>NC_088193.1:6519813-6830065 GCF_028769735.1 Zonotrichia leucophrys gambelii | reverse complement strand
CCCTCCCTCTGCCTTCCTCCTCCTCCTCCTCCCGTGTGAGCATCCTACATGCAGCCCCACATTCCCTCTTGCTGCATCAGACACCCCAAAGCCAACCAGGCCCTCAAACCCACAGCAAACCTGCCACCAACCTGCTGCCCTGCTCTCTCCATGCCCTCCACCCTGCTGCAGGACCAGCAGCCCATTCCAGCCTCACCCCAGCTCCTGCTGGGGATGTGAGAACGGCCCGTTCACAGATTAGTCCCATCGCACCGGGAAACCATCAGCCAGGCACTTAGGAATTAGGAGCCAGCATTTAATCACTTTGCTGGTGGCTGAGTGTTATTAAATTCCCCTGAGTTCAGCAACTTCATAGCCCAGCTCTTTTTTTTCCCTGTAAAGCTGAGAGCAAAGCTTTGGTTGGGGTGGTTGGATCCAGCACTGCCTCATCCGTACTCCATCCCCGTGCTCCAAAGAAAGGCCAAGGCCAGGCAGCTTCATTTAGAAACCAGAGGGGGAAAAGCAGAGCAGGAGCCCAGACTAGAAGAATATTAATATTTAATCACAGCAGGGCAGAGGTCGCCCAGGCAATCGCTGTTAAATGTTATTGAAACAAAACATTCATATTCCCAGTGTAAGGAGAGTTCAGGAGAGCTGCCTTTCTCCAGTCTGCTCTCAGGACTGGTGCCAAGACTAAATCCAGGAGTAAATCCTCCTGGGAGAACTTTTCCCCATGGAGGGGTTTGATCCCTGAATAAAAAAGGGTGTTCAAAGCTGCCTTTTGCAGGAGCCAGCTCTGCATCAGCGTCTTGGTTTGAAAAGCCAGGTGTCTGCTAAGGAAGGCAGAATCTTCCCCTGAAATGGAGAATGTAAACCCCCTCCTTCCAAATTATTATAATTTTGAAATTAAAGGGCTCTCTGACAGAGATATTGGAGTAGGAATAACAGTTCTTTATTAGGGAAGAAAATAATAAGCTAAAATGCAGTAATACAAGACAACCCTGCCAGAGTGAGAGCATGCCCTGCCCCCTGTGTGTCAGGGGGTGTCCCAGCCCCATCCATGGGGGCTCAGCCCTCCTGCAGTGCCAGCTGTGGCTCTGCTGCAGCAGGGATCCTGCACAAGGGGGGAGTTTTCCTCTGCAGCTCCAGGGCTGCTGCAGATGGGCCTGGGCTCCCTCTGGCCATGCAGGGCAGCAGAAAGCTGCTCCTCGGGCAATGCAGGGGGCAAAGGCTGCTGGGGTGTCCCACAGCTCAGATTGGATCCAGGTAGGAATGCTTGGCTCCTCCCCTGGGCGGAGCATCTCCCCATGGGATGGTGGGATTGGATCAGCCCTGCAGGGACGCTCAGTGGCCATGGACAGAAGAAAATTAATAATTAATGGCCCATGAACAGAAGATAATTAATAATTAATGGCCCATGAACAGCAGAGATCTTCTGGAGGGAGGATTGGGTGTGGGAGAGATAAAGAAAACTGCCCCAATGAACAGCAGGGAACTGCCCTAGCTCTCACAGATGGCAATATAATACACACCTCTTAACATATCTTGCGTTTCCAAAATAAGACAATCAGGGATGGCTTTGAGGACTCCTGGATTTCCAGCAAGAAGCTACAAATACACTGAGGAAAAAGGGACAGCCCCAGAGAATCTTGGAATCTCAGGCTGGTTGGGGTCAGAAGGGACTTTAAAGCTCATCCCCTCCCCCAGCCATAGCAGGGACACCTTCCACTGTCCCAAGTGGCTCTAAATCCCATCCAGCTGGCATTGGACACTCCCAGGGACTCAGAGCCTCAGGGGCTGCACATTTCTATACCAGGTTCTCCCAGGCACGTTGTTGCACACTGGGGATGTACAGAGACACATCATTCATCCCACTTCCCACCCTCATGTGTGCTCTGATGTCCATCTCTTCCTCTGGCTCTCCACAACTCCCTGACAGGAGGGGGCAGCTGGGGCAGGTTGGGCTCTGCTCCCAGGGAACAAAGGATGGGACAAGAGGAAACAGCCTTGAGTTGCACCATGTTTAGATTGGATATTAATTATGGAAAATTTCTCCATAGAAAGGATTGAAACTGCCCAGGGCAGAGGTGGAGTGACCATCCCTGGAGGGATTCAAAAGCCGTGTGGACATGGCACTTGGGGACATGGGTTAGTGGTGGCCTTGACAGTGCTGAGGAATCAAAGGACTTGATGATTTTTGAGGGCCTTTTCAACATAAATTATTCCATTATTCTGTTCTATGATTCATGAAGAACTTTCTCCACCAAGCTCTGCTGCAAATACTCTCCACCTTCTCTCTTTACTGTCTCCCTATTCAATATAAGATTGTCTTTAAAAAAAAATTAATTCATGAAGCTATCCATGGCTTTGCTAGCATTTCACTCCCTCACTGATTTCCAGTGGCAACCTGCCTGTTCTTCCTGAGCCTTGGGAAGCCATGGGAAGCCCCATGGATGTGATTTGGAAGGAGTTTCCAGGGGTGGCATCCCAGTCCATGGTTTGTCACCATCTCCAAACCACTCTGCTCAGAATGCTGCGAGGGGTCAAGCCTGGGGCAGCAGCTCCTCAGCACCTGCTTTGACAGGTCGTTAGCACATTTTGTGCCTCACTTCCCTCAAAGCAGGATTTCTTCCCTGAGAATTAATTCCCATTTTTTGCTGCACACAAATCATTAGCCGGGCTCTCCAAACAAAGTGCTAACTCTTCCTGTCACCTTCTGCTGCTCTGATTCCCCCGAGCTGCTGCAATCAAGCCCATGAAAAGCCAATCAATTAAGGCTCAAAGTATCAAGAGCTCATGAGCCGGAGTGAAGAACCCAACACATCATTACGGAGCCTGTGGAATTCCTGCCTGGAGAGCAGATGTGTGGGAAGCAAATCAGCCCAAGGTCCTTTTCCTTCCCCACAGCCTCCACCCCAGAGCTCCCACCTGTGTCAAGCCATCCGTGCTTTCTCCAGTGCTTCAGGACCAGGAGAGGACACATCTTCTCCCTGCTGGCACCAGGTGGAGGTTGGACCTTCCATTATGGACACCTTGAGGATGTGCTGCAGATGACTCCATCATTCCTATTGTTTGTGGGTCCTTTTCCCCATTAAAGGACTGAAGAGGGTTTTCTTCCCCCTTTTCAATGTAATTTCCCCAAATCCTATGGAACACCACCCACCAAAAACCAGCCCCTCCAAACAGCTCCAGTCTGAGCCAACCTCTTCCTCTAAAGTTGAACCCAAGCATCTGCATCAAAACACCAAATCCAGAGCTTGCCTGCCCTCAGATTTTAGAGCAGCACTCTTGTCTCCATGGAAACCCACACTTTTGATTTTTTTCTCTCTTTTTTTTTTCCTTTTTTTTTCTTTTTTTTTCTTTCTTTCTTTTTTTTTTTTTGTTCAGTTCAGAAAGCGGTGTGTGAAGGCATGGAGCGATCCAGGGGCTGAGGGGAAAGTGTGAAAGTGCCTGGTTCAACCCTGGCATTGCAGGAGGGATGCACCTCATTTTTTGGAGAAGAGCTCTTCCCATCAGACACATCTGCAAGCTCTTTCCAAACCAGAAGGTTTGGTTAAAGTAAAATCTGTTTTTCCCATTATAAATTGGATGCAGAGAACAGGAATCATAGTTGGGCAGTCCCATGTCAGCATGGGGTAAGGCTGGATTACACCTCTGGGCCTCCAGACTGACTCTATTCAAGGTTTTTGCTCAAATTCCCTCAAGGAGAGGCCAGATTCCCTCCTGAGGGTGGGCATCAGGATCATGGTGAAGGTTCTTTCATGCCCTAAGACCTGCTCTTAAAGCAAATCTCCCCAGGACTTGGGCAGAGTTAAAAAATCAGGAATGAAGCCAACAGGGATGAAGAAATATTCCCCCTTTCCAAATACTTTTCATTTCCAGAGCCAGATATCTTTCCAAAGGGCAAAATTCAAATTTTGTTTCCAAAGTCCATCAGATGCTGGAGAGTAAGGTGGTGACAGATGAGCCGTGGCTGGTCTCACTCAGCATCCTTGAGTGCCCTTCCTCAAGGTCATCCAGCTCATCCAATGTCTCACATCTCCCTCCAAGCATGTGGCACTTGGGAAAAGACTGCCAGATTTCCATCTGGTGATGGAAAATAATGATTTTAGTTGTAACTCTGCCTGTGGGGCTGCACCTCTTCAGGTGAGACCTGGAGTTACAGCTTCTGTGCATCCTGCAGACCTCCATCATTAAGGATGATCCAGTGCCTGGCATCCTTTGGGGCTCTATGTGGTGCTCCCAGGCAAAAATTCCTATCCACAACACATCCAAGATGCTTTGTCCCATCAGGAGCCTGGTTTTGAGGCATTATCATTTAAATTATCCCCATATCTGAGGAGGATACTCACTAGTAGAAACTGTGACCTTTGTGATACCATAGGAGGAATCCTTCCAACAGCTGTTCCAGCATCTGTAACATCTGGAGCTCTCAAGCATGCTCAGCTTCCTGATGTTTGTGCTCGGTTTGGAGTAGATGACTTTAATAGACACTCACAAACATCTGGTCCCCAAAGCCCCTGATGTTTTATAGGCTTAAAGCTGCCCTATATTAATAACATTATCAATAAGTCTGGGATATATCTGGACTTCCTAATTACTCCTGATGACCTCCCAAATGGCAGGAGTGAAGTTTAAGGTCAGCCAGAGGAAAATAAAAAGGAACACCAGCTTTTTCCACTTGAGGGGACAGATGGAAACCACAAAATGGTCTCAGACTGTCCCCAGCACCCTGTGCCCCACCAGGCTCTGCTCCACCTGAACAAAATGTTCTGGAGAGTCTCCTCCTGCCTCTGATTTAAGAAGTTTGTCATGGCCCTTTCCTGGCAAGGGATATTTACAGGTGAAAATGCTGGGGGGTGTTTAGGTAAGTGGTATTTATAAGTACATCTGCAGGGAAATGTTTACAGGCAAGGTACTCACGGGTAATTATAGATCAATACTTCAAAGCAGAGTAAATAGAGAGGTAAAGGACCTCTGCTGGTGTGCCACAAATAAATATTTAGATATAACAGATGCACAGAAGTGTGTGCAGGTTACATGGGCGAGATAAGGAGTGGGATTTAGCTGGAGCCCTTTTCCCGGGAGGCGAGGCTGTGCCATTAGCGGCGCATCCATAACTCAGCACCGCCGGCGCGTCCCAGCCGCGCTATCGCATCAGCCCCGCGCTCCATCAAACCCGGCGGCCAAAACAGCTCCTGCACAGATATCAGTGCAGAATGAAGGTCAAAGAAGTCTCTCTTTCCTGTTTGTAAGAATTTGTGCCTGGCCAGGCTGTTTGGGCCCAATCCGGCCAGCTATGGACCCCAGCCCACACGAGCACACATGGACAAAGCAAAGGATCGGAAGCGCTTGTGGTGGTGTTCATAAGGGTGTCAGGATGAGGGAAGAGATGAGAATCTGACTCCATGTTTCAGAAGGCTGATTTATTATTTTATGATATATATTACATTAGAACTATACTAAAAGAATAGAAGAAAGGATTTTCATCAGAAGGCTTGCTAAGAATAGAAGAGGAATGGAATGATAACAAAATCTTGTGTCTCAGACAGAGAGTCTGGACAGCTGATTGTGATTGGCCATTAATTAGAAACAACCACATGAGACCAATCACAGATCCACCTGTTGCATTCCACAGCAGCAGATAATCATTGTTTACATTTTGTTCCTGAGGCCTCTCAGCTTCTCAGGAGAAAAAAATCCTAAGGAAAGGATCTTTCATAAAATATCCTAACTACAAGTGCTCTTCTCCATGTGGGGACAAATGTCCTCTGTTTATTGACTTGTGAGGAGACGCCTCAGACTCAGGTGACTCCCCAGGTGGGAAAGAGGGCATTGTTTGATGGAGGGAAACGGGGGAATGGAGGAAGAGGACCACAGTCAATGGGATGCAAGTGAGAAGGGGCAAGGGGAGGGGTAAACCAGGGGAGACACCACCAGAGCTGACACTTAGTAGGGAGGGAAAAGAGGAAGACCACGTGGTCATAGCATACAAATAATGTGAACAGTGCAAATTACCAAACACCCAGTGCAAACAACTAAATAACTGTTTAGTGCAATGCAACACCTGTTTAAGGAGGCCTGATGCCTCCCCATCCCACACCCTGGCACAAAACCTGGGGCTGGAGCCATGTTCTGCCTTTCCAGCTCCCTCTACTCGTTGGATCCAAGTCTCCCTTGACAATCACGCGTCAGTTTGTGTTTGACAAAGTTCAGCCAAGCATCGAGCAGCCTGGAAGGCCCTGAGATCCTGCCGAAATCCCCATCCAATTTATCAAGTCAAAAATTCAGCCGGGTGGGAGCTAAGTGGGATGAAGCTCTGATCAAGGCGAGAGATTAGGGCAGAGCCGGTTACACAAATCACAGCTCTGACTGGGAGGGGGAACAGCAGGGCCAAGGGGAGCTCCTCCAGAGCTGGGCAGAGCTGGAGATAAGGGCCTGGTGTTGGTAAATAAAACTGCTGGGGAATCGCGTGTCTGATCAGTGTCCGCTCCCGTCAGGCTGGTGGGAGCTGGCAGCTTTATTTCCAGGCTTTTCCCCAGGAATACTAAGGGCATTCAGAAAGGCAAGAACAAAGCTACAACTTTATTTGAGAGCAAAACAAAAGCAAACAAATGCATACCCAGAAGACCGAGCGTTGAAAGGGAGCGGGAGGCGGCTCAGGCAGCATCTGAGGCGGCCCTTGGACACCTCATGACTGTTAAAAAGTTTCCTGAGGAGCAAAGGCTTTTTGTTGGTTGGTTTGTTTGTTTGTTCGCAGGGAGAAAACAAAGTGGAAGGATTGCTGATGTCTTTGGTGGTAAATGAAGACAAATATCTCTCGATTGTGGAGATTGCCAGCATGGAAAAAGCTCTGCTAGCATCATTTTGGGAAGAGGCTGAGCAATGCTTTCAGGGTCCTCAGGCTGACTTTTTTCAAAGATGAGCTCCTGCACCACAAATCTCAGGGGGATCTGCACCCTGCAGCTCTCGGGAAGCTGGATCTGGCACGTGTCCCCTTGAGAGACATCCCTTCTTGTTCCACAGATGTCAAGAGCCTTGGAGAACCCTCCTCCCCTGATATGTTCACAGCCTCAATATTTTGGAAAAATTGCAATTTCTCATTTAACTTTGCTCTGTGGCTGCCTTTAAACTATTTGTTCCCATTCTGCCTTTCTCAGAGGGCTTAAAGAGCCCTTTAGTATCTGGTATTTTCTCCCTGTGAAGCTACTTAGACATGGTAATCAAGTCACCTCTCTGTCTCCTTTTTAATAAATTAAGCATATGGAGCACTTTAAGGCTTTTTTTCCTTTTTTTTTTTGCCAGCCATTGAATTATTTTCTGTGGCTCTTTCTCAGCCCTGCCTTTACTGGCAGAGCTCAAGGAGGGCACAGGCAGCACCTCTGCCCATCCCCATCCTACTCCCCAGATATCCAGGTCGGGAGGCTGTGCTCAGCCTCGGGGAGGTTTTATAGTTTCAAACCTCTTGCCAGTCAGATCTTTCAGACAATCCAGCTCATTAAATGGAAAGAAAGAGTTTAAATTTACAGCTTCCATCAATGTATAAAGCCCTCGGCTTCCCGACGGCCGCTGCCTGGTCGGCATTATAACGTAATAGCCTTTTTCTTTATTTTAAAAGCAGGAGATAATAATTAAAGATTGGATTATGAGCTAGCCCGGCATCACAAGAAAGACACAACTTTATCGTATTACATAGCATCAAAATTAATTAGAAGCGCGTTAATCTCTAATCTAGCGAAATATTGCAGGATCTCTGGCCTCAATATCACATCCCCCATCCAGTGCCTGACAGCCTGGCCCCTTTGAAAACCTCCCTGCATCATCCCTGCGAAGAAAGCTTTGCAAAACTCTGTAATCAATGTGGCTTTGATTAGTCAGAGCTCGCAGACACTCTGGCAGCCGCTCCTGGGGCTGCTGCCTTTGTGCTGGGCCAGGAGCTCCCCGGGACCGCGAGTGAGTCAGGTCCCGTTCCTGCCCCGCTGGCAAATCAGCACTGAAAACGTTTAGGAGCCCAGGGAAGGGCCTAAACCAGCACTGATCACTGGATGCCTTTGGGACTGGGATGGAGAGAGCCCAGCAGGGTGGGGATCCAGGCAGGCTGCAGCTCTTTGCTGCTGCTTTGCTCCTTTCTGCTTCTGCAGGGACAAAGTGGCTTTGGCACAGCACTGGTGGTGCTGCCAACTTCACCCCATGTTGGCCACAATCTGGGGACTCACTGAAGCTCCAGTCCTTGGGTTTATTTGATTTTCCATCTCCATGTCTTGGTTATCACCATTACCCAGGAGATGTTACAGGGGGGGTGGGCAGGCCCTGGCACAGGGTGCCCAGAGCAGCTGTGGCTGCCCCTGGATCCCTGGCAGTGCCCAAGGCCAGGCTGGGCAGCGCTTGGGGCACCCTGGGACAGTGGAAGGTGTCCCTTCCCATGGCAGGGGTGGGACTGGATGAGCTTTAAGGTCCCTTCCAACCCAAACCATTCTGGGGCTCTGTGACTCTCTGCTGAGCACGACCTGTCACCCATGAGTGAGAGCTGCATCCCCCAAATGCCAGGTGTGGGTCCACATTCCACCTCTCCAGGTGTGCTGAGCATAGATAATTACTTGATGCTATCGTGGGTCATTGGACATGATGATTCTTGAGGGTCCCCTCCAGCTCCAGATATTCTTCAGTTCCTTCAATTTAATTCCACAGGGAGCTCCCAGAGCTGCAGAGCTATCACAGTGTCACACAGAGCAGCAAATCAAAGACAGCAGCAACACCACAATTTTAGCAACAATTATTCCTAAAGAAGCCCTTGATTTGAGCAGCCTGGAAAACTTGCAGTGGGCACAAGAGGGCTTGGGGTTTGTGGGAATTCAGTTGTTAAGGATGACTCACTGGGAGGACTTGTGACCTTTTGGGGTAAAGGGACAGGACACAGGGAATGGCTCCCACTGCCAGAGGGCAGGGCTGGATGGGATATTGGGAATTGGGAATTACTCCCTGTGAGGGTGGGCAGGCCCTGGCACAGGGTGCCCAGAGCAGCTGGGGCTGCCCCTGGATCCCTGGCAGTGCCCAAGGCCAGGCTGGATGGAGCCCTGGTCTACGGAAAATGTCCCTGCCCATGCTTTGGGACTTCGTGATCTTCAAGACTCCTTCCCACCCAAATCTTTCATGATTGAATAAATCTGGGAAGTGTGGCAATCTGTCCTGGAGACAACAGGCTGTAAATGCAGCAGGTAACAACACTGGGCCCTGGACACTGAGCAGCCAAGATGGAAAATATCCAGCCAGGCTATGGTGAGAGGGAAAGGAGAAGAAAAGGACCATGGAAACGACTGGAAGCAACCATGCAAATAGAGACTACACAGCAGCCTGTGATTGGCCAGAAGCTTTCTAGAACATTCCATCATAGTCTATATAGGTTTATGCTCAACCCCATTTCGGGATCTCCTAAAGGAGCTACATAGACCTGTGAACATCAGAGAACATAGGACTTCTAGGGAGAAAGGACTTTATTTCTTAGGGGCAGCTGTGAGCAGGCATTTCTATTTATGTTTCATGTTGTGCCCTTGTGCACCCCCTTTTATTTCTCTTTATATCAAAGCTTTCAATTTCTATCCCTTTGGTCATTCCCGTCCCTTTTTATTTTGCCCCACCACTCCTGGCTAGTCCGGTCCATAGGTTGCACTCATTGGATGTGACAGGAGGGGCCTGGGCCTCAGCTGCTCTGAGCAAAGCAGTGCCCCAAACTCCCCATTTCAGGCCTCAAACTTCCCTTGCAAAGCTGAATTCCCTTTGGGATCACGACCTGTGAAATCTTGTATGGTCATCAGCCTTTGGGACCCACCCATCAATATTTGCATTCTTCACCTGGGAGAAGCAGAGAAATTATGCTTGCCCAACACCTTCCATGCAATAAAGAAAAGAAGCTTTGTGAAAACAGCATTTTCTTCCCTGATCTAAATATTTACATTACTGAAGTGGAAAGGGGCTGGGGAGAAACCAGCTGGGAAGGCAGGATCCCTGGGAGATGGGCTTGGAGCTGTTACTCAGCAAAGAGAAGTGCAAGGTAATGCAATGTGGGGAGACCACTTAAACAGTTCCTGCACTCCAGTGGTTTGTGAATTAATTGTAGCCTGGCAGGAAAACACCCAAGCATCCTGCAGAATAACCTGATGGAAGGAGCTGCTGGTAGCCAAGCAGCAATTAGGAGGGGAAACAAGTCATTAAGCTGCATTAAGCCAGGGATGGGTGGTTTTAATGCAAGGCTAATGCCCAGCTGGGTAAATTTGTGAAGGATTGACTCTTTCCCTGTTCATCTTTGGAACAACCTGTCCCAGGACACCAGAGCACCATGCTCCCCATTGTGCTGAGGCAGGGCTGCCTCCTGTTTGATGCACAAAATTTCAATGCCTGCCAAAAAATGGGAATAAATCCAAGGTCCTGCAGGCTCATTGCTGCCACAGAGACAGATGAGGCTGCTCGGGGCTGGGCACCTCAGCTCCTGGAACTTTATGGAGGTAGAGAGACTCCTGCACCTCCCCAAGCTGAGGGACGGGGATGGGAGATTGAAAAGACTTAAATTTGTGTCTGCAATTTGGGTTTCACATTCCCTAAACCACAGGGATCAATTTGTTCTATCTCAGGGAGATCAGAGGGAATGGCCACACATAAATACAGATGAGAGCCTGCACATGGCTCGGGGTCCCTCCCTGCTTTAAACTCCCTGTCAGCCTAATCCTGATCCCAACTCCTGCTCCATATTGGGTTTAGAGCATAAATATCTACTTAAAAAGAGCAGGACACCCTCCTGCCATGTGTGGAGATCCCCTGTGGGTGTCACCTGCTGCTGCCTGACCTTTACAGAAGAAGAAACTGCAGCCTCACATTGCTCGTTCTCCAGCCTCGGTGGTGTTGGAGCCAGCAGCGGGTTTGGCCCCAGCTTCCATCCTTCAGGGTGCCACAGACTGCGCTGGGATCCACTGAAGGGGACTTAGTGCTGAGGAGCTGGAAAATCCTTGTGAAGGGTGGAAGAAAGTCGTGGAGAGCGATGGTGCTACTTCTGCACAGCATCCCTGAGTGTTCCCTCAAAGGGGATTGCCGGACTCAAGGTGAGAAAATCCCTCTTGATTCCCTTCAGCAGTTATTCATCCCCTCCTGTTCCATCAGAGTTCCATGCTGTCTCATCTCATTTCATCTTTTTCCAATCCATGCCATGCCATGCCATGCCATGCCATGCCATGCCATGCCATCCCATCCCATCCCATCCCATCCCATCCCATCCCATCCCATCCCATCCCATCCCACCTCACCCCTTCCTCACTCTCCTGCTCCCTCCATCCCTAGAGACCCTTTTCTCCCCTTTCTCTGATTTCCCAAGAGGGCAGCATCCCCTCCTCCCCACTCCTCATTTCCTTGGAGCAAACAGGCCGGGGTGTGCAGCATGGCACAGAGCAAGGCAGGGCTGGGGGCAGGAGAGGGGCAGGATCTGCAGCTCAGGGTCTCCCCCAGCACACCCAGCCCTGCTGGCAGTGGGATCCACCCTCCCATTCCCACTGTGTCCAGAGCAGACTAATAGCAGAGCAGTCCAATTTGCCAACAGAGCCTGGAAATGCCAAAAGTGACCAAAATAATGACCAGGATGCTCACGGAGCACTGAGGAACTGCAGCTTTATGGATCCCAGCCCTTCCTGGCTGGAAATGCAGTAATCAGGGAACTGCTGCTCCTCACTTTGGTCTGTTTAATGAGAGTATTCACACACCTCTCCCTCCAATCACTCTTCAATCACCCTGAATCCAGCACCAACACAGCCTTCAAAGTGTCCTGCTGGGCTGGTATGGGCTGGATTCGGGCTGGTATGGGCTGGATTCGGGCTGGGATGGGCTGGATTTGGTCTAAGATGGGCTGGATTCTGTCTGGGGTGGGCTGGTTTTAGTTTGGAATAGGCTGGATTCAATCTGGGATGGGCTGGATTTCATCCAGGATGGGCAGGATTTGGTCAGGAATGGGCTGAATTTTGGTCTGGGATGGGCTGGATTTCATCCAGGATGGGCAGGATTCAGTCTGGGATGGGCCATTCCCAGTCACCCTGTCCCACCAGGACCTTGTGAAAAGCCCCTCTCCCAGCCTGTGTACGGTGTGAGAAGTGACCAGAGCACAACAGGAGCTTTTCCTTCGTGGCATCACCTCTGTAAATCCCTCCTCATTCCCACCCTCCTGCATCATCCACAGGCCATGGGGTCCAGGATGGGCCAGGAGCTGCAGCAGCTGGATCCCATTAGGATGGAGGCATATTTGGGGTTGCATTACTTCCCCAAGGGTCCAAAGGATCCTCTCCATGGATTTGTCACTAAATCCAGCAGCTCCCACGGCAAAGCTCAGCCCCAGCCAGCAGCTGTTGGACAGAGTCTTCTGAATTTCAGGTCACTTTGGGCCCACAAGTGTCCACTCAGCCAGAGGAGACCCCCAGCTTCCCTTGGCTGTGTCCCAGCTCCTTCCCTGCTGGATTTCCTTCCCAACACCAGCAGCAAACCAGACCTGGTGTGACTGAGGCTTTGCTCCCTGCAGAGCTTTGCCAGTTCCTGCCAGCTGGAAGTTTGGTCTCCATGGGATTTTATAATACCTTATGTCCAGTGGATTTTATGATTAATTGTTATTACCAACAAACCCCACCCCCCCCCAAAAAAAATTGCCCATTTCAGACAAAGGAGACTGATTTGATTTGTGATTTTTTTGATAGGTATTTAGTAAATTTTTTTCTTTAAAAGACAATTAAACCCCCGGAGGAAAGGAAAAAGTGTTTAAAATCCAAATAAACAGGCTTTCTGTCAAAAATTACTGCTTCCAGAGGGGGCAAAGGGCCCAGGATCCATCTGCTGAGGGGCCTTGTCAGCAGCCCCCTAGTAAGGGATGTCTGAGAAAAGCTGAGCTTAATTAGAGCCTTACATGTTGTTTCTCTCTTGCACAGATGTTTTCTCCATCATTTACTCCTTGTTTCATCCCCGAGTCCAGTGGAAAGTGATGGAAAGCTCCTCTCTGCCTCGGGTGCACGTAATGAGTGCTGCAGACATTTGGGATAAAGTTGCCCAAGGCAAGAGATGATGCTTTGGCCGCTCCAGCAATTTTCTCACCACCCTCTTAAGGTCCATTTTGGGTTTAACAAGCTCCAAACTGCACCTTTTGGAGTGAAGATTGAGCCTCTGTGACAGCACCAGGGAGTGGGTGTAGGAGTGTCGGGGGTAGGATGGACAGACGGACAGAGACAAGAGATCTCTACAGCCAGGTCGTGGAACTTGGGGTTTATTGCAAAGGGCCTGGGTGCAGGGCCCTGCTGGGAGCTGCCAAACACAGCTCAGAGCAGGACAGAGAGAAGACAGGGGGAGAGAGGATGAGAAGGTAAGAGAGAAAAAGGGTAAGAGAGCAAAGTTCCCATTACAATACCATAAATCTTCTTCTGTGTTGAATATTCTAATTCTCACTAACCAATCTAGTTTAAGATACAAATCCTATAGCACTTCCATACAGCCTATAAGAATCATTACATTACCGCGCCGTGTTACATTTTAAACCCCAAAAACTCCTCTTTGGGCCCCTTCTGCCAAGCTGGCAGGGTCTGCTCTGACCCTTGGGCCTGTCTGCAAGCAGAGGGTGTTGTTCCATCCAAAGGGGATTACCTTCAGCAGCCACACCATTGTTTTCCAGTTGTTCAGTAACTGAGGGATCTCAAAGCTTGCTTTCATTTCAATCTCACTTACAGTTTCCATATTCTCAAAATCTTTTGCCAGACAATCTTATTGATAAGACTTTCCTGTTTCATCTTCACCAACAGATGGGGACGGCAGAGGGTGGGGTGAAGGAGGGTGGGAATGAAGAGGGATGTACAGAGGTGATGCCATGGAGGAAAAGCTTGCATTGTGTTCTGGTGACTTCTTACACTGCAGACAGGCCTGGAGAGGGACCTGGAGTGATGGGATGAGGGGGAAAAACCTGGAACTGAAGGAGGGCAGGGATGGATGGGATATTGGGAAGGAATCCTCCCTGGGAGGGTGGGCAGGCCCTGGCACAGGGTGCCCAGAGCAGCTGTGGCTGCCCCTGGATCCCTGGAAGTGTCCAGGCCAGGTTGGACAGGGTTGGAGCAGCCTGGGACAGGGGAGGGTGTCCCTGCTATGGCACAGAGCTGGAATTAGATGAGCTTTAAATTCCTTCCCAACTGAAACCATTCTGGGATTCCAATTAAAAAAGGCAAGGAATGAAAAACATTTGCAGTTTGGATGTGCTTGGGAGAGACGAGTTTGTCTTTATTGGCTGCACTCATTAAAGATCCTGGTGAGAGGAGAAATCCTGACATGAGTGATCGGAAACGCAGGTGATGGAAGACCAAAAGGAAAAGGGTTTTTTTCCCTCCTCTCCCCTGCTGAAGACAGCAGGAATTGGGGAAGGATTGACTTAGCTCTATCCATCAGGAAAAGAATTTCCATCAAAATGTGAGCAAGAAAAATTGCACCTGGGAAAAAACAAGAAGCCTTCAAGGAGAGCAGCAAACTCTCCTCAGAAGTCAACAGAGTCCTTTTGGGAAGGACTCAGCAGGGCAGGAGACCTGGGCAAGGCCTCGAGGAAGGCAAAAAGAACTTAAGAGTTGTAAAAGGACATGAAACAGGTAGGGGGGAGATGGAAGGAAAGAGGTGCCCTGGAGCATTTCGGGAAGAGAGATGTTCTCATGCAGGATGAAAGGAGAGGAGGTCGGAGCGGTGCCAGAGGCGAGGCCGGGCTCAGAACTGGGAGAGACGTCTGGCTCAGAGACTCTTTGAAGATTTTCTGGTTGCTTCAAGCTTGGGAAATGTTGCTGTTGGCTCCATGGGTCTGCCTCTGCCCTGGGAATAACCACCTTGGGAGGTGCAATGGAAATATCCTCATTTTAGCACAAGGCTGGGGTCCCACCACCTGGTTTTGATCAGTGCTGCTCCACAAAGGGTGGAGCTGGGAGGGTTTGGGGCGAGGGAAGCTGTGCCATGGCAGAGAGCACTGCAGAGAGCTGCCACAGCCCAGCAGGGATGGAAAGGCAGCTCTGTGCCAGGATCCCAGAGGAGACCTTGCAGAATTTGTTGCCAGTCAGGAAAGCAGAGCAAAGTTGATGGAGTGAGGCTGAATTTGAAGGCAAGGACATGCCCTGCAAGGACAGTGAGATTTGTTACCAGCCCTTTTCATCACTCTCCTATTCTAGTCTGTCTTTTCTCTGGATTAATCAATTCCTGGGATTAATTGGCCCTGCTCCCACTCAGCTGCGTGGCCAGGAAGACACTCACAGGCTCCCCTGGAAGGGCACAGCCCAACCACATCCAGCCCCAACATCTCACCCGGCTCAGGTCCTGCTGCAATTCCCACAGAACATTTGCATTATGCTAATTTGGCATATGCAGATCAGCCCTTCCTAAAATAATGTGCAATCAGGCAATTAACAAGTGCCTTGTCTGTAGCTCACAGGTAGGCTCAGTTCCTGAGACTCTTCATTCTGGATTGGCTCAGCAACCTTAATAATGGCATTTTTAATCCCCTGGCAGCGTTTTTGGGATGGATTTTCACTTTCTTTCCTGCCCCAAGCCCTCTCTGCCACCCACTGGCTGGTGGAAGGGAGGGTGACAGAGGGATGCTTTTGTCACAGCAGAGACTACAGCCATAAATTCCACTTATATCCAGTAAAATACAGGCATCCAATTAAACCCATAATCCTATAAACCTGCCAGCAATCAAGCACACTTTTAAAAATCAAGCCCGACAGATACTTTAAATCAATATATCCATGTAACAACTCACAGCCTGTAGGATCATCCAACACTGCGTTCTCACTAAAAGAATAAATTTTCCAGCCTGTGCGTTGGTTTTATGGCTTTTTCCTCCTTTTAGCTTCTCCAGAGGAGATTCCTGAGTGATGAGTGACAGTCAAGGACTGAGGGGATCAGGAGGAGTTTGGGCCATTGCACCCCATGAGACACCAGCCCTCCTCAGCTCCTTTTGGCTGGAGATGTTTGGGAGGATCCATGGTTTGCAAGAGACTCTTTTTATCCAGGGTTTCTTTCCAGAGAGGGAAATCAATGAGGATTTAATTTATGAGCAGCTTTCCAATAACAGCTGAGGGCTCTGCCAAATTCCAGAATCTTTCCACCAGGTACAAAGTGTTTGGCACTGGGAAGGGACAGGGCAGGTGATGGATGCTGAGCAGCATCATTGCCACTCATCATCCCAAAGAGGAGGGCAGTCGCTGGGTTTGTGGCCATCCATCAGGTCCCCATGGATAAATCATTGTGTTCCTTCTCTTTTTTGGGAATTTTCACCCCAAAGATTCTCAACTTGGGGTGGACATTACACACCATTGTGTGCCCCCTCATGATGGCACTTCCCAGGGGCTCTGCAGGCCTTAGAGCGGCATGAGGAAACCATGGAATTATAGACTCAGAGAAACACAGAATTACAGAACTGAGCTGTGGGAACCCAGGACATCCCTCTGGCTGTCCAGGATGGCCAGGACCCTGCCAGGGGGCTCAGAGAACCTGGCACAGGGCCCAAAACACCTGTGGGTTTGATTATGACCTGTGGAGCAAGTTACCAACCTTAGATGAAGATCAGCAAGCCACGACAGTTTAGGTAGAATAATAGTGAAGTTATCACAGGATGAAAAATAGATTTTGGGTTTTTTAGAATGGGGGTTCAGGGAGGAAGATGGAGGAATCTGGGCATGTCCAGCCTTTCTCCTTCTTCTTCTTGGCCTCCATCTTCTGCTGTGATGTTGGCACTTACAGACTGGTTTAGAGTAGAAGCTCACTGTCTAACATAGGTGATAGGTATTGGAAAGTAATTGTAAACATTGTACAGGTAGATTTTAGTATAAAGACATAACACTGCCCTGGGGGCAGGCAGAGTGCCTGGAACTGTCCTGCTGGATGGACCTTGGCAGGGCAGGAGAAAGAATTTTGTAGATAAGGAACAATAAACAACCTTGAGACCGAGAAATGAAGAGCCCTGACTCCTTCTTCAAGGCTGGGAAAAGAGACTTTTAACATTCTCGGGGTCACAGTGACCTGGAAAGACCCCAAGACTCAGCAATGGGAAGGAGAAAGGATTTCGTGTCAAATCCAGGCCTCTGGGCTGCCACCACCAAACCAAAGTAGTTCAACAAACCCTGCAACAGCTCCAGGGCTCACTCCCAGCCCATGCACAGCTCCAGCTGTTTGGGAAGAGGGAACTGTGGCTGGGACAACGCTCCAAGAGCCTCTTTCGCTCTGTTTCAATAAGATGCACTTTGAATTTGCTCAAAACAACTTGGGAATGATGGTTTCACCTGCATTCCTGTGGTGGCCTGGGTGAGGCTGGCCAGCAGTGACAGGCATCCTCCTCATTTTTTTTAATCAAAAAATTAAACCATATATCCTTACATTATCCAAATTACTTGCCATCATACACTTTCAATTAACCTTCCTCTAGATTTCCTAGTATCAAAAGCAATAACCGTCATCACTCCATAACCACCCCCAAACAAACATAAAATTAACCCCTGAACTAACACCCCCCAAAAAAAGCAAACAAAAATACAAACTATGATCATAAATCATCAACCAAAAACCCACCAAATTTTATGGTCTTGTAGCTTGTAAAAAGCATGACCCTGAAGATGTCAAGATGGCTGCCACACACATCCAAGGACAAAAGGAAGGGCAGGAAGGTGGGACTCAGATGGATTCCCATACTCAGATGGATTCCTGTACTCAGATGATTCCCACACCTCCCATTCTGCTGGGAGCTCCTCCTGATCCAGCTCAGCCCCAGGAGCTTGGCAGTAGGAGCAGCCTCTTTTCTGGGAGCTGAACCCCGGTGTGCAGCGGCAGGGAAGTGTCTGCAGCACATTTCAGAGTGCTTTAAACAGTTTTATGGGAGCTGTTTCCTTTGTGTCCCCTTACCTGTTAAACCAGGTACTTGCAGCGTCGGACTCTGAATGCAATAAACACACAGAGTCATAAAAAATCCCCTAGGCTGCCCTGGAACAGCTTTTGCAGCCCTCACAAAGTGGCTGGAGAGGCTCAGAGCCTGCCAGGAAAGCTCTGCTCACCCAGACGAGGCAGCAGCACGTGCCCAACCCAATGGAAGGCACAGTTCTCCTTTTTTTTAAAGTCCTTTATGGCAATAAAGCGTAAACTTGAAATTAATGATCACTTCATGGAGAGAAAATGCAGCCATTGACCTGGGAGTGAACCTCAGCCATTCCAGGCGCAGCATTTGCTGCTGTTCAAATGTTCATTTCCAGGGGTCGTGGAACACAACTTTGATCTTCTGAATACAAAATGGTCCTGTTGCCACCGAGCTGTTTCCTCCCAAAAGTTCATTTTGTGTGGAGTGCCCAACAGGTTGTCACTCACTGAAGACCAAAAGGCAGCCAAATAAAATATCAATTGCAAAGATTCCATGTGGCTACAGCTCCAAAATGTGATTCAGTTGGTGAATTCAAGTGAGGCCCATGGTGAGGAGCCCAGGACCTGCATCCCAAGACCCACAATCTCTCTGGTTATAGAAAAGAACAATTTCTCTTCTCACAGGTTATTTGCACCTGGTCAAAGCATCAGCCCAGTGCAGAATCCATGGGAAATTATTCACATGTTTATCCCAGATCCCAGGTGAGAGTGGTCAAATCCCACCTCCCATCCACCCCTATAAAACACCATATTCACAACAGGCACCATGAAGATGATCCACCTCATCTACTGTTTAATTGACTGCAGGCCTGGAGTTAACAGGGAAAAAACCATGAAACTCTCATTTCAGGAGCCCTGTCTCCTCTCTTGGCTAATAGGATTAGACAAAAATGTTTTAAATCAAAATCCCAAAGCTTGGGGCTGGTTTTCAAATGACGCTCAGGCTTTCTGGTGAGGCTTTTTTTTGATCTTTCTGCTGAATGGTGACTCTGAGTCAGATTCCCAAAGCTCTTTAGGGGTTTCAGGCAGCTCGGAGCCAGATTGTTTGGAAAAAGTGGGGTTTGGGGTCAGGAAAATCCATGGTTTTCAATGACAGCAGCCAGGAAAAGCATCCCAGGGGCTGGAGAGGCAGCACAGCAGGGTTTGGGGACAGCACTGAGCTGCTCCTGTCAGTCCCAAGGGATGCACCTGGCAAAAGGAAAGGATGCTGAAAAATGGACCAGAGTGCAGAGAAAGGCCCAGAAATAACCTGAGGGCCAGGAAAAATGCCTTACAGTGGGAGACTCAGAGAGCTTCACCTCTTTATCTTATCAGGAAGAAGAATGAGAGTGATTTGATTACAGCACACGAGCTCCTTCTTGGGGAGAAAACACCGGGCACGGCCAAACCTCTTCAATCCATCAGCCAAAGGCAGGACGAGCAGTAAAAGCTGGAAACAGAAGCCAAATCAATTTGAACTAAAAATCAGACAGTGGATTTTTATTCTGTTTTAATTTTTCCCAAATCAGCAAGATGGATTCACCATGAAAACAAATCACCTGTGAAACAGCATCCTGCACAGGCATGGCTCAGTGGAGAGCAGCACAGGCAAAATATTGGGGTTTATCCCGGTGGATTTGGGGTCTCAAACTCTCTGCAAGGCAGGGGAGAGCTGCAGATCTCCCCAAGCCCTTCCCATCTCCTCCACCCTTGGATCTCTGTGCTAGACAGAAAAGTTTGCCACTTCCCAGCCCCTCGCTCTCCTCGCAACCCACAGATGCATCTGATCCACGCTGCAAGATAATGACAGAAAATTACAGTGTAATAAGATAATGGGATTTATTTATAGAATTTGCTTTCCAATCACGCCCACATGATCTATGTATCCCCACACACTCACACACACCACACAGGCACTTTCCATGTGTGTGTATTTGCATAAGTGCTTGGCTTTGTGGAAGCAAAATGCCACCTGGGGGATGTCTCAAATGGTTCGATCCCAGTGAGAAGGGTGCTGGCACATCACAAATAGTCCCCTCATCATCATAACAATGACACCATATTTCCATCACTCTTTTCTCTCAAAGAACTTGACAAAAAAAATAAAAAGAAACAAAAAAAAGAAAAACAAAAAAACAGAAGAGGAAAAAAAGAGGGAACAAAAATATAAAATAAATGTAAAGTGCCACCCAAAGCCCGGTGTGCAGAGAGGAGAATTGAAATGCAATGACAGCCTCAACTGGAGACAAATCCCGTCTCCAATAGAAACAAGCCAAGGGAAATTTAAGGAGGCAGCTCATAATTAGCTGGGGATGGTCAGCACAGCAGGGCTCTTAATGAGCTTTCTCCCCACGGGGCTGTGTCAGGTTTGAGCACAGGAGGTGCAGCAGGTCAGGGGGCTCCAAATCCCAGCCCAGCAAACCCAGACCGAGGGGATGAAGCTCCACAATAACAGAGCTGAGGATCTGCTGGCTCTGCCACCTCTGCCTGGAGCTTCCCAACCAAACCCAGTTTTAGCACTCAGACAAAACTGTGGAGATGGGAAAGCTTTGGGAATCATGTCCTGGGAGGTTCTGTCCTTCTGCCATGAGGTCACTGCGGTTTATTATTGCATCCATAAATCCCACTGCAATCTGCATCCCTAAGCCCAGCTACAGGGAGAGGACACAAGTGTTAATAAAGGTGATTGGGCCAATTGCTCCCTGCAAAATAATCCTGTGCCCTAGGAAAGCCTCAGCCATGGACACAGGGATGCTTGCAGGGAAAGCAATGGCAGAGCTGATGAACCCCTCAAAATCCTGGAATGGTTTGGGTGGGAAGGGACCTTACAGCTCATCCTGTTCCACCCCTGCCATGGGCAGGGACACCTTCCTCTATCCCAGGCTGCTCCAAGCCCTGTCCAACGTGGCCTTGGGCACTGCCAGGGATGAGGAGTCCACAACCTCCCTGGACAGCTCCACTTCTCCAGGCTGCTCCTACTCTGATCACCCCCATCATGTGCTCACCATGCCAGAGCCACCCACAGCCAGGGAACACCCAGGACCAGCTTTTGGGGTGAAACATCAGCTTTTTAAATAAAACCTAATTTCAGCACCCTCAGACTTAGCAGCAAATACCTTTTCCCCAAATCCTTCACTAAGGGCACACCAGTATTGTACCTGCCCATCCACAGGGTCCGATTACCTGCACATCCACAGGGCACACCAGGATTGTACCTGCACATCCAGGGGCAGGTGAGGGGGGAGACAGAAGGTGAGGATCCCTGCTCAAGATCCCTGTTCAGGGTCCCTGTTCAGGATCCCTGCTCAGATTCCCTGTCAGATTCCCTTCTCATATTCCCTTCTCATATTCCCTGCTCAGGTCCCCTGCTCAGGATCCCTTTTCAGGATCCCTGCTCAGATTCCCTCACAGGATCCCTGCTCAGATTCCTTGCTTAGATCCCTGCTCAAATCCCTGCTCAGGATTCATGTTCAAGATTCTTGTTCAGATCCCTGCTCCGATCCCTGTTCAGATTCCCTTTTCAGTATTCCTGCTCAGGATCCCTGCTTATATTCCCTATCAGGATCTCTGCTCAGATTCCCTGTTCAGATCCCTGCCCAGGATCCCACCCCAGCCCCACAGAGCCCATGCCAGGATCCCTGTCAGGAGCCCATGCCAGGCTCCTCTCTCTCTCCCCAGCTCCAGAGAGGTGCAATTATTTTCCAAGGGCTGCTGAGCATCTCCACCGAGTCGAGCCGGCTTCTCTGGGGAAGATCAAAGCCAACCTCTGATCAGGAGAGCTGAGCAAGATCCCTGCGCGGGGAGGGAGAACAGGGAGGAGAGGAAAAACATCAAGAACCGGGGGATGGCTGGCAGCAAGGGGAAGTTTTCCATTAGTGGGGCTGGATAAACCCTAAACAAACCCTGTGGAGTTGATGGCTCACCTGCAGGGACTCGGTCCAGGTGTGGCTGGGCTGTGGGACAGGTAGGGCTGGATGCTCCCTGTCCTGCAGCACCCACAGCCCACCTGAGCTGGGGACATGGGGCAACCGAGCCTTCCAGGGACTCTTTTGGAAATGCAAAGGACCAGGAGGACCCAGATCATCTTTTATAGATGCTGCTGCCTCTGGCAGAAAAGCCGAAGCAAATTCCAGCACTTCACTCCTTTGATTTCAGCACTTTCAAGGTGGGAGGAGGGAAAGCCCCCACAGAGCAGCCCCAGCCCTGTCACTCCTGTGGGTGCTCCAGGATGTCCCAGCACCCCTGGGTGCCCTCCTGCCATCCCTCAGCAGCAGAAATCTCAGAAATCTCATCCACAGCACAGACCTGGGGGCTGGGAAGGGAGGGGAGAAGGTGCAGGACTGGTTCCCTCTGCCTTCAAACGTAGTTGTGCTCTATATTCAAATGGAAGTTTAATGAGCCTTTCCCTATTTCCAGCAACTTTATCACATCATTAAAGCACAGAAATGAATAATACATCTAGAGGGGGGCTCTGCTGAACTCCAGACCTGCTGCAGCTTCAAACGGAGCCGGAGGAGAGGCAGCTGGAGACGGGGCTGAGCCGGGAGAGACCGCAGAGATCCGGGTGGGATGTGCCAAACCACACCAGGGGTACCTGAGCTCCTTCCCAAACCACATCAGGGGTACCTGAGCTCCTTCCCAGAGCACACCAGGGATACCTGAGCTCCTTCCCAGAGCACACGTGGGTACCTGACCTCCTCCCCAAACCACACCAGGGATACCTGAGCTCCTTCCCAAAGCACACCAGGGATACCTGAGCTCCTTCCCAAGCCCCACCAGGGGTACCTGAGCTCCTTCCCAGAGCACCAAACTCCTGCCATGTTACCTCAGCCATGGGCACAGCTGCCTGTACCCAAACCATCCCTCCTCCTTCCCTCTCTGGCCTGAAGAAATTAAGGAATAATGGTTTAAAAGTGTTTAAACATGACTTGTAATTATTGCTTCCAGCAAACTGCCCGGATCCAGCAAAGATTCCAGACCAAGCTCCATGTGTGGGCCCATCTCCACGTCTCCATCTCTTCCCATCCTCAAAAATCTGGCAAAATGGGCAAAAAGGCCTGATCCAGGTCACACCTGACCTTACTGAGTGCTGGGTGACGTCTTGGCCAGATGATGCCCTTGCCAAAGTGCAATGTTCATTACATCCCCATGGATGGAGGGGCAGGGGAAGCTTTGCTGCTCCTGGAGGCAGGAGCAGCACCCAGGGGTGTCCTGCACCCCAAGGTGGCCTCAACACCCTGAGGAAGGAAAAAAATCCCAATTATTAAACTGAAAGCTCATTTAAAACAGGAGAAGAAGTCAAAAAATGAAAACCCAAGAGGCCAAAACAAACCATCTTCAGCTCAGGATGCGAAGTATATTCTCCCCAGGGGAAAACTAAAGCAATTAATGCTGGAAAATTCAAAGATTTTATGGTTTAGGGCTTTTTTATAAATTGTCCTCATCAAAACTAGTCCTTATGCATTTTTTGGCCCATTGTTTGTGGGCATTGATTTGTTTTTCTCTTATTCTTTCTGACTGTTGTATTTTGGATGGTGCTTACTGATGTGAAAAAAGCCATCTTGTGTTGCTGATAAGGCTGGAGATAACTGCAGAGGTCAAGGAACAGCTGGGAAAAGAGAAAAGAGGAGGGGAAAAAGTTTCAGCTTCTCCAGCTCCATCCTCACTCCCCCCAAACCTGCAGGAAAATCACATCCAGTGGTCCAGAATGGTAAATGAGATGGATTTTCCCCAGGGCCAGCCCGGAGGAAGAAAGGAAGGAAACAATTTAACTGTATTTCCTCGTTATCTGATCTCAGTCGCTTTAATTTGTGCTCTCTTTGAAAAGCTTCTCCTTTTTTCCTTTCCTCGTGTGCTCATCTCCTCCTGCTGGGAGTGTTGAGCTGAGTAATGGATGACATTGCAGGAAAATGGGAGGGTTCTGCCTGGCCCCAGAACCTCTCCCAAGGTCGCACGTGAGAGAGGCAGGCGCTGCTCTCAAGGTGAGGCAGAAAGGAGGAGAAAAACCCTTCTCTTATCAGATCTTAATAAAATGAATTTGCCACTGTATTCCCATCATGAGCCATGAGCAGCCTCATCCTTTTCCATTTCTTCCCCCTTCGAGGATGGCAAAGCTGGTCCTCTACCCAAGGGCAAAGGAAAGTAATTGCTGGGTGAGAGAGATCAGACTTTAAGGAGACAAAATCACAGAATAATGGAAAGGTCTGGGTTAAAAGGGAGTTTAAAGCTAATCCCCTGCCATGGCAGGGACACCTTCCACTGTCCCAGGTGCTCCCAGCCCTGCCCAGCCTGGCCTTGGGCACTGCCAGGGATCCAGGGGCAGCCCCAGCTGCTCTGGGCACCCTGTGCCAGGGCCTGCCCACCCTCACAGGGAACAATTCCTTCCCACTATCCAGTCCAAATCTCTCCTCTTTTAGTTTAAAACCCTTCCTGTTGCCCTTTTCAGTGAAAAGGTTGAGGGGAATTGTGTGGGAGCCCCAGAAATGCAGAGGGCACATGGGCTGGAAACAGAAGCAGTGACTCTGGAGAGATGGAGGAGGGTTCCTTGCTTGGTTTGAGGGTTATTTTTTTTCATAGCGTTTCAAAGAAGCAATTTGATAAAATGGCTATTAATTATGCCTGTCTTTGTTTGAGCAATTAAGGGGCCGTTTCACTTCTGGGAGAGCCCAAACGGAGCCTAAATGAGGTCAAAGCAAAGCAAAGCCACCTCAAGCTTAATTACAAAAGCAGTTTGATGCTCCGACTTTGGCCTCTGGAGCTGGATTTTGTTCCAAGACCAAGGGAGAGGCCTCTGCCTCCCAGAGCACATGGGGCAGCAGGGATGAGGATGCTCACAGCCCTTTCAGGGGCAGGAACAACGGGATGGCAGCAGCTGCCCAGGAGGGATCTCAGCCCGATGCCAGCACGGGGACAACCTTACGGTGCCAATCCAGAGCGAAACGGAGCCCTGCAGCTCTAATTAAAAGGGCTGCTGTAGCTAATGATCTGCCCAGCGCTAATTAACTTCCAGACGTGGCGGCTCCATTCGCTTTGTGCTCTGCTGCTGGGTTTCTGTTGTTCTCCAGGCTCCTCCTCAGGTTGGCATTTTCTCTGAGCCATGCTCAGGAAGATCTCCAAAGCACGGATAACTAAATCTTTGCAAAGCTCTGAGGCCTCTCCTCCTCCTTCTCCGCTCTGCTTTTATTTCATTTCATTTTTTCTTCTCTAATTTGCCCAATTCTGCTTCCAGAAATTGGTGACTTATAATAGAAGTGTCTTCTCAGCTATATTTATAGCGTGGCGCCAGCGTGAGGCTCCCAGAAGGTTCAGGTAGCTGGGAAATTCCAATTTAGCTCAGGGAGGCTGCGAGGATGCAGCCATGTCCTTTGGGGGAGGATTTTCCCCACTTTTCCCCCCAGTCTGAACCCCCACATGCTGCTTTGGTGGGTGATTTGGATGTGGGATGGAATTTGGGCTTTGGGTTGAAAATCAGGTTCCACACTGGAGTCAGGTAGGGAAACCATCAGCTTTAAATGATTTGGACGTGGGGTGGATTTGGGCTTTGAACGCTGGCTTTGTTCTGAAAAGCCAGGTTGGAGTCAGGTGGGGAAACCATCAGCTTCAAGAGATTTGGATGTGGAATGGGATTTCGGGTTTGCACCCTGGCTTTGGGTTGAAAATCAGGTTCCATATTGGAGTCAGGTGGGGAAACCATCAGCTTCAAGTGATTTGGATGTGGAATAGGATTTGGGGTTTGCACCCTGGCTTTGTTCTGAAAAGCAGGTTCCACGTTGGAGCCAGGTGGGGAAACCATCAGCTTTAAGTGCCAGATTTGGGGTTATTTTTAATGTGATTGATGTCATGGGTGAGGGGCTTTTTCACAAGGAAAAAAATGCTTTCCCGACCCAAAAACCTGACCTGTGGGGTCCTTCCCTGCACCATCCCCATCACCCAACCTCCCGAGAGAAAGGCAGTGCTGGGAAGTGTGACTGGCAGCCAGCCTTTGCCATCTGCTCCGGCCCCTCATTAGGGATTCACAACAAACACAGGCGACAATTACATCCACACAAACACCTCGTGTTTCATCTGCTGTGGGAACACAGGCATATGCTCCCTGCCCAATAAATCCCACCTCGGAGCTGGGTCTGCTCCCAGAGAAGATACAGGGAAGAGGGATGAGGTGTTCTCCTCTCCTACACTTGTGAGCCAGAGGGAAGGTGTGGGAGAGGAATCCTGCTCTGCCACAGGGGAAAGGAACTAAAGGGAAGATGCTTGGAGGTGCTTTGGGCTTCACAAGGGGCTGAACCCTTCGGTTGAGTAATTCCCAAAAATCACAGACTGGGCTGGATGAGCCAAAACTGGCACACAGGTTCAGAGGAGCCCAAACTGGCACAGAGATTCAGAGGAGCCAAAACTGGCACAGAGGTTCAGAGGAGCCAAAACTGGCACACAGGTTCAGAGGAGCATCCCAAGGTTGGCACGAGGTCTCTGCATCTCCCCCATTGAAGAAACCCCTCTGTGCAAGCCCTGCTGGCTGCACGAGTGACTGATGTGATGAAAGCTGCTCTCAGGAGCTGGGGCTGAATTGCTGCTTGGGAAGAAGTGGCTCAGAGAGGGGACAGACACAATAATAGCCCCTGACTCCTCAGCTGCTCCTCAGGCAGACAATGCTGGCGCCAAGGCTCCACTGCTCCACTGTGGAACGTGCTCAAGGGACAGAACATCAGCCCTGTCCCTTCAAACCCCTCAAAATCCAGCAAAAAACTGCCATGGATGAGGCAAAAATCATCCTTGGAAAGGCATCTATTGAATCACCAACCTCCAGCCTTTGGAAAAAGCCACTTCCCATTGTCTCATGATGTTCAGTAAATTCTTAAGATGTGGAGAAATCCACTTTTTTCTCCATATTTTCCCTTCCAGACCTACTCCTGCTCTCTGTAAAACTGAAGCTCTCCCTACCTCCTCCTTCCCCCTCCCTCTGATATTCAGGAAGGGGAGACACCCCCCCAGCACAGGCAGCAGCATGTCCATAAATATCCCCTTCTCTTTCCCCAAATTTCCATTTCATCGCTCCCATGGCTTTGTTGTAGCAATAAATTGGAAATGCAACATCTGCACATCAGCTGCTTCCAAGTTTTTGATAAAGCAGGCATCTGACACCTTTTTATTTCAGTTCCCTCCTTCCCCCAAAAACGGATGTGCCACGAGGTTGCCAGGCCAGGGGGAAGCGATGGAAGGCTCTGAGCTGTTAATTTTCATTTAAAAGTTTAAATCATCCCATCCCTGGAAGATGTTCCTGGGGTGAATCCAAAGCAAAGGCTTTGCTGGGGGTTCTGTTTAGTCAGCAGCTCAATGGAAGGAGAAACATCTGCTCCAGCCAGGCTGGAAAGATGCTGGGTGTCCCAAGCCAACAGATAAAAACACTGGCATTTCAGGAAGAGATTTCCTTCTTTCCTGAAGACGAAAGTATGGAAAAATGAATTTGGTTGGTCATGCCCAATCTCAGTATCTACAGAAATGGGAAGAAGCTGAGTTTTAAACTAATGAAGGCACAAAGCTTAAGGATCAAAATAAAAGGGAAGCCTTGAAAAAAGCCCCTCAAGGGTTGGGAGATGTTAACAGGGAGCTGGAGTTGAGGAAGTAAGGGAAGCACTGGGATGAGGTAAGGGAAGCATTGGGATGAAGTAAGGGAAGCATTGGGATGAGGTAAGGGAAACATTGGGATGAAGTAAGGGAAGCACTGGGATGAGGTAAGGGAAGCATTGGGATGAAGTAAGGGAAGCATTGGGATGAGGTAAGGGAAACATTGTGATCCTCCCAGCTCTGGGGGTTTGCAGTTCCAGGCTGGGAAGAGTTTCCATGGAGGATAAGGAAGATTCCTTCACCCAATGCCCCCATTGCCTCAGCCCCAGACCAGGTCCAGCCAAGGGAAGCACATTCACCATCTGCAAGGGATATTTGGGAACATTTGGAGATGCCAGCAGGTGGGTGGAGGGTGCACTTTGTGCTGAGGGGATGGGGATTCCATCCAGGGGTACCCAGAGGGGGAGGTTGGGAATGGCATTCCCATTGCACCCCCTGGAAATCCAGAGATGCTGATGGGAAACAGAGGATGAAGCATTGCCCACGCAGGGCACAAGGCTTGGCTGCAGGGGAGGTGCAGGGAGGATTTTTTTTCCATTCCCAGCCCTTCCAGTGCTTGCCAGGATAGGAGAAAAAGCACTTTTTTGGGAATTACACCACTCCCCATGTGCCAGTGACCAAATGAGCAGGGGAAGGGATGGACTTGTCTGGTTGGGCTATAGAGGGTGGGAAGCAGCAGGAGTCCTGTGGATGCTGCTCCCCAGATTCCCCAGTTAATAAAGTAACCCAAAATGCTGGAATCAGGTGACCCCAGGGAGCTTTCCCCACACACATTTTCCCCTGGGGGTTTGACCCTCCTTCAGTGCCGGTGATTGAAACTTTGGATCCTAACCCAAAGCTGGAAGGTCTCACCGAAAATCCTCCAGGGCCACACAGGGAGGAGGAAAATTCACTTTTCAGCAAGAACTTGTTGGAACAACTTGTTTGATTTTTTAATCTTTACACTCTCCCAGTGAAAAAAACCCAAATATTTTGTAAAAAATGAAAATCATTTTGTATTAAGTTTTCGTTATGAAAAATCAGTTTGGGTTTTGTTGGTTTTGGTTTTTTTTTTTTTTAATCCTTGTTTTTCCACTGTTAAATGAAATCCTCTGCTGGAAAAGGTTTTGGATGTGAAATGTGGGCATGAACACCATAATTTTTCCCTACAGAAGTGGAAACTGAGGCAAGGGGATGTTTCTCCACCAACCTTTGCTGAGGGTGAGAAGCTTGTGCTGCACCAAGAGCCAACAGAGTGAGAAGCACATGATGCTCACAAGGTTTCAAAGTAATCCAAAATTCTCCTTTTTTGGGATATAATATCTGTGGGACAGCAAGGGGAGCCATGGATATATGGATTAAACACTGGAAAATATTGTGCCCAACCAACTGCTGATCCTTAAGGATCAGTGTGAAAATAGGGGCAGGACTCCCAACCCCTTCCCACCCTCTTTTCTTCTCCTTTTACTTCCCTCAGGCCTCAGCAAACACCACTGTTAAACCTTGCCCAAGGAAAGGGCTGAAGAAAGAAAAACAAAGTCACTGCACCCTGAGACAGATCAGGAAAAGAGAGGAGATAAATCCTGAGAGTGCAGCTGGCACAGGGAGGAGAAGACAAATACTGGAATAAATATGAAAAGAAGACAAGTTTGGGCTACAGGGAGTGTGTGAGCCAGAGAGAGAGAGAGGAAATGGCACTAAAATAGACGAGCTTTCCTGGAGACAAAGGTAAAATTGGGAAAAATGAGATCTAAACCGAAGGGGGATAAATCATGAGGGCAGCAATGTCTGAAAATTATTGGGAATGAAACCTTCCCAGCAAGTGAGACATCCCCTGCAAGATGTATCTGCTGTGAGAGCAAACACAGCTCTGGTGGCAAAGCCAAACCTGGAGGGGAATGGACAAATTGTTTCTCCTGAGGGATTTCTGCAGCCTCGTTCCCAGGTTTGGGCTTCAGGAAGCTCCTCCTGAGGAGCTTTAGCAGCACTTCCCCCAAAAAGAAAAATCTGTGAGGAAAACAATAAAGGGAACAGGTGTTTTTGCAGAGGGAGACGTGTTCCCAAAACATCAGAAACTCTTCAAAAATAAAGGGAAAAAAAGTGGGAAAAGTGTTCTGAGGCTGCAGCTCCCTCCTCTAGAGAAGGGTTCAATCATGAGACCATAAAATATTATTATTTATATTAAATATTTTAGTATATGTATGTCAGTGATTATTATTATCAGTGATTATCAGGTTGGAAAAGACCCTTAAGATCAAGTCCAGCCATTCCCTCAGCACTGCCAAGGCTGTGACACTAAACCATGTCCCTAAATGCCACATCCACACAGTTTTCAAATCCCAGGTTGGGCGATGGAGCCAACTCTTTTTTCACAAGGCTTTTAGCAGAAATACTGCATTCTACAGCTTCCTCTCCCCCATCCCTGCAAAAAAACCCCAAAAACCCGGTTGCTAAACATCCCCCAAAGCCATGAAATTCCCCACAGACACCAGGACTGTGAAGAGGAGCTCTCCAGCCTCTGACTTCTGAAGACCAACAGCTTTTTCTCCCCTCAGGCTCCTCTCCTGCTCTGTCTGGATGACACCTCACGGATAAATAACAGCAGTGATCCTAAATCGAGATCACAACATGCTTTACACTTCTGCCTTGCACTTGGAGCAGGGAAAGCTCTCTCCAGGCTGCACAAAAACAGCATGGGAATTTTTTTTTCCCCCCTTCGTGCCAGGCAAAGCTGTGACATAAAGCCTACGGCTTGTTACAGGCTGGGTTGTATTTTTTTTTTTTTTCCACATCTCCCCCACTTTGCTTTGGCACAGCAAAGGAGTTTTCAGCTGGGAAGAGCATGTGGCATGCCAGACACGCCCCCAAATTTCCACCGGGAAAGCAGAAATCTGTGCACCAACACAAGGAAGCTTGGCAGCCCTCTTTTATTAGGGGGGAGAACTATTAAAAATCTGTGGTTTCCACAGAGAAAATGCTCTTTTCCCACAAAAACAACAACTTGCTGCTTGCTGATAAACCTATTGCAACATCTTGACTCATTTGGCAGCAGTTTGTGGCCAGCATGAGGCTCTTGGTGTGGTTTTTGGTGGAATTATGGATATCCATGGGGTTTTGAAAGCGGATTTGAAGCAGATCTAGAAGGGGGCAGCAGGATTCCATTAGGGAGGGGTTGTTGTGCTCAGAGTTGGGGACAAGCTCGTGGTTGGTGTCCCCTCATCAGGCATCTCAACACTGTGGTTTTCCCAAACTCCACAATTTTTCCTGTGGGGTTTGCTCCCAAGCTAGGCACAGAGAGGAAAATACATGAACCAAGAGAAAGAGGAGACACAAAAGCTGTGTCAAAGCTCAGCTCAAGTCTCCATCCAGCACATCCCACTGACGTGTCCCCGTGTTTGTGCATCCCACACCTGCTTCCAGCTTTTTATGGCCACGTTACCTCTGTGCTCGCTGCTCTCCCGGCCTTTCCCCTCTCCTCCTTTCTCTGATTTATATAATTTGAAGTCCTGCTTGGGAGCTGATATTATGACACGTCCAGACTTCAAAATAAACCTCCCTCTTGATACCGGGTTATTTTATTGGGTGCATCAAGGCTGAAAACAACCTCATTCATCTTAAGAAATGTATTTTCCCATTTGCTGTATAAATACATACATGTTTCCCTGCATTATTCACCTGGGCACGGCAGATAGATGAGCAGCAACAAAGGCACCACATTTTTATTTCTCATTCTGTAACAGAAAAGGCACCAGGGAGCTCTGTGGAAGGAGCTCAGCGGTGCGGAAAAATCAGCTGGGGCAAAGGGTGGCGAGAAAATTGAACACAGAGGAGATATCCCAAAATAGTCCAGGGATGGGGACAAGGTCTGGTCTTCAGGGTCCTTGTCCAGGTCAGAGAGATGGTCTGGAAACACAGGAATTAAAGGTGAAGAAAAAGCCAAAGAGCAGATGAAAAATAAGACAAGGAGGTCAGAAAAAATCGGCAAAGAAGAAGAGGGAGGGATAACAAGAGAGGGGAAAAAATGAATAATTGAAAGTCTGTAATAAACACGGTGTAGAGACAGAAAAAATGCCTGTGTGAAAATGTAATTACTGCCTGTATCAATAACATCAGTGCTGCACCCGCTGTGCTGGGCTAGGACCAAAACAAGCCATAAGTCTTGGGAACACTCGGTTCAGATGTGCCAGAGAAATCATCCGTGTCCAGGTCCAGGCACCTTCATTCCCCTACACTTCCCTGGGGATCCAGGAAATGAAAAAGAGGAATTTTAGCCTTCCTTCAAACCAGGTTCATACAGGGCTCTGAGCCGTGGTGGGGGTTAGCAGCAGTTCTGCTGGTCCTGTGGAGACCAGGCTGGTCTGTGCCAACAGCCCCAGTGGCCAACAGAACCAATAGCCAACGGAGCCAGTGGTCAACAGAGCCAATGGTCAACAGCATCAACAGGCTCAGTGTCCAACAGCCCCAGTGGCCAACAGAGCCAGTGGCCAACAGCCCCGATGGCCAACAGCCCCGATGGCCAACAGCCCCAATGGCCAACAACCAAAATGGTCTATAGCTCCGATGGCCAACAGCCCCAATGGCCAAGAGAGCCAATGGCCAACACCCTAAAGAGTCAACAGCCCCAATGGCCAATAGCACTGATGGCCAACAAACCCAGTGGCCAACAGCCCTGGTGGTCTGTTGACATGATGACCAACAGCCCTGATGATCAACAGAGTCAATGGCCAACAGACCCAACAGCCAATCTTCTCCATGACCAACAGTCTCCATGGCCAACAGAATCAATGATTAACAGCACTGGTGGCCAATAGACCAAATAGTCAAGAGGCATGGGCCAAGAGACTCAATGGCCAAGATACCCAATGGCCAAGAGCTCCAAGGGCCAAGAGACTCAATGTCCAAGAGACCCAATGGCCATGAGTCTCCCATCACCCCAATGGCCAACAGTGACCAACAGCCAACAGTCCCCAAGGCCAACAACCCCAATGACCAACAGCTCCAATAGCTAAAAGCACCAATGACCAGCAGAGCAGTGAGCAGCAAGTCAGGGTTTGCCAAGCCAGCCTGGGGATGCTCTCGGTCAGAACTCCTGGGTTTCTGGTCCTGCCTTGCCCTCATGAAGCAGAGAGTGCAGGAAAAGAGTTAAACCCCCTCTTCACTTCCTTTTGGAGTCCGGGATGACTCGGAGCCTACAGCTGCTATTTTTATATCACTGCTGGGGATACGCTGTGGATTTCTCTTAATTGGACATCACTGCTGACTGTAATGAGTCCAAAATAAGACTCTCTTTCTCTTCATTAACTTTCTGCATGAATTTGGAGGTTGATTTCTTTGCACCAACAATTTTCACTCCCCAGCGGCTGCAGTGCTGCAATGGGATACCGGATTCTCAAACTCATCCCAACTAATGGGATATAAAATCAAATTATTTATCCAGAGAAACTGTGACCTGCACTGCCTCAGCCCTGTGCAGCCTGAGGACCTCCCTGACCCTGCAAATTCATCACCTTCTGGAAAACTCAACCCATCGCAGAGGTGTCCTGGGTTAGTCCTGCTTTATCCCCAGCCAGACCAGACTCAGCTGGGAACAAACCAGAGCAGGAGGTGTCTGTGCTGCTCTGCCCTCTCCTCACACACCACAGCCTGTGCCAAAGCTCCTTCCCCACACCCCCGCCCCTCCTGTGCCCAGGAGTGCCAGCAAACCCACCCGAGATGCAGATTTAATGTTATCAGGAGATGCCGGGCATGTTTAGCAGGAACTTGAAGGATCATAGCAAGAGGCCTGGATGTAATCCAGGCTGCAGCAGATAAGGAACTGAAAAGCCGCTTCTGCTTCTGCCTCTTTTCCTTTTTCTTTTTTTTCTTTTTTTCTTTTCTTTCCCTTTTTTTTCTTCAGTGGTTCAAGATTGCAAAGAGGCTGAGAGAGAAGAAAGGGAGACACGGGGCCCGAGCGATAAGGGGTGATGGACGTGACGCCATCTCCTGCCCGAGAGTAGCAGAGATTGCAGAGCATTGAGAAATCAAACTGACAAGTGGGAACACAGGCTCAGCATAAGAAACCGTGCCTTGTTCCCAGCTCCTGCAGGCCTGGAGAGCTTTTCCCTTCTCCTGACGATGGATTAAGTGGATGTTGGTGATAGATAATTTTGAACTCCTGCTGCAATGTATTCTGGCTTGTCATATCCTGGGGGAGGCCTGGAGCCACAGACAGCACCTGGCGTGAGGCTCACAGCCTCAAACTCCTCAAACCTGGCACAGGAACTGGGAAAAGCCAGACCTTGCAAGGCTGGATACACCAGGGAGCCTTTTTATACCTGGCCAGCCTCAGCTGTGGTTCCCCATGCCAGGGGTGGATGAGGAACCAGGCCAGGATTTCAGCTGGTTTGGCTGCAAAGACTTTGACCTTGGCTAAAAAGTGGCTCAAATTCAGTGTATTCCCCAAGGAGATGGGAACTTTGTCACCCTAGGAGCAGCAATTTCTAGCACATTTGGGAAGGGAAGTAACCCTGAACTCCAAGTTGCTCAGCCATGGGTAGCACTGGAGGTTGCAAGACAAAAAGTGCACCCTCCCTGCTGCACCCCTCTTGGTTCACTCTGCCTGAATTTCCCTCCCACCTCAAGGAAAAAATCATTCCTGTACCCTGCAGGAATGGTGCAGCAAAAACTGAATTTCAGGAGGAGAAAAGAGAGGTAAATCCCAATATCAGCACACAAAAATAAAGAAAAGAAACCTCCCAGCATGAGGCAGGTGTAATTCTGCCCTGGGGGAAAAACATCCTAATGACAAAAAAAACCAGAAATGCAGTCCTCCTTCCTAATTATTTTGCAATCCCATGTGTGCAGCACCAGCTTGGATCCAATCCTTGCTCCCAGGATATTTTTTATAAGCCTTTCCTCCCTCCCCCTTTACCCCATCACCCCCTGCCCACGGGCTGAGCTCTGTCCTGCTGCTGCAGGAGCTGCTCCCAGGGCAGGGGATGCTCCATGTGCACATCAGAGCTGGAGCTCCTTTGAAATTCCCCAGGGCAAAGGAGTGGGGCTGGAACAAGATGCCCCAGCTGAGCCCCTTCCACTTAAAATTGGCCAAGAAATCCGGCAGCTTTGATGAAAAATGCCTTCCCTTGCCTTTGATGCTCCTGTGCAAACAGTGTGAGGAACCAGGCTGATAGCACGGCTCTCACCCGAGGTGGAGGCAAGGAAAAACATGCCCAGATGGATATTCTGTCCTCTGCTGAACTGGGAGTGAGGAGAGGGAACGTGGAAGTTTTAATTTATAGGTTCTGAGGCAGCCAATGCTGGGAAGTGTCTATAACCCAAGTGAGAAATAGAGATTGAAACGTGAGAGCCCCATCAGTGTAAGTAGCAATTGCTCATCCAAGCACAAACTTAATATTCCTGGGCCAGAAAACCAGGATTGAGGAGAAAATAAAAACATCTAGAGAGTGATCCCTACACACATCCATAAATGCATAATTTATATCAAACCCTTGAGATTTCAGAGCACCAACGTGTTTTGGGGGCTTTGTGCTGAGCATGAGCTTTGGGTTTAGCTGTTTTCTGCCCATTTTCATTCAATGATAAAACACCTGTGATTGGAGGGGACCTGAAATCTCATTTTATTCTGCCCTCCAGCTGTGGGCAGGGACACCTTCCACTACACCAGTCCAAGCTGGCTGGGAACACTTTTCTCCACTTGTAAAAAAAAAGTGGAGAAAAGTCTTCCCAGAAAAATGAGAAAAATCCATCAGGATCAAGTTGAAACATCTCAGAATTTTGATTCATCATGAGATCTCCATATGGGACACAGAATCATCCCATCCCTGCCTGTGCCACCCAGTCAGACACAGCTCTGCCTGTGATAGTGATCTCCAATAAACCCTTGAGCACTGGGAGAGATCCAGAAAGCCGAAAGAAAACGAGTGTTGTGCCAATATGTGGGAAGGATAAACAAGATGACCTGTGTAATTACAGCCCTGTCAGCCTGACATTGATTTTGGGTGAAATAATGGGATGTCGGCTACGGGACTTGTTTAATAAGGAATTAAAGGGAATAACATAAAAGATGACAATCAACAAGGATTTATGGAAAATAAATCTTGCCCAGCTAAGTTGATATCTTTTTTTGATGAGGTTATAAATTTGGGCTGATAAAGGTGACGTTGTCAGCACAACGAACTCGAGCTCCAGCAAGGTTGGGTCCTGGTGTCATCTTGATTAAGAAACTGGGAGGGCAGGAAATCACCGTGGCAGAAATTAGATGGATTAAAAACTGCCTGCTTGACAACTTCCAAAAGGCACCTCTTGGAGTGGGAATCACAGAGCCCTGTGCTCCTGCTGCGTGCCAGGGCTGCTGGCTCCAGCTGACATTTCTATCAATGACCTGGAAGAAAACATCCCATCACCCCTGATAGAGTCTGCAGCTGACACCAAGAGCAGGGCAGGAGAGGAAAGGCCATCGATTCCAGAGGTGTCTTAATAAAGGGATTGAGCAGCTCTGGAGAAGGGAGAGCCTTCCCTTGGCTGCAGGGATGGGAGAGGGGCTGGTGGGCAGCTGGGCAAGGATGGGAGGATGAGAATGGAATAGAATCATGGAATCCAGAATGGTTTGGGTTGGAAGGGACCTGAGAGATCATCCTATTCCACACCTCCACCCTCCCACATGGAGAAATTCCTGCTCAATATCCCATCCATCCCTGCCCTCTGGCACTGGGAGCCATTCCCTGTGTGCTGTCCCTCCATCCCTTGCCCCCAGTCCCTCTCCAGCTCTCCTGGAGCCCCATTAAACCCTGCAAGGGGCTCTGAGGTGTCCCTGGAGCGTTCTCTTGTCCACATGAACAGCCCCCATTCTCCCAGCCTGGCTCCAGAGCAGAGGGGCTCCAGCCCTGAAGCATCTCCATGCTTTTCAGACAGAAAACCCTGTTTTCAGAGAGGAAACCCTCTTTTCAGACAGAAAATCCTCTTTTCAATCTTTTTGGTATGAAAAGGTAGAAACTCCAGGGTATTTTGGAGCAGAGCTGCTCTTGTCTCCCCACAAAAGCCATACAACACCCTGCTGAACTTCCACTCTGCCCCTGTCCCTCAACTTCAGCTCATTCCTCACGCACTTTGCAGGATTTCAAGGAATTGCAGCTCTTAGATGCTATTGCAAATCCCACGAGACACCTGGCTGAACCTTTAGGCTTCCAACTATATTAAAAACGTGTCCTGAAGTGACTTCCCTGAGCCAAGCACTGCGGGCCTGGCTCTGCACTGGGAGGGCTTCAGGCAACGAGCATCCAATTCAGGGCTCCCTCCCTGCTCTCCAGCCCCCACACTTTTTCCAGGATTGTGTCTTTTCCTTGGGGAAAAAAGCCCTCCTGTAAGCCCCAGGTGCCAGAGCTGCTGTGGTTTTGAAGCTGCCTCGTGTGATTTCTCCAAACCCCAGCACAGCTCACTCCAGGGCTCTGCACAGTGAGCACTTCATTGCTTCCGGAGCGGGGCTGTTCCTGCTCCTGCAATCCAATGCCCGACAATAATGGACAGATTTCAGCCAAAGGAATTGAATTCTGCTCCTGCTCCTTCAGATCAGAGCCTGTGTCAGCGGGGTGCTCTCACAACAAGAGACTATTACAGCTTATCCAGCACTTGGCAAGTTCTCAGTCTGGGGAACTGGTTCGGACTCCGGCGATTGCTGCTCCACAGCACACCTTAATGGAGAGCCACAGCTGGGCCTGGCACCTGGAGGAGAAGGTCTGAAAGCCTTTGGTACCAAAAAACCACCCTGGGAAGCTCTGTGGAGGTCTGGGGTCAGTCTGAGTTGGAAAGCCCAGGTCAGGTTTGGTGGTTTGGAACTGTTGAGCTGAGAGAGTCCTGTTCATCCAGCTGATCCCATCCATGAGAAAAGCCAGAGGCACTTGCACCAGAGGTGAATGAAATTCCCAGGTCCATGGAGCATCATCAGACCCTGCACCAGACCCATATTCAGACAAAAACCTCTCCCTTTTTTTTCTCCTTTTTTTTCCCTTATTTTTTCCATTGCAGGAAAGCCCTGGGAATAAACAGTTCTTCAAACCACAGTCCCACCTGACACCAGCTCACAGCAGCCCTCAAATCCAACCCCCCACACCTTTTCCCCTCTAATTATTGTTTGTATTTCCCTGCTGTGGCCAGGCAGAAGGGAATGACAGCCAGGAATTTTATTTTCTGTGCTCCTGCCTTACCAAAAAAAGCACATTTTCCCTTGCTCTGCCCTGAGTGAGCATCCAGCTCTGTTTAACTGCAGCAGAAGCTCCCCAGGCCTGGCTGGAGAGGTAACCTGAGGATGCTCAGAGTGTCACTGAGGATGACACATGCCTCTCTCTCAGGATGTGGGATAATGAGCTTCTCTGTGGTCTCCCAAGGCAGGAATGTACTTATGGCACAAGGGGAGATTTATAGAGCTTTTCTTTAAAATCTGTCAGCTAATAATAGCCATGGCTGGGCTGGGGTGAGCTGGGCTGGCACGCAGGGATAAATCAGGGGTGCTCCCGAACCCTGCCAGCCTTTCCTCACCTTTGGGCAGCAAGGAGATCAGAGCCTGAGCAAACCTGCGTGGATGCCATGGGACAGAGAGAGAGGAACAGCAAGGGTTTCTCACAGCAGCTTGGGAGAATTTTTAAAAAGTTGTAAAGATATGATAACTTGTTAAGTATAAACAATCTGCAAGTAATGTTTTTCTATTTCATCTTTGTATTCTTCTCAAAGACAGCGTATGAAGAAAGAGTTTTTATTAATTAACCAATCAAATAAAATCTATCATATCACTCTATAAAACCATGCAGTTCTCTTAAATAAAACCTTCTTTTATTCTTTCTACAATACTGCCTCCCACCTATTCCTGTGTCATTCTTGACAAACCCATGCACCAAAGAGAGAGAATAGGAAATATCCCAGCTGAGTGACTGTCACAGACATCTTTTATGAAAAATCCTTTCCTTAGGATTTTTCCTCCTGAGAAGCTGAGCGGCCTCAGGAACAAAATGTGAACAATGGTTATCTGCTGCTGTGGAATGCAACAGGTGCATCTGTGATTGGCCCATGTTGGTTATTTCTAATTAATGGCCAATGGCTCGGACTCTCTATCTGAGACAGAAGCTTTTGCTATCATTCTTTCCTATTCCATTCTTAGCTAGCCTTCTGATGAAATCCTTTCTTCTATTCTTTTAATATAGTTTTAATGTAATACATATAATAAAATAATAAATCAAGCCTTCTGACACATGGAGTCAGATCCTCGTCTCTTCCCTCATCCTAAGACCCCTGTGAACATGATCACAGGTGACCAAAACACTCTCTTCTATATCCCAGTGCTCCCCTTGTGCTTCCCTGCCAGAGCATCCAGCCCAAATCCATGGCATCTTCGTACAGACCTGATGTTGATTCCCAGGGCAGGAATAGCCTGGGAAGAAGTGGTTGTCCATGCTTGGAATTATTCATTTTCACCCTACCAAGTTGTGGCTTTAAGGCATGATTAGCTTTAAGGTATTTACAGCATGGTGTGGCTAAAGCTGGTAGGCCAAGAAACATTTATAGTGTGTTGTGTTTATAGTTGGCTTCTGATTGGGATGGTGTGAATTGTAACATCTGTATTGTCTCACCCTTCCCATGAGATTAAAAATAAAATAAAAGTTTTCAAAATGCCTCTCAGTTACCCCATCCCTAGGTCAAAAAAATCTATAATCCAACACCAAGTGACCCGCACATCTTGTCCTCCACCAGCAAGGGTGTCGGAACCCAGGACATCCCTCTGGCTGTCCAGAACGGCCAAGATCCTGCCAGGGGGCTCAGAGACCCTGGCACAGAGCCCAAAACACCTGTGGGTTTGATTATGACCTGTGGAGCAAATTACCAACCTTATGTGAAGATCTGCAAGCAATGACAAATTAAGTAGAATGATAGTGAAGTTATCATGGGGTGGAAAAGTAGATTTTGGGGTTTTTGGTGTGGGGGGGTTCAGGGGGCAAGATGGAGGGATCTGGGCATGTCCAGCCTTTCTCCTTCTTCTTCTTGGCCTCCATCTTCTGCTGTGATGGTGGCACTTACAGACTGGTTTAGAGTAGAAGCTCACTGTCTAACATAGGTGATGGGTATTGGAAAGTAATTGTAAACATTGTACACGTAGTTTTTAGTATAAAGACATAACACCACCCTGGGGGCAGGCAGAGTGCCTCAGACTGTCCTGCTGGATGGACCTCGGCAGGGCAGGGGAAAGAATTTTATAGATAAGGAACAATAAACAACCTTGAGACTGAGAAATGAAGAGCCCTGACTCCTTCTTCAAGGCTGGGAAAAGAGACTTTTAACATTCTCGGGGTCGTGGTAACCAGCTAGAGACCCTGAGACAAGGGAAGTCAGTGAAATATTTCCTGCTGTCCCCTGGACACCCACAGCCTTGAACAGCACCAATGCCCTAAAGAGAATGCATTTCCAAACAAAATTAATGCACAGTATTTTGTGGTTTTGTCAGTGGGGGTCTGAATAATATAGCTAACAGGTTCCAGAGGGATGTGTCCTGTTAATTCCACTCATGATATAGGTCTTTAAAATGCCACTGGTGCCTAGAGCAGTGATGAGTTTCCAGGTTTGCTGATTTGTGGACTGTGGGCCAGGCTCCCAGTGGAGCCCATTAGGTGGCCCAGACAGGCCCTGGATGCAGAGCCACGATGTGCATCCACACCAGGCAGAGCTCAAAGATTTCCTGAGCAATCCCAGGCCCTTCCCAGCCCCTGCAGCATGACTGAGCAAGGGGCAAGGTTTGTGAACAGTTCTGCCTTTTTCTCTTCGTGCCACACTGGGGAAGAGAAGGGGCAGACACTGATCTGTTCCCTCTGGTGCTCAGGGACAGGACCTGAGGGAATGGCCCAGAGTTGTGTTTGGGGGGGTTATTTTGGATTTCAGGGAAAGGTTCTTCCCCCAGAGGGTGCTGGCACTGCTCAGGTTCCCCAGGGAATGGGCACAGCCCCGAGGCTGCCAGAGCTCCAGGACATCAGGCACAGGGTGGGATTGTTGGGGTGTCCTGGGCAGGGTCAGGAGTTGGACTGGATGATCCCTGTGGGTCTCTTCCAGCTCAGCATATTCCACAATTCTGTAATTCTGTGATTATTTTAGTGTGGAGCTCAGGGTGTGATGCTTTCCTACAAAGCCAGGCTGGGAGAGCTGGGGGTGCTCACCTGGAGAGGAGAAGGCTCCAGGGAGAGCTCAGAGCCCCTGCCAGGGCCTGAAGGGGCTCCAGGAGAGCTGGAGAGGGACTGGGGACAAGGGATGGAGGGACAGGACACAGGGAATGGCTCCCACTGCCAGAGGGCAGGGATGGATGGGATATTGGGAATTGGGAATTGTTCCCTGTGAGGGTGGGCAGGCCCTGGCACAGGGTGCCCAGAGCAGCTGGGGCTGCCCCTGGATCCCTGGCAGTGCCCAAGGCCAGGCTGGATGGGGCTTGGAGCAGCCTGGGACAGTGGAAGGTGTCCCTGTCCATGGCAGGGGATTGGAATTGAATGATCTGTAAGGTCCTTTCCAACCCTAACCATTCTGGGATTCTGTGATTTGCAAATGTAAATGCAGATTTGCAAATGAGCCTTTTGCCCCAAACCCTTGGGCAGCAAGGCCTCCCCGACAGCCCCAGGCAGAGGCAATGGGTCACACATTCCCTCCTCTTCCATTTCCACTCACTAATTCCATCCCCTGGAAGCAAAGCCCCAGCAAATGTGGGGAATCTGTTCAGCCACCCAACACCTGGGTGAGGAGAAAGTCACCTCCTTTACAACCCAGATCATTCTGATTCTGTTCTTTGGTGCTGGGAAGGGAGAACCTGGGGATGAACGGGCTTTGCATTTTTCCTCAAGTCATCCTCTTGCCATGGGGCATCTCACCCCCTCTTCCTGCCCCCCAAAACTCCTGCAGCCACCCCCCAGGGCTCTGGTTTCTACTTGCTGCCCAGGTCAGGCATTTTTGCAAGTCCATCTCAGGAGGTCCCCAATGAAATGTCCCCGTGTCCATCATGTCCACTCATTTCTGCTCCAGGCAGTTTTATCTCTTCCTGCAGGGCCAGCCCGGGCTCGGTGGTGGACTGAGTAATTCAATAGGTTTGCAGATCTGTCTCGAGTCAATTTTAATTCTATTTAAAGGACAGTCGATAGGAGCCTCTCTGGGGGGTTCTGAGCAGGAATTTCATATTGCGCTGAATATGCGGGCAAGGAATTTCAGCTTCAATGAGACAGAAAGGATGCCTTGGGAAGCACTCTAAAACCTTCCTCCTTTTAGCTATTTTAGGCTCAGCCTGAGACCCTCAGAGCAGGCTCAGGAAGGGGCCAGGCAGGAGATGGCTCCCAATGTGATTTTTGTGCAATGCTCTGCTCGCCTGGTGCTCAGGAGGCACAAATCAGCCCCTGCTTAAACATCAGCAGCCAAAATCCCCCAGTGCCAGATTTTCACCACTGTGACCCCATCCCTGGCGTTTGGAAGAGGCAACACCCAACAAAAAGGAGATTCCCCTAAAGAGGAGATCTGAGCAGCACTACATGACCATTCCAACCTGCTCTGCTTCCCCGTTTGCCATAAAACACAGGGCAATGTCCCAGATTAATAAAGAAGGAAAGCTTTCAATGCTGCTGCTCATCTAAAACATTCCCTTAAGTGCAGGATGAGATGTTCGAGCACTAAGATGCCATTTTTATGCAACTTAATAATAAAAGGGAAAAATGATATCACCGCTGGAAAAAACAGAACGCGTGCAGGGGAATTGGATTGCATCACTTTACCCTCGGATCAATCCCAAGATCACATGGCACAGGCACAGGGGGAGTTCTCAGCTCTGCAGGAAAGCTCAAGGAAAGCTTTGCTCAGGGATTTTTAGGGGGTACAAATCCCATGGACCTAGAGGGAAATATTTTCCCACTGGTCAAAGCAGGAAAAAGTTCCAGTCCTGGATATAAAGAATAAGAATAAACTGGAAAATGGTTGTCCAGATGAGGAATGTGGGACAGATCCAGTCACCTCACACCAAGGTGATGGCAAAACAGGGGTTAAACCCCTCTGGATTTTCCAGGGGGATGGGGGGGCCCTGTTGATGGTTCCAGAGTTTTTATGGCACGTCAAGGGATTGGCTCCCGTTGTGGGGAGCATCCAGCCGGCTGCTCCAAATGAAATTGTCCGTTCCCTGCTGGAGATAATTAACGTATATCAAAGAGGAATTTAGCTGGAGTGGCTATTTCAGTCCCACGCCGCGCTCTCCCTCACTTTGGGTTTGTTTTCCAAATTGCACATAAAGTGCAACTGCGGCACATTTACTTTTCTATTATGCCTCCGAAATTAAGTTAGATGGCCCTAATAATAGCATTGCCTTTAAAATAACGTTGTGTTTAAAGAACAAACTCTCCAATGTCGCCGGCGCAGCAGATTTGTCTTGTGCTTAATTTCCACTTGCTGTTGTATTATTAGACATTAACATGATAGTTTTGTTTAATCTCTGGCTCCGTCGCCCATGGCTGACTCCGAACTGATCGCTCGCCCCTGTTGATGAAAGTCCTAATTCATCCTTGTTAGTGCAATTAGGAGGAAATTGGATCACGGTGCCTCTTCCCACAAAAGGTCTGGGAGAGGGCGAGGCTCTCCCCCGCGAGGTGACACGGGCTCTGGGCTGCAGGAGGATTGGGCAGCCCCTGGGAAGGTGATGGGGATAAATGAATTGGGACTCTCGAAAGGTTTGAGGTGGGTTTTGGTGCTTTTTGTTGCTCTTTTCCCGGCATGGAGTGGGTAGGAATCCATCCCTAACACCCAGCAAAGGTCAGCAGCATTTTGAGGTTGTTTTGAGCACACCTACGCAAAGGCTGGAAGAAATGGGAAAATAACAAGATGATTTTTTTCCAAAATCCAAGTCTTCCAAAGCTCTCAGGAAAGAGGCTCTGGTTTCTTTCCAGCATTTTCTCTTCATGGGGAACTCTCTCCCAACCATGAACATGGGCACAGAAAGGATAAGGAACTGTCCAACTGCAGCACCAAAACAAGGTGGGTGTTTGCAGAGTGGTTTCCTGGCCTCCACACCTCCACTTTCTCTCCTTTCAAGCTTTCCTGGGTTCAGATAAAATCCCCACATCCAGGAGAGCATGGAGACCTTGGGATTGCTTTGGGTGTTGCTTCCCATCCTGCTCAACACAGAACCTGCAGCAAACCCACTGAAAAAACTTGAGGAATCATCAAATCTGGGGAAGTTTTGCAAAACCTAAACCCATAATCCTTCATGTTCAGGATATCAACTTTATATTCCAGATTTTTGGTAGGAAAAGAGGGAATTCAAGGTAACCAAGCAGGAATTCCTGTGGCTCTCGCTCCACCTGGGTGAGTTCCTTCGTGCGTCTCAGAAAGTGAATTAAGCTAAACCAGACAAACGAACTTTTACTGCGTAATGAAATCAATTCCTCCTGGGCACAACCAGCAAAGGCACAAAAGGTTTCATTCCAAAGGAGATTAAATAACTTGGGTCTCTTTCCTCAGAAAAAAAGAAGCAGCCAAAGGAGAGTTTGAAGGAAGTTTACAAACCAGGGATGGGGTAGAGAGAGCAAAATGATAATCTTCATTTCTGCAAGATTCCATTTAAAATGAAATTGACACTGGATAAAATTAGCAAGGGGTAGGTTTAAAGAAAATAGTTATTAAACTGTGGAACTCATTTTCAAAAGATTTTTTGGAAATCCAAATTATAGATGAACTAAAAATGAAAGATTGGGCAAACTCAGGGGAAATTATTCATTCCAGCATTAAATGCACAATTTTTTATTCACAGAATAAGCTATTATTTTTATTATTAATTATTATTAGTGTTGCTGTTGTTACTATATTATTATTTATGTATAACTTGCAGATGTAATCATGGCATGGTGAGTGTTTATTTAGGACTATTTATAGGACTAATTTATTCAGAATAGTTTTATATGTACATTAATCAATTTTCCCACCATTGTTTGCAATCACCAAGACCAGATCTGGTCTCTCTGACAAACCCAGGGGAATGAGGAACCAGCACACCTAGACATACTGGTCCAAGGATCCCAAAAAAAATAAAATATTTGGATGATTAAGCCAATAAATGCTCGAGGCAGGAGCCAGTGATCTGAAATTGTTCAGGATTGTTAAGTGTGTCATAGTCCAAACATCCCTCTCCCCCAAAACAGGTATTTCCTGACAACTTTGGGACATTTCCCAGGCTCCACATTGGTTGTGTTGCTCCTTTACAATCTTTTATTCCTATTTCTTGTACCATGCCCACCATGCTGGCCCTGGGTGCTGGGACACTGACCTGGAGAGCCAAAAAAGCCCTTTCTCTCCCCTCGTCGGGGCACTCTGATTTTACAATACTCACCCACAAATTCTCCCTGTTTTTTGCTGGCATTTCTGTCCTCACCCAGGGAGGAACCCCCATGTGCTCCCAGCAGCCACCAGTGTGTCCTGCTCGCCCCTCAGGGATGGATGAAGAGGCTGGAGAAGCTGCTGAGGGAGGAGACATCTCCATGGGGCAATCATGATGGCTTGGAGGGCACTTGGATGGTCATCTCCAAGAAATTGTGTGGCAAAATCACCCAGAAATAAAACCCTGCTTGGTTGGGTTGGGGCAGAGGGGTGAAATTCCCAGCTGGTTCATTCAGGATGCACTGAAAGAGGAGGCTGCTGCATGTCCATGTGTGCTGGACCTCAAAATGATGATTTTCCTCTTCTTCTCCAAGTCTTTTGCAGAGGAAGGGCAGAAGGGGATGCAAAAAGAAGGACAAAGAAAGAGCTGAAATGGGTTTTGAGGGAGCAGAACCCCTGATTGCCCAGCATGTCACCAACTGGCACAAGGCAGAGGAGCAGTGTCATCACAAGGGGCTGTTGGTCCAGATGCCCATTTTTGGGGTGTTTTTTTTTCAATTTTCCAGCCAGTTTTCCCTTACAGAGCTCTCAGTGTGCTTGGTGAAGCATTAACTGGATTTGATGGGCTGGGGAAAATAGACTTGGACAGTGAAGGGTGGAAGGGAAAGCCCCGTGAATAAATGCCCTGTTGTTACAGTCCTATTAACCTCCCCTCAGTCTAATCCTGTCCTTAATTGACTTGATGCTGATTAGAGGCTTGATAGGCCTGTATCAGCATGGGAAGGTGGGGTGGAAGTGGCAGTGAGGGATGTGAAAAACACAGAGTGAGCTGGAGGAGAGCAAAGGAGAGGAGCAGCAAAATGCATCCCCTGGTGTGCCTGCACGGCTGCTTCCCTGAACAGCAGCACCAGGAAACGGAAATGAAAACTTCCCAGAAAGGCTGAAAAAGAAACCTCCACCCCAGCAAAGTGCAAGCTGCTGTTGTAATAATTAAGAGGTTTTAAACTGTTTATTTAATACAGACAAAAATCCCATCTGCAGGTAACGGGGAGAGGAGCTCGGTGCCTAATCAGGCAAAGCCTTGGAAGAGCAGCATCCCCCTGTCTGTCTGCAATCAGGGCTGCAGCACAGGCTGCCATTCCTTCAAGTGGCTCTCAGCGAGGGCTCTGTAATTGTCTCGGCGAAAAGTGAGAGTTCCCCCTAGTGCAGAGCAATAAATCAGGGATAATAATAACTCTTTCCAAAATAATCCTCAGGCAGCAACAAAATCCAGTGGAGAAGGTGGTACGGAGTCAAAACGTGGCACCTGGATCCCAGGGTTCACTGGGTTTATAAATACCCCGAGCCCTTCCCTGCCCCTGCTCCTGCCATAATATATTGTTGTTAGTAGCACTCAGTTAAAGCTTTCAGATTTTTGTAAATCTAATTATTCCCTGGCTATTTCTCATGCTGTGGTGCTTTTCCCATCACCCTGAGTGTTGGGCCTGGCGTGGCTGGTGCTGAGCTCCCCAAGTTCATTGTGTGAGGGGGCTGGGGACACTCCAGGGCTGCCCTGGGGGCTGGGAGCTGCTTTGGCAGCAGAGCAGAGGCTCAGCTCAGCCACTCCAACAGGTCCTGGAGCTGCAGCAGCTGCTCCAGCAAGGCTGAGCTTAGAGCCAAACTGTCACAGACATCTTTTATGAAAAATCCTTTCCTTAGGATTTTTCTCCTGAGAAGCTGGGAGGCCTCAGGAAGAAAATGTAAACAATGGTTATCTGCTGCTGTGGAATGCAACAGGTGCATCTGTGATTGACCCATGTTGGTTGTTTCTAATTAATGGCCAATGACAGTCCAGCTGGCTTGGACAGACAGCCGAGCCACAAACCTTTGTTATCATTCCTTCCTATTCTATTCCTAGCTAGCCTTCTGATAAAACCTTTTCTTCTATTCTTTTAGTATAGTTTTAATGTAATATATAACATAAAATAATAAATCAAGCCTTCTGAAACACGGAGTCAGATCCTCATCTCTTCCCTCAACGTAAGACCCCTGTGAACACGGTCACACCAAACTCCCTGGGGTGTGTCTGAGGATTTGTGTCATCGTGGCAGCCCAGGGGTGACCGGGCTGAGCTGAGGATGCTGTGAGGTCTGAGAGTGCAGCCAGAGAGAAAAATCTGTGCTGGGATCATCCCTGAGTCTGGGGAGGGGGAACCCTGCCCCTCTGCCCCCTCAGGTGAGACCCCACCTGCTGAGCTGAATCCAAATCCAGAGTCCTCAACATCAAGAGGAACTGGAGCTGCTGGAGAGAGTCCAAAGGAGACCCCAGAGCTGCTCCAGGGCTGGAGCCAGGCTGGGAGAGTTGGGGGTGCTCACCTGGAGAGGAGAAGGCTCCAGGGAGAGCTCAGAGCCCCTGGCAGTGCCTGAAGGGGCTCCAGGAGAGCTGGAGAGGGACTGGGGACAAGGGATGGAGGGACAGGGCACAGGGAATGGCTCCCACTGCCAGAGGGCAGCGATGGATGGGATATTGGGAATTGTTCCCTGTGAGGGTGGGCAGGCCCTGGCACAGGGTGCCCAGAGCAGCTGGGGCTGCCCCTGGATCCCTGGCAGTGCCCAAGGCCAGGCTGGACAGGGCTGGGAGCAGCCTGGGACAGGGGAAGGTGTCCCTGTCATGGCAGGGGATGAAACTGAATGAGCTTTAAGATTCCTTCCACCCAAACCATTCCAGGATTTTGTGATCCTACTGGAAGGTCCCTCAAACTGAGGGGCGCTGCCCAGATGTGGCTCACAAATCCCTTTTGGGCAGTGGCCTGTGGCCATACCGGGGCTGTGTGACATCCCCACTGCAGCATTTGTGGTTTCATTCCCTTCTTGCCCCTTTACCTCAGCCACCTGAAAACACCCAGAGCTGCCATCGATTTATTTTTCCTTATTTACTACTCCAAGCCCACTGCTTCCATTTCCAACCAGCAAATGTTGCCCAGCTGACTCCAGTTCCATGGAGCTGCTCATGAATCACCCAGCACTGAAACTCCAAAGTTTTGGACTTCTGAGCCAAAAAATTCCAGCCTCCAGATGGTTTGCAAATTGTCCATTTGCTCCAGCATTCCCTGCTGGGTGAGTGTGTTCTCCCAAATCCTCCCATGATTCCTGCTCAGATAATCCTTGGATCACAGAGGGGACACCATGGCATGAAGTGACATCCCTGCCATACCCCTTCAATCCCCCCTCTCCTTGGAAAGCAATGCCTTTTCCACAGGAGAATGAGAAATGGGTGAATAAAGGCATGGAGAACGAAGTCTGAGGTTTTCATTTGGAATATTGCAGCTGTGTAATGACTGATGGAGGATTTGGGGAAATCTGGGGAGATTTGAGGTCTTGGGAATCTAAATCAGCCTCTGCAGGAAATAATGGCACTGTAACCCCAACCCTGGCTCCTGGTGTCTCTTTGCCTTGCCCTGACAGCAGGTTTGCCTTTTCCTTTGCTCTTCCAAAGGTCACCAAACACCAGGTCAGGGTTTCAGCAAAACAGGAATTCAGGCTGGAAAGGATTTCCAAATCAGGACAATGTCCAGGATTATGGCATCGTTTCCCCTTGGAGAGATGCTGATGTGGGGAATTCTGTTTATATGTTGGGAGAACAAACCTGAGAGCTCAGGAAGGGAAGTTTGAGATCAGCAGACCCCAAAAGAAACTTCTCAAGTGTGTGTTGTTCCCATAAAATTCTCTCTGTGTTCTGGGAAGCTAACTAACCCCAAAAATGGCATTTTGGCTGGTTTGCAACTTTCTACCATATTAAATGAACAATTTATGAATTGAATGTTTGGGTTTTCCTTTGATTCATAATTCCTTGTAAACAAAAACCTGGGTCTCTGATGTTTTCTTCCTCTACTCCATTGCTTCTAAAAGAAATGACATAAAGGTATAACAGAAAAAATCCCCTCAAAACCTTGAAGGGAACCCATAAGCAACTAAAGCTTGATTATTTTTCACCAAGACAGTGTTGTAAAAACTCTTTCAGACAGCAGGGTGCTCTTTTTCCCCTCACTCCTAATCCCAATTTCAGCAAAACAATTCCAAGCCCTTCATTTTTAGCTGGCCACGGATTGAAGTTGCTCCCTGGCATTAGAATTCACAGCAAAGCAGCCTTGAAATCAAACATTGCTGCTCTGCTCCAGGATCCCCTTCACCCTCTCTGCATTCCCCACATTGCCTAAATCAATCCTCTCAGCTCCCAGTAAATAGAATTGCTTCAAAACACTGAAATAACTCCACACGTTCCTTCTTCTCCTTCAAAAAAAGGAGAAAATTCAGAACCAATAAGGAAATGAATAAGGAAGTACAAGCTAATCTGGGCTTTTGTTTGAGCTTGCTGGTTTGTTCCTCACCCAGGTGTTTGGTGCCTGAACAGATTCCCCACATTTGCTGGGGTTTTGCTTCCAGTGGGTGGAATTAGTGAGTGGAAATGGAAGAGGATGGAATGTGTGACCCATTGCATCTGCCTGGTGCCACCTGGGAAGTTTTGCTGCCCAAGAGTTTGGGGTAAAATGCCTGTTAGCAAATCCACATTTACATTTGCAAATCTGCACTTGTATTTGTAAATCACAGAATTCCAGAAAGGTTTGGATTGGAAAGGACCTTAAAGCTCATCCCATTCCACCCCTGCCATGGCAGGGACACCTTCCACTGTCCCAGGGTGCCCCAAGCGCTGTCCAGCCTGGCCGTGGACAGCCAGGGATCCAGGGGCAGCCCCAGCTGCTTTGGGCACCCTGTGCCAGGGCCTGCCCACCCTCTCAAGGAACAATTTCTAATTCCCAGTATCCCATAAAAGGGGCAAGAAGGGAATAAAACCTCAAGTGCTGCAGTGGGCATATCACACAGCCTCTGTTATGGCCACAGCCCTGCCAAGGGGACCTGGGAGTTTTGGGGTGCAGAGAATGGGGAGGCAGAGGGTTCCAGCCCAGAGCTGCAGAGCATCATTGCCCAAAAGGGATTTGTGAGCCACATTTGGTCAGGGCCCCTCAGTTTGAGGAATCTTCCAGAAGATGACAGTAGGATGACAAAAACCCAGAATGGTTCAGGTGGCAGGGACCTTAAAGCTCATGTAGTTTCATCCCCTGCCATGACAGGGACACCTTCCCCTGTCCCAGGCGCTCCCAGCCCTGTCCAGCCTTGCCCTGGGCACTGCCAGGGATCCAGGGGCAGCCCCAGCTGCTCTGGGCACCCTGTGCCAGGGCCTGCCCACCCTCACAGGGAACAATTCCCAATTCCCAATATCCCATCCATCCCTGCCCTCTGGCAGTGGGAGCCATTCCCTGTGTCCTGTCCCTCCATCCCTTGTCCCCAGTCCCTCTCCAGCTCTCCTGGAGCCCCTTCAGGCCCTGCCAGGGGCTCTGAGCTCTCCCTGGAGCCTTCTCCTCTCCAGGTGAGCACCCCCAGCTCTCCCAGCCTGGCTCAAGCCTTCAGAGCATCTCCATGGCCTGTCTGGACTCTCTCCAGCAGCTCCAGCTCCTCCCTGTGCCGGTGCCCTCAGGCCTGGGCTCCTGCATCTCTTTGGGGTGACAATTTCCAACATGAGCTGCTGCAGGTGCCACCGCAGGGGATGAATCCTCAGGGATTTGAGGTTGCTGTGAGCTCACCCCAGCCTCAGCCTCCTTAGCTTTCACTTTTATTTTTTGGAAGAGGATTTTTAGGTTTTGTGAGAGGCCCCTCTTGGCGAGGGAGGGTTGTGGGAGACAAAGGAGGAGATGATCAAACCCAGCAGCTCCTGCCTCTTGTCTCTCGCAGAGGAGCCCGGCTGGAAACAAAAGCTAAACGCTGGCAAGGGGGAGCGGAGCAGGAGCTCTCTGAAATGCAAATTCCTTCTGGAGAGCAGGCAGCTCTGAGCAGGGATGTGCTGACTCATGTGGGGAGTGGGACTGACCCTGCTCCTTCACACCATCCTGCCTGCTCTGCCCCTGGCCCTGCCACAGCCCCTGTAGGGCAAGGGGGCAACACAGAGGAGTGAATGTGTTACAGATACATGTTATTGTCTCAGTTTGGAAAGACAGGTGTCTGCTAAGCAAGGCAGGAGCCTCCCCTGAAATGGAGAATGCAAACCCTCCCCACCGCTCTGAATTTTCAATTTCACCCCTTGCTATAAATTTTAAATTAAGGGGCTCTCAGGCAAAAAAATATGGGAGCAGGAAATAACAGTTCTTTGATAGGGAAGAAAATAAAATAAACAATGCAGTTACTAAAACAACACTGACAGAGTCAGAACCCAACCTGACACCCTGTGGGTCAGGCTGTTGGCAGCAGTGCCATTGGAATTGTGGCTCAGCCCTCCTGCAGTGTCAGGGCTGGTTCTGCTGGAGCAAGGGGGTCCTGTAGAGAAGGATGGATTCTTCCTCTGAAGATCCAGTGGAAGAGGCAGCTGCTGTTCCTCTGGTGAATCCAGTGGAGAAGCCGTGCTGGTGTTCCAGAATCTCCAGGTTATATCCAGGTAGGAATGCTTGGCTGTTGTTCCAGAATCTCCAGATTATATCTGGGTAGGAATGCTTGGCTCCTCCCTCTGGGCTCACATCTCCCAATGGGATGCTGTAGTTCTTAACAGCAATACAGGGACATTCAATAGCTGTTATCAGCAGGTGTCCCACCCCCCGAGGGAGGATTGGATGTGGAAGAGATAAGGCAAACTGCCCACTTGACAAAAGACAACTGCCATACAGATGGTGATAGAATACATCTTGCCTTGCAATCTGGAACAATTATAATATTGGCTTTTTGCAAATAATGAAATGGATGCTATGTGTATAATGTTCAAGTAACTTTGCTATAAAGATATAGTTTTTATTTCTGTTGTTAACTAAGCTTAGATAGCAGTGAAATAGTTGCTTTGTGTTAAAATGCCTGCTTGAATGGGATAACACCCAAAGAACACAGGATGAGTACACCTGTAAAAACTGCCAGCTCTCAGCACCTACTGTCTGGACCAAAGCCCCAACTGAAGGTGATAACAAGAATGGACTAAAACCACAGACAAGGAATGAGCATGATTTAAAAAGGCAGACCTGAGGAGGAGCCATGCTAAACAATTTTTAGAACATGTAAACTAGTTTGGAGAAAAGTTTAATATACATAACAGGTTACGACTGTGCAACAAGCTCATACAATAGACATGGTATATAAAGGGTGTTTCCAAACTAGCAGGTGTTCTCTTGGCTGTGTGGCTGTAACATTTTTGCTTTATTGTCTTTGTCTCCTATTGTTGTTCATTAAACTTTTACATTCTATCATGAGAGTGAACCTTGTTTTTCAAAAGGGGTGTCTGTGGGTACAGCATCCACAGCCCAGCCAGGATTTTCCCTGCAGAGCCACCAGCTCCTCTCCCAACAGAGCAGGGTCAGCAGAGTCCCCCAGGGTGCAGGATTTACCCATGGACAGCAGGAATCTAAGCCTTGATACCCCAGAAAGCTCTTCAAATCCCTTTCCTCACCTGCACCTCCTTCATTTTCCCTTCCCATCCCCTGGTGGTGTCCGAGCTCAGCATCCTTCAGCTCATTTTAGATTGAGACCACACCTGGAATTTCCAGTTGCCAGCAGGTCCTGCAGGTTTCCAGGGCTGGGGAGCAGGACTGTGGCTGCTGTTTGTCCAGCAAGGTGAAGGCTGAGGGCAGGGAGGGGGAGCACAGGGAGCCAGGGCTTGGATCCACTTCCATAGGAACTCTCATTTTCTCCACCTTGCAGTCCCAAGCACCAGCATGTGAACCTGGCACCTCAGAGCCACCGAGTTCACAGAGGGCAGAACCCAAATCACTGACTTTTTCTGTATTTCCTTTTGCTTTTAAATCCCCCTCATTATTTTCAAGAGCAGACTGAAAACTTTGCCTGCTTAGACCAAATTTCCACAGGCATTTCCAGCCCCCTGTCCACGCTTTGAGGGGGCAGTAGAGTTCTTGTTGAGCTGCAGCACCGTGCCCCAACACATCTGCAAATGCTGAAAATGCTCTCCTTCACTCTGCCTGTGCATGTGAGCCCAAAAGGCTCAAAACAAGGATCTGGTTTCTCCCCCCAGCCTTTGTAATATTGTTTTATCTCTTATATTTATTAATATAAACCAATTAAGACCTGCAGAGTGGCTCCAATCCTATGCAAAAGTATTTTCCTGAGTGATGGGGAGAGTTGTCCAAAGCCATGAGCTCCTGACACAGCCCCTCAGACCCCACTCAGACCTACATGGGGTGAGACACCCCCAAGAGCTCAGTTAATGTCACTGGGTGAGTGATTCCCAAATCCAGATGAACACCCCAGGATCTGAGCTGCTCCTGGGTGGGATATTCAAAACTCAACCACTGAATAACAGCAGAGCCCTGATGGAAATACCATGGCTCACAGCAATGTCTGCTCCAGGGGCAGAATGGAAAGTCAGATTTTATTTCTAATGCGCTTCTGCTCTAATAACCACTTTTTTTTCCCCTCATTGCTTTTCATCTGAAAACACTAGTGTGCTGCACCAGCAGCAGCTGATCAAGACTTCACACGTCCTGCTCATTATCCCCTGCTTCACACGAGGGGAAACGAGGAGGATTTATAGCACCCAATTTCGCACAAGTGTTGCCCAAAGTGCAGTACCCGGCTGCCTGCTCTGGGAGAGCCACAGCTGTGCCGGGGCTGAGGCTGCAGAGGAGACGCTTTATGGGGGCAGATAAAATCTTTTATTAGACAACTGATCTAGCAGGGAGAGCAGACAGGTTTTAGGTGCACAGACCAGGTTGTCTGCACTACACAGTCCCCAGGCTGGCTCCACCTCCTCAGACCCCGAAGGTGCAGTGAACTAAACCAGTCCCCTTGGAAAAGCCTACAAGCTCCAGCACTGCCAAAGCCCAAAATTCAGCCTAAATCCTTCTTTGGCACCTCTGGCTCACCAAAAAAAATCTCCATAATGTGACTTCTGTAATTTTTCCCTGTATCCCAATATTTTTATTATGCAATATTTAAAAAATATTTAATAATATTACTTATTTTATTCATTTCGATTTTTAATTATTTTTCCTGCATCCCAATATTTTTATTTATTTTAAAATTTATTTATTATTATTATTAATACTATTTTATTTATTCTTTTAATTCTTTTTTATTATTTATTCTTCTTTTTCCCCCCTATATCCCATTATTTTTATTACTTATTCTCTGCTGCCTCCCTTTCTGTAGAACCCACCCTGCAGAAAGTGATGCTGATGGGCAGAGGACAGAGGGACAATTCAGTTCGGGTTCTGCAGCCCCAGGCAAGGAAGGCAGTGAGGAGATGGTGAGGCTGGAAATTTGGAATGGGCAGGCCCGTGGGCTGGCAATCCTGCAGTGACACCCACGGGCGCTTGGTCTGTGTCCCTGTGGGTGTTTGGGTGGCTGTGAATGATGAAGGGCCAGATGCACAAGGCTGAAATCATGTTCTTGTGCTTTCGTGTGTTTTTCCACTTCCATCACTTCCACCCCTGACAATTCCCACCCAAAACACCCACAGCCCTGTCCCAGACATACCCCAGACCCACGGTCTCAGAAATAAAGTATGAACTACCATGTGGGCTTAAAGCATTCTCCTCCTCTCCTCTCCTCTCCTCTCCTCTCCTCTCCTCTCCTCTCCTCTCCTCTCCTCTCCTCTCCTCTCCTCTCCTCTCCTCTCCTCTCCTCTCCTCTCATTCCACTGAGGAACATCCCTTTGCCTCCCCAATTATACCACATCAACCACATCACAAAGACCTCTCTTTTTTTCTCAAAAAAAATTACAAAAAAGGGTTGATCCTGCCGGGAATTCGTAGTAATTGTAGTAACCTGATAACAATTTCTAGCAATTAGCACAATACTAATTCACTCATTTACTGAGTAATGTTTTGTCTGTGTTTATGGGGGCTGTGCCGAGTGTAAATATCTTACTCACTGTGGTGGCTAATGAAAATTTAGTAAGAGGCTTTTTCTTTTTTTTTTTTTCCAAATGTTTATTCATTTTAAGCTATTCTTGGTAATCACGTGTGAATAAGGAGTAATTGCTTGACTTTAGGATGGTAATTAGGAAGTACTAAGTCATTGTTTTCTTCTCGAGAGCGGATGGTTTGTTTAAATGTGCATCTGCTCTCGCAGCACTAACTCAACCTGCCAGCCCCTCATCCAGAGGGGAGATTCCCGGGGTGCTGGGCTGGTGCAGCCGGGGTCTCTCTCCTCTCCAAACGGGAGTTTCCCGGGATGCTGGTGATAAAAACGACAGCAGGCTCCCGGTACTAAAGTGATTTCAGCATTTATTACAATAAAAAGAAAGGCCTAAAGCAAGGGGCCCCATGGGCCGAGCAGGAGCGTTCCTGTCGAGGATGCTGCAGCGCCAGCACTGGGGCGATGGCCCCGATGTTCCAGGTGGAGCAGCACACATTCAGTGGGTCAGAAGCCCCTTTTTATCCTGTTTTTTTTTTGTCCCTTTAGATTGGTTTCTTTGGATTGGTCCAATCTTGGATTGGTTTCTTTTGGGATCCTTCATTTGCTTGAAGGTTTAAGGCACTTGATTGGCCCATTACAGTTCTGTCCAGTATGGCTCGTTTTACTTGGGGGAGGTCCCAGATTCTTCCCGGACAGGTCCCCAAGCTGGTAAAAATGAGAGCAGGCTCCCAGTACTAAAGTGATTTCAGCATTTACTATAAAAAAATAAAGGCCTGAAGCAAGGGGGCCCAGACTGAGCAGGAGTGTTCCCCCAAGGATGCTGCACCCCTGGCGCTGGGGCTGCTCAGCAGCAATGGCCCTGATGACGTTCCAGGGGAGCAGCACACCTTTCCTGGGTCAGGAGCTCCTTTTTATCCTGTTTTTTGTCCCTTTGGATTGGTTTCTGTTTGGATCCTTCATTTGCATGAAGGTTTAAGGCACTTGATTGGCCCATTACAGTTCTGTCCAGGCCGGCTCGTTTTACTTGGGGGAAGTTCCAGGTTCTTCCCGGACAGGTCCCCAAGCTGTTAAAAATGAGAGCAGGCTCCCAGTACTAAAGTGATTTCAGCATTTACTATAAGGAAAATAAAGGCCTGAAGCAAGGGGGCCCAGGCTGAACAGGAGCGTTCCCACCGAGGATGCTGCAGCGCTGGCTCTGGGGCTGCTCAGCAGTGATGGCCCCAATGTTCCCCGATGCTCCACAGCTTCCCTGGGTCAGGAGCCTATTTTTTATCCTGTTTTTTGTCCCTTTAGATTGATTTCTGTTTGGATCCTTCATTTGCATGAAGGTTTAAGGCGCTTGAATGGCCATTACAGTTCTGCCCAGGCTGGCTCGTGGTGCATTTACTGAGGTGTGTGATGGTACCTTGAGTACCTGATTTCTTACAACTACCCTTTAACCCCTTTTACCATAATCAAACTAACAATACATGCTTAACAATTATCAACTATTTTACAACAGTTTCTAGCCTATTTTTAACACTGGGCTGGAGCAGCTGGGGGTCTCTCTCCAAAGGGGATTTTCCTGGGATTTCTGGGCTGGACAGCCGGGGGTCGGGCTGAGCACATCCCGAGGTGTCCGGGTGGAGCTGCACCGCTCCATCCACGTTGTTGTGAGGCTCCCTCGGATCCCGGCGGCTCCGGTGGCAGAGTGGATCCATCAGCATGCAGGGCAGGATTTGCATCCGCTAATCAGAGCCAGATCCTGGGAAACAACTTCCAATAAAAGAATCCCATTACAAAGCAACCAGCTGTGAAATACTGTACCTGTGTCGCACCCTGCAAACCCGCAGCCTTCTCGCTCCCTGCCAAGGAGGTGGGAGCATCTGCTGAGCGTGGAGATGGGGAAGGAATGGGCAGGGAATGAAATAAAAATGGGATTGATATGCACGAGCAGGGCTTGTCTGGGGAGCCTGCAGCGCTCCATCCTCTCGGGACCAGAGGGATGCTCAGGGGAAACTGAAGCAAAATGTAATTTTTTTTTTCCCCAAAGACCCCCAAATCAGCTAGAAAATACTTATCCAGCCAGAAAATACTCATCCATGCAGAAAAGACCTGTCCCTCCTCAGCATTAACCACCAGACTGGGATGTTCCAGCTTGGCCAAGCTGAGTCACAGCTCAACCACCTGGAAGCATCTGGAGCCAGCCCCACCCTGGAGCTGTTTCTCCAAGCACAGCCTAACCCAGAGGGAAATGAGGCCAGCTGATGGGAATTCAGGGCTAATCCACAAGGTGCCTCGGTTTCCCCCTGTAATATATGGTAGGGATGATTCATGCTATTAATATATGGTATAAAAGATTGTAAAAATCCAAAACTATGTCTCTGACCACTTCGGCCCGAGAGCAGCTGTCTATTCAGATTACAATGAATTCCCGGACACAAGTTAAGATAACGATCGACGCCTTAATGTAAGAACAGAAGCTTCCAGGGCAATGATCACCGGTATCCCGAAATTTGGACACCTTTGCCTCAGACACAATAAACTGTGTTATAAATGATCCAATCGAGAGCCAAACTTATAAGAAAATTTAGCAAAGATTTATTAATTTGTCCGCGAGACGGAATTTTGATCGTCAAAAACCACCACAGCCAAGGGCAGCGTCGAGCCCGGGATCGGCGCTGGGTGAACAGAGATCTGACCCCCAGTGTCAGAGTCTCCCCTGTTCACAAATGCTGCTTTGCACAGGGAGCTCTTATACAGTTTATTCCGCCTGAGGCAGAGATGACCGAATGTTCTTTGTGTCCCTTCACATGCAGAACCGGGGCTATTCATGTGCAGAGTTAGACAAAATCCAATCCAGGTGTCTAGATGATGTCAGAGATCTTCGAGGAAGTCGGTATTCACATGTAACAGGGTGGTGCCCGCCAATCATCATGGTAGATATAATCTTCGAGGTGATAATCACTCTTGAGTGGTCCTGGCACTCAGGGAAGTCGGTGAACATCACCCAGGAAGTTTCCATTCTTACGTTAAAGAATCCGATGTTATCTTAACATCATCCAGGACCTGGATGAATAAGAATTAGGCACTGCTCCTGGCTGGGATGGTCAAAAGACATAGTTTGGATCTTACAATATTTTATACATTAATAGTATGAATTATCTCTATCATATACTACAACTGTATAAAACCGCGCTGCAAGAAGCAGCATTCACGAACGGGGGAGACTCTGACACTCGAGGGGTTGGGTCCAGGTTCACCCAGCGCCGACCCCGGGCTCGAAGCTGTCTCTTTGGCTGTGGTGGTCTTGGAGACCGAAATTCAGTCATGCAGATAGATTAATAAATCTTTCTGAAAGTTTTGATAATTTGGCTCACAATTGATCATTTATAACACCCTTTGCAAACTGGTGTTAATTGTTGGTGCTCCTTTGGGAAGAGCATGGGGATCTCCCGGGGAGGGACCAGGCTCCCGCAGCAGGTGGCTGTGGGGATGCTGGGCACGGCAGTCGTTTCCAGGCAGTTCAGACTCGAGCACTGGACACGATCTTTAAAACACCAAGTGATTTTTAAGTGCTTCTCTGAGAGCATTTACAGGGCCCTGATTTACTGAGTGCTCAGAGCAGCCTGTTCTCATTGGAAAACAGGGCTCGGGATGCAGCCAAGCATCCAGAAACACAAGCCTTGCACTCTTTTAATCTCTGCCTTTCTCAGCTTTCCTGTCTTTGAAAGGGGGATTACCTGGACACATTCCCAAATATTCCCACAGCCACTGCTGAACAATCTGCACCCACTGCAAGAACAGGCAGGAGCCCAGAAACTCCCACAGAAAGGGAAGGAGGGATAGGGATAGGGAAGATGTGTGCTGGTGTTTTACAAACAATCCCATGGGTGACGGCAGGGTTGAATGGCTTTGAAATGGGGCTGAATGTTTCCACTTCAAGCAGCAGGCTTGTTACAGAGCCCTGACAGCCTGGCTCCTGGATCAGACACGGGTCTGCACAAGCCAGAACTCCTGAACTTTGGAGGAAAATGACAAGTTTAAGGGAGGATTGTCACCCTGTTCTTCTAAAGTTTTTCTAAGCCTTCTGATGTTTACATTTTTGTAATGGAGTTTCTCACACACTTGCCATGTAAATAATGATTGCTTTGCATTCCTTTCTGGAAGAAGAGAGAATTGATGGACTCTTGGTTTGATCAGTGTGGTTGGAGAAGTGGCAATTTCATCCTCCAATCCATGGTCACTTTTGGAATTCTATAAATATCCAGGTCTGGAAATAAATGTGCCTTTTTTGCCTTGGACATCCCAGCATGTGAGTGTCGTTCATTTTGTATCCTGTTGTGACAGGGGATGTGGGGTAGGTGGTTTGGGGAGGCTGAACCTCCCATAGCTCAGCCAGTGGGGAATGGAAGAGGGAAACATAGGCTGGGAATTAGGATAAAAGGGAGGCTGCATTCTCCAAAACCTCAAGAGAGAAAATCCCACAGGTGTGCCCTGGTGGATGCTCTCCCTTTATTCCAATAAAGTTGAAGGCCTCCTCTGTCTCCCTTAAGGCTTTTCCCATGGGATTTTCCACATAGTCCCTCCTTCTCTGCTCCATCCCAATGGGACAGCAAATATGGGCAGTGTCTCTGAAGGTGCTGGGAGCACCAAAACTCAGGAGAAAGCCAGGGCTGTCATCAAAAAGGGTGCCATGGAAGAGGATAAGGAACTGGCTGATGAAGGTGGTCTGCAGGTCCATCCATGGGTGTTACTGTTAGTAATGTGGTGGTTGACTCCCACAAGTAAGGGGTGAATGTTAAGTATATGCTAAGAGAAGTTTTGTAGATGTATAGTTATGCTTCCCCCTTCCCTTTGCATTGTTATCAGGGGCTGGCATGGATTTGGGGCATTTGGGAGGGTTGGCTCATTACTATGAAGCACCTGCCCTCCAACCAAGGTGTCAGGAAGTGATCTCCACCATGGACAGCGAAGAAGGACTTGACAGACACAACTTTGGGAGGGGCTGGAGGTGTAAAGGGCAGGGCCTCCCTTCTGTAGACGAGCACATGGTGACTGAATCCTTTGCTCCCAGTGCTGTACTCCTTTCTTTATTCAGTCTGCTCTTGTATTTTTTATAAGGTTTTAATAAACCTTTTACATTCTTTGAAAGTGAGTATCATTTCTCACAACGGGGTACAGAGGTTCCTGGGCAGTGTTCCATACCCCACTGTACCTACACCACACATCCCTGGAAGCCAGGGAGGCAAGGAGAAGTTCCAACACCCTTGAGAGAACTTGGGGGTCTGAACCATCTCCTTATCACCACACCCAGCCCAGCAGCCTTATGTTCCATCCCTCAGCCCAGCTCCTCACAGTGACCATTGGTGTTTCCACATTCCCAGCCCTTCCCAAGTCTCCCTTTCCTCCCACACCACTCCCGATGCTTTTGCCTTGCTCAGAGTGGCCACAGTGAGGGGGCCACACAAGCAGCCCCCAAAATCACCACTGTGAGACCTGGACAGGCCAGAGAGCTTCTGTGTCCGTACAAAACCAAAGCATCACCCAGGAACTCCAAAGCAGAGCCCAGGAGAGACCAAAAGAGATGACTCCAAAGGCGCCTTCTCCAAGACATTTCAGCACAAAATTTCCATGGGATTGCCCTTGGCTAAACAAAAACGCCCTTTGCCCCCTCCTCCCACCGCTCCGGTCGGGGCTGGTGCCGAGGAGCTGCTGCAGGAGGGAGAGGCAGATCCAGGGCACCTCGATAAATCCCTGCAGGGCTCACGTCCAGCTCCTGCTTCCCAGAGATAAAAGGGAAGCGGCGCCGCTGCGAGGCGCGGACTCGGGGCTAATCTCCTCCCGCTCCGTGTCACGGGAGCCAAGACCAGCCAGGGGAGGGAGGAGGGAGGGATGGGGCTGTCAGCATCCCAAAACGTTCCAGGGAAATCAGCCCCAAGCAGCTGCTTGAGGAAGGAGCAGCGCCTCTTGTTTATTTTACACGGGGAGCTGGAAAGCATTTTTCTATCTTGAAGTGGAAAATTAATCCTGCAGAAGGGCCCTGGGGGGTGCGGATATTATTTAGGTGCTTTGAGATCTATCCTAAGGTGTGATGAGGCTCTGACAGGTCCCACGATGGGAATCCAGGAGGGCAGAGAAGAGCCTGGCAAAATTGCAGATGCTGGAGGAAAATCACTCGAGGGGCCAGAAAAAAGGGAGCTGTAATGACATCCAAGAGCTTCAGAGGGAGGAGAGGCTGGGCAGGGAAAGAAAGCGAGCAGTTGCTGCAGGACGTTGGTGCCAGACACATTCAGATCAAAATTAGGCTGAATTTTTAGCAGGGAGGATGATTAACCCTGGGAATAAATTATCAAGCAAAATGGGAAATGCTCCACCTCTTGATGTGTGTGGATAAAACCCAGGTGCCTTTGGGAAGGATGAGCTTTAATGGAGCCCAGAGCTCCCTCTGGACAGAAGCGGGAGAGCCAGGCTTGTTCCCTTCAGACCCTGCCAGTCCATAAAAAATGATTGCTCCCCTCTGCCCTGGGAAAGGACTGACCCATCTGCCTTTGGAGAGGGCTGTGAGACACTAAGGAATTGCCAGGTGCCAAATGGTTTCTTTTTTTTGCAGTAATAAAAGGGAATTTAATTGTCGAGGCCAAATGAAAGACCCCGCCAAGGCCGCTGTCGGTCCAGCAGCACAATAAAATCATGGCTCTCATCAAACAACAAATGAAGGAAACTTCCACTTTCATTTTGGTTTTTAATTTTTCTTCCCTTCCACACCTGAGAGTGTTTTCTTTAATCTCATGCCTAGTTTCTAGACTCTGTTATATTAACACCCCTCAGCTCTGATGGTGTTTGATCTCAGCCTTGGGATGCTCAGAGCCCCTTTCAGGGCACTTTGGGGGTACAGTGGCACAGGGCAGGGGTGGCAGGTGGGCTGCTATTTCTGCTCAGTGACTTCCAATTTAAATTCCCTGCAAAGTGCCCTGATTATTATCTAGGTGCCATTTTAATCCTCAAGAGGACAGGGCAGGTTGGTGGCTGCAGGTTGTCTTTGCTGATGTGGCTGGGGCGGGGTGAAAACCAGTAAGAGCCCAAAGAAGGGTGGAGAAGAGGGTGGGAAATCAGCAGAGCTGGGTTTTGCTCTTCCCTACACCCTTTTGTCCCCAAGTGGCAGCACAGCAGCAGGAATGAGCAGTGAACCTGCCCAACATCCCAGCTCCATCCCTCATCTGGGTGAGTCAATGCTGGTGACCACGAGATGCTCCCAAAATTGCCATGATCCCTTCAAATTAGGGGCTTGACCTGTGGCCACACCAAATAAATTCATGTAGTTTATCTATAGGGCCAATATTTAAATGTCATTCAGAAAATTTGGGATTTATCACTTGCCTTCCCACTCCCATGCTCACAATCCATTGGGAGTACATGAAGCAGGTGAATCCTCACCCAGAAAATCAGTTTCTCCACCTGAAAATGGATTTGCTATTTAACCCAACCCAGTCAGGAAGGAAAAAAAAAAAACCAAATAAAACTGAGACAAGGTGGAGCTTTGCCTCTCAGGCTCCATCTCAGGGAGAATTTGGAGCGTTTCCGATCAAAGGCAGCCCCGCAGGGACCGCTCGGGGCGCAGCGGGAGCCGATTCCCAGCTCAGCGCAGGGACGGCTCCCCAGGGACCCCGAGGCAGAGCTTTGAGCAGAGCTTAGAGCCTCTTCCCCTCGCAAAAAGCCTTTCCCAGTGTGAGCTTTGGTCTGCGGCACAGGAAACACGAGGGATATTTTGGGACCGGTCTTGTTCTCCTGCCGCCTTTCTTCTCCTGCCTCCTGCTGCTGCCTCTCGTGTTTTGATCTCTCTCCTCTCCCTCTTCCTTCATGTCTCTCCTTTGGAGGTGATATGCAGCTTCCTTTTCTCCTGCTGTGGCCGCATCCCACTCTCCAAATCCATGAGACGTGTGGCAGTTTGGACCATCCTCCCCGGGGCTTTGAAAGCCATAATATCTCTGGGATGAGTGAAGCAGGAAGGCCAAATATTCAGCACATCCTGCCCCCCTCAGCACCCTCTGAATCCATTCACCCATCCCTAAAATTTTTTGGCATCATTATTTACACAGTTGCTTCCAAGGACTTTGAAAAGGGGTCACAGAGCCCAGAATGAAGACATAAGAGAAGGAGAGCAGGGATGGATGGGATTTTGGGAATGAGGAATTGTTCCCTGTGAGGGTGGGCAGGCCCTGGCACAGGATGCCCAGAGCAGCTGAGGCTGCCCCGGATCCCTGGCAGTGCCCAAGGCCAGGCTGGATGGGGCTGGGAGCAGCCTGGGACAGTGGGAGGTGTCTCTGCCATGGCAGGATATGGGATGAAATGAGCTTTAAGGTCGCTTCCACCCCAAACCCTTCTAGGGTTCTGTAATTATATTTGAGTTGCAACAATTCTGGGTTGATAATGAGCACTGATGGATAAATACACTCCAGAAAGGGGCATCAGCTCCATTCCCTTTGCCTCCCCACCACAGGCCAGGCCAGAGGCAGAGGCTGTGGGGTCCATCCAGGTGCTGGGATGCTCCAGGAGCCCCAGGATCTGCTCAGCTCCCAGCACAGCTCGAGTGTCACCGGCAGCGGAGCCGTGCACCCTGCAAGGAGCTGAGCTGTTTACTGGAGCAGTAATGAGATAATCAAGGAATCATTTAGGCTCCTCTGCAAGTGGATAAGTGCCTCTGGCAGATTTTCCTCACATCCACCCCACACAGACCTGGTCCACGGGCTTCCCAAGGCCTGGTTGGACATCTCCCAAAAAGGGAGTGGAGGTGTAGAGTTGGTGTTGGGATTGAGGTGCATTTTCCATCTCCAGAGTGAAGAAAGAAACTCCTCATGTCTTATCCATGTTCCTAACATGTCTTATCCACGCTCCTAACATGTCTTATCCATGTTCCTAAAGCCACCCATGCCATTTCCCCTGCTCATTTCCCTACATGGAATTTGCAGAGCAATGCACAGCACTGGGGAAACTGAGGCACGGAGATTGAGGGAATTACACCTGGTAGCAGAGCTGGAATAAACCCCCACTTCAAGACCCACTTCTTTTGGGTCTTGATCCCAAGCTGCAACCCCCTCACCACCCAACTGACCCTCTTCCACATAGCCCTGGTCCAAGGGCCATCCCAAGCCCTGGTTGGGCATCTCCCAACCAGGGAGTGGAGGTGTAGAGTTGGTGTTGGGATTGAGGCACATTTTCCATCTCCAGAGTGAAACAAGAAATTCCTGGTGTCTAATCCATATTCCTAAAGCCACCCATGCCATTTCCCCTGCTCATTTCCCTACATGGAATTTGCAGAGCAATGCACAGCACTGGGGAAACTGAGGCATGGAGACTGAGGGAATTACACCTGGTAGCAGAGCTGGAATAAACTCCCACTTCTTTTGGGTCTTCTTTTTTGGATCCCAAGCTGCAACCCCCTCACCACCCAACTGACCCTCTTCCACTGACCCTTCCCTCTTGTCTTTTCCAGGGTCTGGCCAAATCCCCGCTCCCAGGAAGGGCCACAGCCCCTGCCAGGATTCCCCGCTCGGGGGGCTGGTGAGGAACATCTCCAGGCACATATGGCAGCCTGACTTCTCTGAGCACATTTTCAGGGCAAACTCCTCATCCCACTGCTCGCTTGCCTGAAAATAGAAAGCTGAATTTGGGATGAAATGCGTTGCTGTTGGCTGGGGAAGCGGCAGGCGGTTACAAAGGAGGGGCTGCCAGGAATATTTTTCACCCAAAAGTAAAAAAAAAAATAAAAAGACAGAAAAGCAAGAGAAAAGGGCTTTTTTTAAAAAAAAAAGAAAGAGGAGAAAATGTTGTTTATGATTGGGGTTTGGGAGGATCATTTTGGAAAAGCTGTTCCTTTGCAGAGAAATGAAGGGAAAAGGGGGATTTGGGAGAGCAGTGGGTGATGTAAAGAGGTGACACATCCATATGGAAGAAGCAGAGGCAGCTCCATGGTTTTACCTTTCTAGATCATTCCATGTTCAGCCCATCTCCTCTCCAAGTCATATCTTCTACCTGTGGGCATTCCCAAAGTCCTGGCCTTGGTGGCAGGTGACCTCAGAGGGTGGCATGTCCCCTTTGTGGATGCCTTTGTCCAGCTGGGGCCACACAGGAGCAGCCTCTCCATGAGTCACTATAGCAGGACTGAGAGAGTATATTTAATACAAAATATGGAAATTCCCATTTGCATGGAGGATTTCGTGATATTTGTCAACGTTTCAATGAAACTCGTGGTAAAAGCCGGGAATTTTCCAACACTGAGCAAGGAACGTCTGCCAAGAAAATTCATTTACTCTTGAGCAAAACTTCGCATTTCCTCTAATCTTGGCCATTCTCACTCACTGTAAATGTGGTGGCAAAGCCTTTTTGGGGTAAAACCAAGGGAAACAGCAAGCCAGACCTTGCCAAAGGGCCATGGGAGCTCATCCATCCTGGATTAGGGCTCAGGGTGCTTTGGCCTTGGGCAGAGACATCCCTGGAAGTGAAGGGGATCCATCCTGCAGATCTGATGTCCCAGTGTTGCCCCAAGCCTTGGAGCTCCTGGATAATTTCCCCCACCCTAAGCACATGGCTGGGCACCACAGTGATCTAAAAACTGCCCCCAAATGTGCCACAACCACAGAGCTGGGCTGGGCTTTCTTCAGGGAGCGAAAAAAGAGCCAAGGAAGGGGAAAGAAAGCCTCTGCAAAAAGCCATTTGTCCCCTCGGCTTTATTCTGACTGCAGAGCCAGAGCAGCTTGTAGCTCCAGAGAACTTTTAATAGAAATCTTCAGAATGAAATGGGCTACAGCTGTTTGCCTTGATAAATATATTTTATGCTACATGCCTCAGCCGCCATCTGTTTGCTGATACGAGCATTTCTGCTCCGAGCAGCTGAAGGGAAGGCATCAAAGGCAGAGCAGGAGCTGGGATTGCTGGCAGGTACAGGGGAAGAGGTGAAGTGGCCCGTGCAATGGGCTTATTCCGGTGGCTTAATGTGCCACAGAGGGGACAGCAGCACCAGGGAGGGCTGGGCAGGGCTGGGAGCTGAGGTTTGCAGGGAATCTTCTGCTGGGGTACACCACAGGCCAGGGTCTCCAAGGAATTTAGATGAAAAAGATATTGGTGTCACTACAGGATACAAAATGACACGGATACACTGCTTTCTTCAAGGTAAAAAGGGCACTTTTTATTTTCTAACTTCAACATTTATAAATTTCCAAAAGTGACGGTGGATTGGAGGGTGAAAGTGCCACCTCCCCAATGACACTGGACAAACCAACAGTTAATCAAATTTCTCCTCTTCTATAAAAAAAATGCAAGACAATGAGTTATTGACATAAAATGTGTGAAAAAGTTCGTTACAAAAATGTAAACATCAGGAAATTTAGAAAATCTTGAAAAATCAGAGCAACAACATTGGGAAGGAATTGATCCCTGTGAGGGTGGGCAGGCCCTGGCACAGGGTGCCCAGAGCAGCTGGGGCTGCTCCATCCCTGGCAGTGTCCAAGGTGAGGCTGGATGGGCCTTGGAGCAGCCTGGGACAGGGGAAGGTGTCCCTGCCATGGCAGAGTTGGAATGGGATGAACTTTAAGGTCCCTTCCAACCCAAACCATTCTGGGATTCTGTGATTTACAAATACAGATGCCGATTTGCAAATGTAAATGTGGATTTGCTAACAGGCATTTTACCCCAAACTCTTGGGCAGCAAAACTTCCCAGATGGCACCAGGCAGATGCAATGGGTCACACATTCCCTCCTCTTCCATCTCCATTCACTAATTCCATCCTCTGGAAACAAAACCCCAGCAAGTGTGGGGAATCTATTCAGCCACCCAACACCTGGGTGAGGAACAAACCAGCCCAAACCACTCTGCCCCTCTGTCATGGATTGCTCTTTGGGCTGGCAGTTAAACCCTTGCCTTGCTGCTCCAGTAAAGCTCCCCTGTGGGAGAGCTGGGTTTGTTTTCCTGCTTCCCCCACTCCCCTGCTCACACCCAGCCCTGGCACCCCTCTAATTGCAGTAGGTGTGTAATAGCTGGTTGTCAGTGCCACTCTGTGCCCAGGTGACAGGTGCCCTGGCCAGAAGCAGGGTTATTATGGTGATTATTGCTATCAGCGCTGTGATTATCAGATTATTCCATGGCCTGCACGGCTCAGCAGAGGTCAGGGCTGTGGGAGATGCTGCGGGAGTGCATAAAAAAGGGGAGCCCCGTGTGCAGGGGGATTGTGATGAGGGAGCTGGGCAGACAGACAGGCAGGGCTGAGGTGCCCTGGCTGGCCAGGAGAAGGGCAGCAGGGGTCAGGTTTAATTGGGTTGTGCCCAATTCTGTCAGAGGTTGACATCACCCACAGGGTGAGGTCGGCAGGAAAATGTGGGTATGCGCACTGCCTGCAATGGAGATGGGGTGGGTGACTCAGGGACAGGGGCCTGGAGCACTCCAGGGGTCACTTTCCAGGGCAGTTATGGTCCCTTTATTATATCTATCCCAGGAAAATTGTCCTTCCCCTCAGCACTGGCTTGTCTGTGCTGTTTGCAGTGTGTGGCTCTGCACAGCCCAGCTGCACGAGCAGGAGGAGCCTCTCTGCCCCTGGGAGGGAAAACATCAGCCCAGATCTCCAGAAAAGTTCTCCTGGGGAAAATCCCCCTTTCCTAGTGGGCTCTGGAGGGTGTGATGCTGAGCATTTTGGGCCAAAATCCCCACAAATTGCCTCTGATGCCTCCATCACTCGTGGGCATGGAGAAAGCTCTGGGACAGAGCAGGCCTGGCTTGGGAGAGCCCCACTGGGACGTGTTCCCTGCTCGCCCTGGTGTTCCTGGGGACACTGGGACATGGGAAGCAGAGCCATGGACAGCTGGTCCATCTGTCCATGGCTGTGTCCTCAGCATTCCCATGCCAGCCCCCTCCTGCCACTGCCCTGTCCTGCAGCCACCCCAGAGCCCTGCTCGACCTCATTTTAGGATGACCATGAGATTTCCGTGGGCTCTTAGAAGGGGAGAGGATCTCAGAGCCCCAGAGCAGCCTTGGACTCGCTGTCCTCAGCAGGGCTCTGCTCTAAGCCTGAGGGAGAAGTCCCCCAGCACCACCTGGATCACACCCTTCCAGAGCCAGAGCAATTCCTACTGTCCTTTGCCATGCCTGGGAAATGCTTCTTTTGTCCTGTCTTTTCTCCCTCTCCCCATTTCTATTCTTCCACCCAGAACGCTTCAAGCGTGAAGCACTTTAAAATTCAAGGGAATTCAATACAATGCAGGAGGTTTTGTATTTTTTTGTCTGTTCCTCCTCCTCCCTCATCTCCAGCATGTTTCATTCAGTGTCTCCAGGCCCTTTGCTGGGGCAGATAAAGGCTGAGCAAAGCCCTTTTGCAGAACTGGGCATCCTGGTGGTTCCAGAAAAAGCCATGGAGCAGAGAGAAGGAAAAGGCAGAGCTGTTCCATATTGTGGGCTCTTCACAGCTCCCAAATCAGGGCTGGAAAAACCTGAGGGTACTGCAGGAAAGGAGCCCTTTCCCTTCAGCATCACTCAGCACCATGTCCACTCTCCCCGCATCTCAAATCAGCCATTTCCCTGGATTTCCTTCACCTCCTCCCTGTCTCAACCCATCAGTTCACACCGAACTGGGTCTGAACGGGATGATTTGATCATTCAGCATCCCCCACGTGGGTCCCCAGCCCCAGCCCCTCGGTGTGACCCTCCCAGCGCTGTTCCTGCCCTGACCCAGGAGCTCCTGGCTGCTCTGAGGTGTTTCCATGTCAGCTCCCACTTACTGCTGTGAGTGATTCCTCTCAGCCAGGCCAGGCACTGAATCACTGCTCTGTGATCCTGTAAAATTAACATGGCCTGCTATAAATAACCTCTCCCTAATGGCCTGTCAGTCCAGGTCTCTTGGACAGGCTCAGCTCATGTGAGCGAAAGCTTTAACGACTGTAATTGAAATTAGATGAAACCCATCAAGGCTGGGCTTTCTCTGACCCGTGCTAGGACAAAACCTGTCATGCAGCAGGGAAAAATTCCCCCTCCAGGATGTGCCATGCCTGTCTGTGTGTGGGAACAGGCTCTGGAAGTGCAGCCAGGGGCTCTTTGTGCACAGAGGGCACTCAGGGTTTCCCTGGGGTGGCAGCAGCAGAGTGGGGATGTGGTAGAGATGCTGGTGGGTCTGGGCTGATCTGATGTCCATCCCATGTGGGATGCCCAGGACGAAACTTTTAGCCCCAACAGCTGGGTATTGAAGAGGAAACACAAATTATTGTGGCTGATAATGAAACAGAAGCTTCATTTTGCATTTGGGTCCAGCAAACCGAGCAGCAGCACCTCCCACAGGGTGTTTGCCCTCATCCAGATTCCAAGGGAGTTTCAGCTGCTGCCACCCCAGGTTCAGAGCTCTGATGGAATTCCCTTGGCACACATTCAGTGTTTTGTTGACTTGTTTTTTCCCATATAGACCCCAAAGGGCCCCAGGCTCCTGGGGTGGCAGCAGCAGAGTGGGGATGTGGCAGAGGAGCCAATGGGTCTGGGCTGCTCTGATGTCCAGGATTGTTCTGTGGGATGCCCAGGACCAAACGTTTAGCCCCAACAGCTGGGTATTGAAGAGGAAACACAAGTTATTGTGGCTGATGATGAAACAGGAGCTGCATTTTGCAGTTGGGCCCAGCAAACCGAGCAGCAGCACCTTCCACAGGGTGTTTGCCCTCATCCAGATTCCATGGGAGTTTCAGCTGCTGCCACCCCAGGTTCAGAGCTCAGAGGGAATTCCCTTGGCACACATCTCAGTGTTTTGTTGTTGTGTTTCTCCTCCCATACAGACCCCAAAGGGCCCTGGGCTCCCTGGAGCTGTAAATCCCACACATCCACCCCCCGCCCTCATGGTACCCCTGGGAATGGGACAACAAATCCCCTCTGAGCACCTCGTGTGCTGCTTGCACACAACAAAACACCTCCTCTCTGGGGACAAGGGGTGGCATGGGGCAAATTAGGAGCTGCCAAAGTGTCCCTGAAGTGCTGCTTTGCCCAGGCCACCAGCGAGCCTTGGGATGCACAGGGATGTTGGTAACGAGGGGGCTGGGAAGGGGGGATTGCTGTGGGCTTTGGGTCTGTTCCTAAAGGCCAGGGAAGAGGATAAGACAGGAAAATTGACTTTCTTTTTAGGTCCTAATAGGCCCCAGGAATTTACAGGCACGCAGAGACACCCAGAGAGATGCTTGGCTTTCATTACCCAGGGAGGGAGGCTGGAGGCTCAGCAGGGGAGATTGGAGTCATTGCTGCAGGAGCTCTGCAGCAAAAAAGGCCTGGAAAACATTCCCTGACTGCTCCTTCCAGGCACCTGTTGTGTCCCTGGGGAAACCAAGGCATGGGTGTCAGAACTCAGTGCATCCCTCCGCGTGTCCAGAGTTGCCAGGACCCCACTAGGGGCTCAGAGACCCTGGCACACAGCCCAGAACACCTGGGGGTTTGATTATGACCCCTGGAGCAAATTACCAGCTTTGTATGAGGACATGAAAGTCACACAGGTTTGAATAGTGTAATAACAAAATGATCACAGGGTGAAAATGTAGATTTTAGGATTTTTGGTATGGGGGTTATGGGGACAAGATGGAGGAATCTGGGCGTGTCCAGCCTTTCTTCTTCTTCTTCTTCTTCTTCTTCTTCTTCTTCTTCTTCTTCTTCTTCTTCTTCTTCTTCTTCTCAATTTTCTGCTGTGATGGTGGCACTTTGGGATTGGTTTAGAGTAGAAGTGCACTGTCTAACATAGGTGATGGGTACTGAAAAGTAATTGTAAATATGTTAAATTTAGAATAGAAGCCCACTGTCTAACACACGTGATAGGTATTGGGAATTAAGTGTAAATATGTTATACGTAGTTTTTAGTATAAAAGGACAACACCGCTCCGGGGGCGGTCAGAGTGCCTGTGGCTGCCCTGCTGAGCAGATCTCAGCTGGGCAGAAAGAAAATTTTATAGATAAGAATTAATAAACAACCTCAAGACTGAAAACTGAATAGTCCAGACTCATTCTTCAGCTGCGTGGGCCGAAGCAGAGACATCCTGCACATCTTGGGGCAGCAATAACAACCAAAACCCGAGTCATGGGAAGTTTGGGTTCCAGTCCTCCAGCCCAAAAGCACAGGCAGAGGGGAGGTTTGGGGGAGTAGAGCTTGGCATCCTGGCCCGAGAAGGTTGATATGTAAGAGATCCAATCTTGTGTGGCTGCAGGTGAAATACAGGGCTGGTTTGGGGTGTGGTCCCAGAAAAACAAGCAGCAGCATCTTCTGGGAGGAGTTGGGTAAGCAAACAGCACCCAAAGAGCCATTCCATCCAGGCAGGGAGGCACAGGGATGAGATGGAGATGGATCAGCTCAGCCCCCAGCCTTGATCCAGGCGTTTGCTGCTCTTCCCCACATTCCCCTTCATTTTAATCCTTGCTTATAAATCTTTCCAGCCTGTGGGAATGAAATTCAGACTTTTGTGTATTTACTAATTGAGAAGATGGATGGCTTAGGGTGGGTTTTTTCCTATTAAGCTTTTTCTGCCAAGCAATTTACTCCATATGACAAAGATTTTTACTCCACTTGGGCAGTTTTATCTGGTTTTAAACTTGCTATTAATATTTTTCACTGAAAAGATTAGATAGTAAAGAGAGGGCAAAGGTTTCCAAAAGTCACAAAGAAACACAAACCCTCCAACTAGAAAAAATAAAAGTAGCTTAGAGCTATCAGGGTGAACTGTCTGGTTGGTCTGCAACAAAGCATCATTTGAATTTAGCAGTTGCAGAAGAATTTGAAAGGGATTGGTTTTAAATTCGCCACCAGAGACAATGTTTTTATTTCCAAATTGCCAGCAAACCCAAAAAATTTCATTTTCTTCTCTGCCTATTTGTGAGGGAATATTCACTGGGGTATTTGATAGCTGTAATTTACTTTCCAAGCTGTGTAATTAGCCACCTCAATCAAACAGCATCATTTCTATCTCTGCTCTGAAGAATAAACCATTGCAGTGCACAACAAACCCTTTGCCTGGATTTGAGCAAAGCCCAGGAACAGGCTGGAATTCTGCAGCCAACTTCTGCTTCCAGAGATGCTCATGCTCGTCATGGGCTCTGAAAGCTTCCTGGGAAAAAAGAGAGAGAAAAGTGGGGCTGGTATTGACTCCAGGCTCTTGCTCATCTCCCTGTAACACAACCAGCTCAGGGAGGATGTGCTGGGGAATGTTCATTCCCTGGACTGCAGATGTTGTTGGGGTTCAGGACTGGGAGATGGGGAAGGAGCATCAGGGTTACCCAGAGCTTTCTCTTTTTACACCTGGCAGCACCAGAAGTAGTGCAGAACAAATTTTTTTCTGTATTTTGGTGGATAAAGGGACCCTTCTTTTCCACAGACATATTTCCCATGAAGGTGAGGAACTGGAAATCTCCAGGGTCCCATTTCCCCGCTGTGATGGGCTCAGAGTTGTCTTTTATTGTCTTTGTTGTTTCACACCCAGAGCTGTGGGTGTAAAACCCTGCTCAGCCCCATTTGGGGTGGCTTCCTTTGGGATTCCAGGCTGGGCTCAGGTTCTGTGGAGTGATTTCAGCTCACACCTGAGCCATTCTTTACCAGCCCAGATCATCTGGAGCAGTCCCAGGAGACTCCCAGGCATTACAACCTCCCCCTAAACACAGGGAGAGGAAAGCGAGGGAAATTGCCTTGTAAAACCACAAGGACTTTTGGCTCTCTCCTTCTCGCTGGAGCTCTTAAATTCAAGGCTGGCTCTGGAGCTTGCGCAGTCCCTGGCAGACTTGAGAGACAGAACTTTTCTTCCCTCTCCTCCTTAGCATAACAATCCCTTGTTAACATAATAAGATTAATTCTTGTGCTGCAATCAGGAAGCCACACTTTCACCGAGCCCTAAATAATATCATTCCCTTGCCACGTTTATAAAGTAGCAGAGGGTTTTTTTTCTTCCTTTCTTTTTTTCTTTTCTTGTTTTTTTCCCCTTTGCATTGAAAAAAAAAATGGAAATCTTGTAATCTTGAGATAAATATAACGGTGTGGAAGCTTCCCATTCTCCTCCAATCTGATTGCAGTGGCAGCAAAAGGACATGGGCCTAATTAAAGTGCCAATCAAGCAAAAATGGGATTCATTGTTTTTATACAAACGCTCCCTTTTAACCCTTTGCAGCTCGTTCATCATTTTCTAATGCACTGCAAAGCAAAAAAAAGTCCATGCCAGGTTCCAGAGCGAGTCTGGAGGATGAAAAATCGCCAAAAATTACATTAAATAGCATAGCTGGTGATGGGGACAGTGTCCAGCAGCCTCAGCACATCGTTGCCATCGCATTTTGCTGCTGCCAGCTCCCCTCCAGCAGCCACCGGAGGAGCTGCGGAGCTCCCGCCTCCCCTCAGCGTCCCTGCCCTGCTGGGAAAGTTCCGTGGGACTGGAAAACGCCAGGATCAGAGTGCAATTCTCAGCAAGCACTAAGGCAGTCCAGTGTCTGTCATGTTCAGACTACAAACAACACCTAACCCAGAGTTTTAGTAGTTTTCCAGTGGATTGGGACAATCTGCCCAGATCTGAACATCACCAACACCCTGGGGTAGGTGGTGGAGGGTGAAATCTGGCCCCAGTGCTTCTGTAACACCAGCAGGACACTGAGACAATCCCCAGGCACATCTGGGTATATCTCGGCAGTGAAACAGGAGCTGGGAATTCTAAAGGCTGGCTGGTGCTCCCTGTGCCTGTTCACAGCAAGGAGTGGTGGCACGGTGGCAATTCCATCTTATCCCAGGAAACACCTTGTGGAGCTTCACCCTGGGGTTCCAGAGCCATCCCTGTACACCACCAACTCCTCAGCAGTGCCCCATAAATCCCAGTTTCCAGCAGCACACCCAGCCCATCCGTGCACAACAGCCCAGCAGGTCCAGCTCGGCTGCTTTAACCTTGCCTGGCAGCGGCCGCTGACAGGGAGGGGAAGCAGCAGAATGCAAAGCACAGCATTAAAATAACTTTGCATTAAAAGACCTGCATGAAAGGCAGCCAAAAGCCTCCAGGGAATGGCCTGGGCACTGATCTGGGTAAAGTTAGGAAGGGCCTATCAAGAGCCCTGTCAGGGATGGGGTTTGGCCACCTCTGTGCCTTTGATCCCTCAGGGTCTCCAGCCTGGCTGGGATGGCCCCAGGCTGTGAGAGGAGCAGGGTGGCTGTGGGAGGCATGGCAGGAATTCAGAGATTATCGAATATCCTGAGCTGGAGGGACCCACAGGCTCATCCAGTGCAGCCCCTATCCCTGCCCAGACCCCCAATAATCCCATCCTGGGCATTCCTGGTTGTCCAAACCCTCCTGGAGCTCTGGCAGCCTCGGGGCTGTGCCCATTCCCTGGGCAGTGCCTGCACCCTCTGGGGGCAGAACCTTTCCCTGATCTCAGCCTGCCCTGCCCTGGCCCAGCCCCAGCCGTGCCCTGGCTCCTGTCCCTGTCCCAGGGCAGAGATCAGAGCTGCCCTCGGGAGGAGCTGCAGCCCCTGAGCTCTGCCCTCAGCTCCTCTGCTCCAGCTGCACAATCCCAGTGCCCTCAGCTGCTCCTCAGGGCCCCTCCAGATCCTTTCCCATCCTCGTGGCCTGCTCTGGATGCTCTCTAATGGCTCCATGTCTGTTTTATATCGTGGCACCCAAAGCGCCCCCAGCACGGGAGGTGAGGCTGCCCCAGCCCCAGCACAGCAGGACAGTCCCTCCCTGGCCCAGCTGATGTCCCCAGGGCACGGTGGCCTTTGGGCTGCCAGGGCACTGCTGGCTCATGCCCGGCCTGCCCTCACAGAGCTCCTAGGTCCCTTCCTGTGGTGCTGCTCTCCAGCCCCTCATTCCCAGCCTGGCCCTGCACCCAGGGGTGCTCCAGGGGGATCTCCAGGGCCCTGGGGGTTCGCTGAGATGCTCCAGGTCAGGCTCAGGCTGGAGAGCACGGAAAGGCCCCCGGGCATCACTCACAGCAGTGATGGAGCAGGAGAGGTCCCAGTTCCATCCCAACTCCAGCCTTGCCCACAGCCGCTCCCCTCAGACAAAGGGGGGGGCAGGCCGGTGCAGGAAGCTCTCCCCACCCAAACCCAAAATACCATCACAGCTCTTTTCTTTCTTGTTTTTAACCCTCAGAGCTTCTCGCTGCCCTCCCCTGGCTGTTCCCAGGCCCTGCCTGTGCTGCCCACATTGCTCCAGGCCCGCTGCACAAGAGCTTTATGGAGTGCCACAGGCTGAGGGGCCTTGGCAGCTCTCCACATGGCAGGAACAGGAGACAAGGAGAGAAAAGAGCCCAGGCTCTCCTGATCTGCTTCCCTGGCCTTCCCTGGGCTGTTTTCAAAGAGGATCCGGGGGAGGTGTGGAAAGGGACTGGCATTTTTGGCTGGGGTTGCTCTGGAAAGCGAGGCAGCACCAGAGCTGGAACACTCAAACTGCTCTCATGGCCTGGGCTGAGGGGCAGCAGAACTGGGGGATTTTGGGAGGCAGCTGCCTTCATTCTTGCAGGGAAAAGCAGTGTCTACCTGGGGCCAAGTGAAAAGGTTTTCTTTTTTCTCGCTGTTTTCTGCCCTCTCCAAAAGCGTCTCAGCAATGGGGTGACCTCCTGGGAGATCCACCTCCAGCCCTGGTTTGCTGGTAGGAAAAACACAGCCCCAAATACCCCCCAAAACCCCAGCCTGCCATTCCCAGGGATATCCTTGGCACCTCCACGACCTCTCAGCCCCAAAACTGCTGTGATATCCTGCAGGGTGGGATAAGGGCTGTGCCTCTCTCCTGTTTGGAGGGACAACTGCACCTTCCTCCATTCCTTTATCCCATTTTTTTGCTTTCCAGTCAGGACTCAGCCTACCTTGGAAGCATTTGTGCTGCTAGCAGGTGACAAAGGGGAGTGGTGCTCTGCAGAGGGGAAACTGAGGCATGAGGGATGCGTTTCCTTAAAGCCTGGGAAGGCTTTAAGCCTCTGAAACAGGAGCAGGGAAAAGCTCCAAGTCCCAGCTCCATGCTTTTCCAGCAGGACTCTGCACAGCTTTCACTTGTCATGTGTATTTTTAAATGACAAGGAAAAGATTTTCTAAACCAGGGAAACGTGATTATTTTCCTCTCTCTCTCTCTTCCAGGTGCTTGGCTTAGCGTTGTAATACCACAAGAATGAAATCCATCTGAGTTGCTGTTGTCCTGCTGCTTAAAACCCCATTTTCTGTCAATATTGCTTCATTTTGATCAAGCTGCTTACATGTTTTATATTATTCTCTTTTTTTTCCCCCCCTCCATTTTGCTGCAGCATTTTCAGAACATTTTGTTTCTTGCACTTCACAGTAAATACTTCTCAGTAAATAGCCTGGAAGTAAGAGAGGCAAAGGCACGAGAAAGTCTGGGCTTTCATTGTTGTGGTGTTTCATATCTATTACACTTGTCAATGTGGAATATAAAAAAAATAAAAATAGGGGGGGTGAGGGGGAAAGAGGAATTTGCCTGTTTTATCCCCACTGATAAAGGGGATAAAAGGAGGAAGGGAGAGGTTGATAATTTGCTATTTCCAGCTTCTGGAATTGCCCTTTGCCTTTAGATACAGCACAGGGCAGGAGTGTGACCCCAAATTCCATGGGGAGATGTGGACACGGCCCCAGCACACCCAGGTGGGGAGCAGGGGGTGCAGAGGGACCAACCCCACGTGGGGTTTGCAGCTGCGAACACACCCTGGGCCCAGCACTGGGGCAGAGCTGCCAGCACCAGCTTAATATTCCTCCCCAAAGGCTGCTCCCCCCAGCTCCCTGATTTTCTCAGCTTTTTAATTGGAATGATTCATTTCCTTCCACAACACAGAGCAGATTTAAATGAGATATCCGAGAGGAGCAGCTAATAATCAGTTTGCACTCGATTTGCTCTCCTGAATCAGGTGGAGGGGAGCTGATCTTGCAGGACGCTGCTCAGGCTGCAGCAAGCCAAAATTATGTCAGAAAGCTGATTTTTTTTTTTTTTTTAACATGCCTGGTCCTCTAAATCAAATTTGACTACCAATGTAGTCGAAACCACAGAGGTAATCAGTTAATAAAACTTCGCACTTACCTGCTACTTCCACTCAAGGATTTAAAGCCCTTTGCAAAGGTCAGTATTGCAATGATGAGAATTTTCCAGCTGAAATGTTTTCGCTGGGAAGGAGAAAGAAGAAGAAAAAAAAAAAAAAAAAAAAAAGGAAGAGAAAAATATTCATGATTCCTGGAAGTTAAAAATTCTGCTGTTTTGGATGCAGGCAAGGAATAATATTTTTTGTGAAAGGAAAAGAAGAAATTGCCATGCAAATGTTAATGGTGTTTTGAAGCTTCACAGGAAAGCCTGACTTGTGTAGCAGCCTTAATATACATTAGTACCCCTCGTCTGCAAGCAAACAACATTTTGCAGAATAAACTGAAACACAACAGGGAGAGCCTTGGAATTATTTAGAAATCTAATTCCCACTGAAATCAGGCACTGAGCAATTTATTCCACGCACATTTAAATCAGTGCTGCTGCCAGAAAAAAACACACCAAAAAATGCACCACCTGTAACCTGCCAGGCACGGGGACACCACTGCAGCTGTGGCCAGCTGTGCCAGAACCCCTGCCAGGGCTGGAGGTGGTGTCCTGGTGTAAAATGCATTCCAGGAGTGCCACTATCCCTTGGAGTGGAGAAATGCAGGAATTGGACAGCTCTGAGCAGCCAACCCCACTTCTGCACCTCTTCCTCCCAGGGACACGAGCAGGCAGGGATGGGCAAACCAGCACACGTGGCCAAAGCCAAATAAGCTTGATTTCCTTAGGGATGCAGGCTAAAAATAATAATAAAAGCTCTTTATTTGCAGGGTGACTCCCCCTGCGCTGAGAGCAGAGCCTGCGTGCGGTGCTTGTGTTTCAATCAATAAAACTCAGCTCCACGCTGCTCCTAAGCCAGGTTTAACCACCTGGCACCAGTTTAGCTTGTTAGCACAAGTGGATTTTAGAAAGTTATCCTTTTTTAGCCAGCCCAGGACTGGTAGCCGTGGTTTGACCATGGTTTAGCCATGGTCCCACCAAGGTAAGCAAGAAGCCCCAGAAGAGCAGGAAGAGCTGTGTTGCCTTTTTTTCAAACTCACCTTGCAGTAATTAGAGTCCACAGCTGTAATTACTTTCTCATTTTGGTTTAATAATTGCCTCAGCCATCCCCACATGCCCCTCAGACTGGTGATGAGGGAGGCTCTGGCATCAGTAGGCATATAAAGTATAATGATAAGCAATGATTTTATTGGTTGGGTTTGATTTTTGGGCACCTCTGCTCTGCCCCCAAACTCCTGCTGGGTGAAAATGAAATTAAAGAAGGTTAAAAAAAAAAACCCAAAAGGATAAAAATGGTGATTAAAGGAGAGAAAAGGCCCTTTTGTCCCTTTGCCCAGTCCTGCAAAATGACAGCAGGAAGTGCTTGCACAGGGTCCCCTCCTTACAAGCAAAACTTTATTGGGTGGGGAGGGGTATTCTTATTTTTCATTCCCAGCTCCAATGTATGTTTTTATGGAGGTGTGAGGAGCTGCTGCTCCCCTCCTGGAGGAAATGAAGGTGCAGCTCTGGGGGTCTCACAGAGGACTCCCCGTCCCCATCTCCAGCTCCCTCTGCACTTATGGGAGGCTGTTGGATATAATTTGTCTCTGGGCAGGGGGAGTGACATACACACATTATTGACATACACACATTATTTCCCCCTCTCTTTTCCCAGGATTTTGGGAGTGGTTTTGGGAGTATCCTGTATTTCAGGACAAGGCTCTGGGTGCCCCCCTGGGAAGGCACAGACTGTAGGAGGGGTATTCTTATTTTTCAATCCCAGCTCCAATGTATGTTTTTATGGAGGTGTGAGGAGCTGCTGCTCCCCTCCTGGAGGAAATGAGGGTGCAGCTCTGGGGGTCTCACAGAGGACTCACCCCCATCTCCAGCTCCCTCTGGACTTGTGGATATAATTTATCTCCGGGGGAGGGGTTAACATACACGCATTATTGACATACACACATCATTGACATATATTACTTCCCCCTCTCTTTTCTCGGGATTTTGGGAGTATTTTTGGGAGTATTCTGTATTTCAGGGGGAGGCTTTGGGTGCCCCCCGGGAAGGCACAGAGGGGTCCAAGGGTGCCGTGACTGATGGGCACCAATCCCCCACACCTCAAATTGAGCTGGGGCGGGCAGAGCCCGCAGGTGTTTGCCTCCTGCTCCAGGTGCCCCGTTGGGGCGGCGGCAGCTCCGGGAGGGGGGCGAGCATCACCTGAGGCAGGAGCATCACCTGAGGCAGGAGCATCCCCAGCGCACCCTCACCCCCCGGGTGCACGGCGCTCCGGGGAGGGGGCGATGCGCGCTCGTTCCTCCCCGCTGCGCGCAAGTTACTCCCCCTTTCCCCGGCACTTGGGCTCCCTCCCTCCCCTCCCTTCCCCCCCCGCTCCAAAAGCCGGGCTGCGCCGCCGAGGCTCCGCCAGTGAAGGCAGCGCTGCCGGGGGAGGGAGGAGCTGGGGGGGCGGCGATGGAGCGGAGCCGGCGGGCGGCGGCCTGAAGCCCCCGCCGGCAGCGGCAGCGGAGCCCGAGCCCGAGCCCACCCTGAGGAATGAGCGCTCTCCAGGCTGACCTGCTCCTGCTGCTGCTCGGCTGCCTCCTGCTCAGCCACGGTAGGACCCCGCACTTTGCGAGCGGGGCGGACCCGGGGGGCTCCCCGGCTCGGGGTGGGGTGCGGGGGCTGCTGTGGGGAGAAGGTGCGGGGGAGAGAGAGAGGGAGGATTGCAGAGTTGTTCCCCTCCTGCATCCCCGCCGAGGCGGCTTACCGTGCTTTCCTTTAAAAATAAGCGAAAAATCTTTAGTATGCAAATGAGTGCTTTCTGTTCCAGCTCGGTAAATTGGATCGTGTTTGTGTGTGTAAACACGGCTTGGCTGAGTAACAGCCCCCCCCCGGCCCCCATCGCCGCCCGGTGCTTCCCCCGGTGCAGGAGGGCGATGGATGCTCAGTTTCGGTGCGGCGGAGGAGCCGCTCGGGCTGGCGGCAGCGGCTCCAGCCCGGGGACCGGAGCCTGCGGCTGTGCAGCCGGGCTGGGGAGCGATTTGTGCCGGGGGGTGCGAGGAAGGAGAGTTGTTCCAATGCGGGCAGCCCGGGGAAGGTGGGCACCCCGCGGGGGTGTCACAGCCCCAATGCCACCTCCCCACGGCGCTGGCAGCAGCGTGGGAATCGCAGGAATTCACCCCGCAACTTTACAACCTGCTTGATTCCCACGCAAAAAAAAAAAAAATTAAAAAATTTTAAAATAAGGATTTGTGAAGGGGTTGCGTTTTGGGAAGCTGTATCTGGCATGCTGCTGTGTGCCTGCTCCCTGGACTATCTGTCACCTGTGGGGAACGCCGAGCTGCAGCCAGACCCCGGCTTCGCCTCTGTGCTGCTCATCCCCCCCAACGCCGGTGTCAAATCCCATCTGTGTCACGCCGCCGTGGTCCCCACGCCAGCTTTTGTGAGGGTACGGCTTGGGGATGCTTGGGAAAAAAAAGAAAAAGGGATAAAAAAACCCCAAACCCACGCAGCCAGTCCATCTGTTGATTAAATGAAGGATAAAACTTTTGGAGAGAGTAGTGCTTCTCCACGGGCAGCTGGTTTTTTGCTCAGCCAGACATCAGTGCTGAACATCCCCCACCATACGCTGGGTTTCACCCTATTCCCCGAGCAGGGACGCCTTGTTTGTGGTGTCTGTGCTCCTGGTTATCCTTCCCTCCTCTTTTCCTGGGCTCGGATGTGATGCTGGGCTCCTACACTGTCCTCCCTTCCCCTTTTCTCTTCCCCTCACTCTCTGCTTGTACTAATATTCCTTCGGGGAGAAAGCTGTGTTTGCATTTGCCTTTGCTGCTGCACAAAAGAAACCCACTGTGTCCTCCGTGTGGGTTTCTGGCTGAACAAATCTGAACTCTCCTGGTACAGCAGGGCAGCGCGGAGCCGGGCACAGCAGCGATTTGGGAGCTGCTCCGGCCTCCCTGCATCCCTCCCTGCTCACACAGACCCCATCAGTCCCTGCAGGTCAAATGGCACTTTGCTAGCGGGCTGGAGAAGTTTGTGAGCAGGATCCAGCCGGGATTTGTTGGGTTCTCCCCCCCGCCTTCCTTTTGCAGCCATGATTTTAATGTGGGTTAATGCACTTTTTAATAGCGCTGGCGCTGGGAAGCCACGGCGGCTCCTCGGCCCTGCTGCCTGAGCTCAGCTGGTTCGTCTCCTGCAGGATCGTGGTACCTGCTTATTCACGCCGGGTTAGGAGGCACAGAGAGTGCCTTGCAGAGTGTTTTCTCCGCTGGTTTCTCCCACAGGATGAGCCAGGAGTGTTTCTGTGGAGTTGCCGCTCTCCGTGCGCGACAAAGGCGCCGTCAGCAGCGCCGTGGCTCTTCCCGTGGGGCGAAACCGTGCAGAGGATCCCTAACAGGATTTAATGCACGGCATTCCTGCAGCCACATGGTGTTGAGGGGCAGGAAAGGCCTGGGTGCAGGTGCTGAAGCTGATTTTCCAGCAGGTGTTGTGTCTGCCTCCCCTCGAGCAGTGTCCAGATGTGGCTGGCTGCGACAAAGATGTCCCTAAGGTGTGGGGATGGGACACCCCATTTACCTGTTTTAGGGCGGATGGGACATCCCATTTACCTGTTTCGGGGGGGATGGGATGCTGTGTGGGCACCCACAGGGCAGCCCTGCCTTGTCCAGGAGGTGCTGGTGGTCCAAAACTCACTTCAAGGGACAGCTAAAATCACTTGGCTCTGCCCTTCAGGAGTTTCATGAGCTCCTTTTTGTGGGCTAGGTGCAGGCAGGGCTGTGTTTTCCTGTCAAAGGGGTTTGAAGGGATTTGCCATCGTTAAATCCCCCCAAGCCAAGGGCAGCCGGGCTGGAAGGATCACCTGTGCTGAAAACCCCACTTGGGATGTCTGGTCTGGACAATACTTAAGAAAAAAATCTCCTTATCCCAAACCTCCCCAAAAGGACATTTTCCATCATGGGATTTGTACACCTGTGCCCTTGGGTTTGTATTTCATGGGCATCCCGGTGATATCCTGGCATCCTGCTGTTCCTGCAGCCCGTGCAGGCTGGAATTTGGGCTTCCAATGCAGCTGACAGGAGGAGGAAGCTGCTTTGTGCTCCTGTCTGGGGCCATGCTGCACCTGGGCATGGCTCAGCCTGGGGTGGAGGAGGATCTGTCCCACAGCTCACTGCTCCAGGGGACCTGGGCAGAACAAATTGCCTTCCCTGGAGCATCCTCTGTCTTTGCCCCTTGCAAATTATCTGAAGCAGCCTGTGCTGGCTCTTTCTGAGTTGGTGGGTCAGTGCCCCAGGGCTGGTTTGCCCTGGTACCACTCACTCTTCCACCCCCTCCAGGCTGCCAGGGCCAGGCTTTCGTGGGAGGGAAAGAAAGTCCCAGCACCAGTGGCCTCCTGTGGAGATGGGATGTGTGGGACCCTTGGTGGGAAGGAACTGCTGCTGCCATGGATCTGCCTGCCTGGGGAATAACTCACCCATCCCTCCCCTGCTGCAGTGCCAGCCAAACTGGGGGAGGCTGGAGACAACTGGGGAAGGTATCTCAGTGTGGGAGCTAGGGCTGTGGGGAGAGCACCACTGAAGATGCACCTACAGCCACCCCCTCCTCTCACTGACCTGTACGAGGTGGATTTGGCAGCATCTTAAATTTACCTTGGATGGGAAGATTTCTGCCTGTCTAGGGCTCTCTTTCCAAAGGCATGTTTGCTTTCCCTCGGGGTGATGAATACCAAGTTCTCTGGGTGTTGCAGGGTATGTTTTTCTCCTTCACAGTTCACTTGGTTCCTCCCTGGAAGCAAATGCTTTACAATCTTCTGTCAGAGGGGCCCGTTAGCAGCAGCAGTGGCTCAACTTCCCACTGGCTCAGCAGCAGCCCCCAGGTGGAGAAGGGTGAAATTATGCTGATGAGAGAAACCAGGCCAATTCCACCCACCAACACTGATTAGGAGCAAGAGATGAGGATTTTCACATCTTGGGGGTGGTTAGTGGGCGATGGGGAGGAAAAATACAAGGTTTGGGGTGCTAGGAGTGTGTGTGCAAGAGCTGGGGCACTTGGGGGGTTTCTGTGTCTCACAACCATGAATGTGTCAATGAAAAGCTTGGAAACCTGTGACTGTGGTCCCTGTTCCCCGTTTATTCCTCCTTCCATGTGGGGAGAAGGGCAGCTTTGCCAGGGAGTGTGTTGGGCTGTTCCCTAAGCCCAGTGTCAGCACTGGGAGCTGTTCAGGATGTACCAGGAGTGGAAGCACCCTGTGAGATCTAAAAATGATGGCGAGGAAGAGCTCCTGAAGCCCAAGAGGTCACACCTCAGGATATTCTGTGGTTCTGTGAACTGGAAATGGCTGAGTAGAAGACAGAGGTAGTTTGGAAAGTGCTTTGTGAGGTGCTGCTGGTGGAAAGGTGCAGGCTTGGCTGGGGCAATGCATTCACAACTGGGCTGCATGGGAAAGAAACTGAAATAAGCCTCAAGATAAAACTGGTGTGGTCCAGTCTGTGCTGTCCCAAAGGAATGGGGCAGAATTGCCTCGTCCAACACCTGCTTTAACACAATTTAGGTTTCCCATCTCCCATCTGCACCTCCTGCAGTGAGAGCCACGTGAGGACCACTGATGACTTTGCTCAAATCAGCTTTTCTTGCAAGGTTTCAGCTCTCAGAAAAGCACAGGAGGGAGGAGCTGGGGTTTTGCTCAGGTGCCCTGTGCCAGAGGGAGGGGAGCTGGGCAGATGTTTCCTCCTCAGATGTTCCTCCTCAGAGCTAACACCACGTCCCCACCAGCCTCCCCCTGCCAAGGTTAAGCAGAGGTGCCCAGGCAGTTTATGCACAGCACATCTCGGGCTGATGTCGATTATTTCTGTGCTTTCCTGTTGGTTTAGGGGACACCAACTGGAGTCTGAACGTGCCTAGAAATCCCTGACAGGTTCCCAGCACCGCGTGTCACCAGCTCCAGCCGCTCTGTAGTCGGACTGCAAACGTCAGGATAAAAAAGCTCCGTGCTCTTCTTTCTTTTGTAGCTGTAAATAAAGGGGGGAGAGGCCAATGTGCCCCTTAGGTTGTGAGCTGGCTGAGGATCAAGGGCTTTGAATAAACTGTTTTCTTCCTGTGAGCAGCCTGTGATGGAGAGTGTGGCTGCTCCAAAGCTCTGATTTAATGATCGGCTTTGCGAGTTTGTACAGTGCTGGGTGCAGGGGGCTTTATGGAAATGCTGCTGGAGAATTGGCTTTACATCACTTCCAGAATCTTTCCAGTAGGATTAAACAGCTTCTATTTATTTATTTATTTACTTTAAAACCCAGCAAATTTATACCAACAATTGCTGAAGGCCCTAATTTATCTTCTGTTCAGAAGCAATACGAGTCTTTCCTTTGGCTTCATTGAGAGCCACCTCTGGCCAAAGAGAGCGACAGAGCCACAGTGACCATGTACAAGCTTATTGTATAAATCAATAGGTAGTGAAACAAATTGGTTGTAAATCAGTCTCTTATTTGCTGAGATTTAAGGCCTTTGGTGGAGCTCTGAGTTTTTGAGGCGGTCTGCCCTGCCTTCAGGGCTGGCACATGGCCTGGCTTTTGCAGGGATGTGGGAACCCGGTACTCATTTCAAACGTGCCAGGAGATGTGCAGGGTTTCCTGGCTGGGAAGAAATAAAGTTTAAAAGCTGTGCTCGTCCTTCCAGGTGAAGGTTGAGCAGCAGGATCCTGGTGGTGCTCAGATCTCGGGGGTTTCCATTCCCCCACTGCACCTCATGGCACATCTGTAATCCAGACCGCTCAAGGGGGAAGAGGAAAGTATCCATTTCTGAATTGTGCCTTGTGGTAGGACAGAGAAAATGCTGGGATTTGGTCTTGGAAACGGTGGCCTAACAGATGTCCTGGTTCAATATGCCCTTTGAGTGTAGCCCAGCCTGTTTATTCATTGCCTGGCTGGCAAGACCCACACTCGAGTGTTTGCCTTTCCCTGGTGGCAGCAGCAGCCTCCAAAGTGGAGCAAAGGAGCTGGAGGTCACTTGGCTGTTACATGGCTCTTCCTTTTACCGACTTGCATTAAACAGCTTAAATCTAAATGTGCTTTTAGTGCCTGTGAGCGATGGGCTCTGGGCGTCCTGCCTCGGGTAGTGTCACATGCTGGGGAAGTGGGAGGTGGAACACTCGCATTGTTAAATTCAGATGCTAACTTGGGGATAAGATCTTGTCTTAATGTGTTCATTCAACGCCCCCACTCGCAACAAAAGCTACAGCAGCTCTTGGTCTGCTGCATTTGGGGTGGAGCAGGATGTAATTGGTTTTTGAGGGCTTTGCCATAACTGCTGCTCATTAACCATTGATGCAGGCACGGTCAGACTTTCAACTCGGATAATAGATGCTGTCTTTTGTTTGCAATTACTTTGCGTTGGGTGGAATTGCCTCGCAGGTTTCACATGTGTGTGGTCGTGTGGTGGCTAATTCACCTCCTCAGGGCTGCTGGATTTATGTTCTGGGCTCTGGGCTGTCATGCTCAATATGAGGCAAAGGCAGTGGTGAATGCCCTGCCTGGCTGGGCCGTGGCTGGCAGGATGTTCAGCACCCCCTGAATGTTTTAGGAGCCTTCTGGGTGAGCAACCCCAACACTGTGGGAGGGGAAATAACAGAGAAAATGTTCAATAATGTGGTTTTTCTGAGGAGTTGTGCCCAGCAGGACACACACTACAGGTGAGATGAGCCCTGCTAATTATGAAATATGCACCAATGGTGGAAGGGATTGGCTCCTCAAACTTCCCCATGGATGAGGATCAATCTTTGTGCTGTGGGCCTATATAAGCATGGAATATAAGTGAGTGGAAGAAGCTACAGGGTTTGGAGTCCCACCTTGCATTTTGGGCAGCTTATCATTAACCTTACATCACCTAACTCGTTAAAAGGTCAGAAAGGAAAGGCCTGATTCCCTCTCAGGTCCTGTTGTCCCGTCCCCCTCCCACCCCAGCATAAATGAGTATTCAAGCAGTCTGCTGCCAGTCAGTGAATGTCAATATTGGATAAGTGTTTCCTTTATATCACTGCAATTTAGCATAAGCTGCTTGGAAACAAATGTCTTCCATAAGCATGAGGTGTTTCAGTAAGTACACAGTCAACATTACTATGAGGATTAAATAAATGTCAGCCCCACTTGTATGCTCAGCAGCGAGTTAAGACAGCCGAACTTGCATAATGGCCAGCACGGCAGGAACAGCAGCAGGGATTTGGAGAGTCTCTGGAAAAAGTGGGATGGAAGGAGCTGCTTTGGATGGATCTGAAGCCCCTGGATCAGGAGGGGATGTGGAGACAGGTGCAGAAGCTCCTTAGAGCAGGGCTAGCTGATGATGGGAAGGAATCCTTTCTATGGGGGTGGTGAGGCCCTGGCACAGAGGAGATGTGCCCTGGGAGTGCCAGGGTGGATGGCAACCTGAGCAACCTGGGATGGTGAATGTCACTCCTTGCCATGGGATGGAATGAGATGCATTCACCATTCTGATTCTATGGTGTGGAGTGCAAAGAGATGCATGGAGCTTCCTTCTGGACAGCCAGGCCTGCTCATTCTTTGGTGCTGGCTGCAAACCAAAGATGAAAATGTGGTTTGGCCAATATTGGCCAGTATTGGCTGGGTCTGGTGAGGCTGCTGGCCCAGGAGGAGCAGGCTGCTCCTGCAGATCTGCCCAGTGCTCGGCTGGATCTGCCTCTGCCTTTCCCAGTGCTAACTGGGAGTTGCTGGCTGTAACTGGTGAGGCCAAGGATGAGGCTCAGCTGTCACTGCTGTGTGACAAAATGTGAGCCCTGATTCAGCTCCAGCTCAAGGCTTCCCAAAGCCACAGAAATGAAGAAAGGGTGGCACTGGTCCATGCTGGCAGTGCGGTGGGGCCTGAAGGTGCTGCAGGGAGATGGTCATCTCTGGCTGCTCTGCCTTCAGGTGTTGGGTGAGAGTTTCTCTGCCCAACAGGAAAAGGCCTCTGGCTTCTCTAAAGGGATTTAAGCCCAGCCAGCACATAGAGATGTTGCTGAGGCAGCCAAGGCTTGAATCTTTCCCTCAATCTGTGTCTGCAGGAAAACCCTGCTTTTCCCCACTCCTCACTTGCCATCTTCACCTGTCAGCCCGAGGTGTCACTCGGTGCTGTCTCGGTCAGGCTGTGACAAGTTCTGCCAGCGAGGAGAAAGCCCAGTGAGCGTGGTGGGGGCTGAGCTGGCTGTGCTTCCATCCCAACCATGCAGAACCGCTGCTCTCTCCCCAGCTGGCAAGGCGCTGACTGCAGCCACTTGTTCCCAGCTGCACAAAAATAACCGGAGACAAAATCGTTATCACTCACATGAGCCTTATCAGCTCCTCTGATGTCTGTGGTTGTCTCTGCCCTGCGAGCACTCATTCCCCATGATGTGTGTGTTTAGTGCCGGTTCCAGGTGATCCCAGCCACAGCTTTCCCGAGGATTTTCGCCTCCTCACCTGCGCGGTTCCAGCGCTGGAGGAGCAGAGCAGGACACGGGAATGTCCTGGAGAGCCGGGGGTGCACGGGGAGGGAATGCCCGAGTGTCCTGGCCCCAAACCCACTCACCTGGAGGGAATATCTGAGTGTTGTGGCCCGATCCAGGTCACCTGGCTGGAATACCCGAGTGTTGTGGCCCCGAACAGGTCACCTGGATGGAATACCCGAGTGCTGTGTCCCCGGTCCCGGTCACCTGGCGGAGCCGGGCAGGTCTCACCCTCAGTGTTGCCGTTCAGCCTGGCGGTGGCAGCAGCTGCGCTCGCATGGAGGAGCCGAGCGCTCCGCTCGCACCTGCCCGTGTCACCTCCTCGGGAAGGGACAAGGTGACCGCGGGGCTCCGGGGGTGCTGAGGGCACCGAGCCTGGTCTGGGGCTCCTCAGCTGGGGCCATACCCTCGGAATGGAGAGGCTGTTTGAGCGCTGGGCTGGGAGGAGAGCTGGGACCCTCTGAAGGTGCCACCCCAGTGCAGGATTGGACATTTGAGGTGACCCTGCCTGGAGCACACCGTGTGTGAGTGCGGTGGGCTGCTCTGCAGGGGAAGGGCCGGGGGGGTGGGAGGGTGTCACAGACATCTTGTATGAAAAATCCTTTCCTTAGGATTTTTCCTCCTGAGAAGCTGAGAGGCCTCAGAAACAAAATGTAAACAATGTTTATCTGCTGCTGTGGAATGCAACAGGTGCATCTGTGATTGGTCTCATGTGGTTATTTCTAATTAATGGCCAATCACAGTCAGCTGGCTCAGACTCTGTGTCCCAGCCACAAGCCTTTGTTATCATTCTTTCTTTTTCTATTCTTAGCTAGCCTTCTGATGAAATCCTTTCTTCTATTCTTTTAGTATAGTGTTAATATAATCTATATCATAAAATAATAAATCAAGCCTTCTGAAACATGGAGTCAGATCCTCATCTCTTCCCTCATCCTCAGATGAGGGAACATGATCACAGAGGGGACTTGGGGCTGCCTGACCCAACTCTGAGCCCCCCACAGCAATAAATGCACCCAAGGGGTCTCTCCCCTCCATGGGCAGCTCCACCCTTCCCATGGATCCTGTGGGATATCCTGCAGCAGGGAATGGCTGCTGCTCCTGGTCTGTTCTCTCTCCCTCCCCTGAGCTAATCCCCGGAGTGTGATTCAACACTCGCCTCTTTTCCTTCTGGCTGTGTCTTTAATAAGCCAGGAGTGACGGGGCCACCCCCCATCCTCCACAAGTGCCTGAGAAACAGAACCAACAGATGCTAAAATTAGGCACAGCTGTTTGCAGCATTTTGTCCTCCCGATCACAGAGTCTGACACTGTCTGTGCTTATTCCTCATCTTGTCCAGACACTGAAAAGGTTTAAGATATCAAAGTTTGGAGAGGCTGTAAATTAACTCTTTCTGTCTAAGCTGAAGCTTGACTTACTGATAGTAGATTTCTTGTGATTTCCTTTATTTGCCCTTCTAGTAATGGGAATTGCCAGGTATTCTCTCTGTACCCGGGAGACAACACTGCTGGTTTGGGCTGCTCAGGAGCTTCCCCATCAGGGACCAGGGGAACATCTTTGGTCCTGCTGTCCCTCAGCCTTTATGTGCCTAAACCCTGTTCTATGTTCACCCTGTTCACCCACCCCAGCACCCAAACCCTGTTCTACGTGCAGCTTGGACAACCTCTGCAGCCCAGCTCAGCCTCTAAAGCTGTCCCAGTCCAGCCCCACATCCTGGCCATGGTTATCTGCTCTTGCTTTGGTGAGGGGAAAGGTTTTCTGGGCATTTTTGGTACACACAGGCTGTGTGTTCATGGTTTGGGTGTTGGGGTCGGTGTCACCCCAGGGCTGCTCTCTCCCTGCCAGGTGTGTTTGGCCTGGCAGTGGCTGTGGGGAGCATTTTGGGAGGAGGTGGCTGTCTCTGTCACCTGCCACCCCTTGGAAAACATCCGTTCCCCTCCACTGGGGTGGCACCAAAGTGGAGCTGTAGCACTCTGGAAAGGGCAGCAGTAGGGATTTCATGGCAGAGCAGAAATGTCTTTTCTGTCAAGCCTGGAGCAGTGTACATGTCCCTGCTGACAGATCTGCGCTGATGGCAGCAGCACAGCTCTGGGGCTGCCTGTGTTGGGGTCTGCACGGGGTTGTGAGTCTGAGGGGTCTTTTCTGTCTCTGTGTCTCTCTCCCGAGGCAGCGGCGCCTGCTGAAGATTCCTCTTGCTCCGGTCATGCTTAAAATGATAATGTTGGTTTAAGATAGACACTTGTGATAAACCGGGGAACACGGCGCCCTTTGAAATCCTCAAAGCTCTCTCATCAAGAGGGCTGGCTGGAAAGGCAGAGCCAGAGCTTTCCAGGCTGTTCACATTGCCACAGTTCCATGCTGACCTGCTCCTAAGGATGCTGTGCCTCAAAGAGCTGCCACCTTCACCCTCCACCCCTCCTGGTGTCTGCCACACCTGGGCAGCATCTCTGTGCAGCTTCCTCTGGCCTCCCCAAACTGCCTCTTTTCACTCTCTATGTGCTGGAAGCAAACCAGGAGGGGAAGTGCTAAAAAAAGGCTGATTTTCCCTGGGGAGGAGTAGGGGTGGTGGGGAAGAGTGAAACATCTCAAGGAAAAGCACCACGAGCAAGTGCCAAGGGGTTGACATCCCTTGGTGATGTCTTTGCAGGGGAGGTTGGAGCAAACCTTTCATCCAGCACAGTGATTTTTCCCTGCAGCAGGGAGGTTTCTCCCCGTGGTTTGGCTTTATCCCAAGGATAGACAGAAATCTGTGCAGTGCTTTAACCCCTGCAAGTTTCTGCTGACTCGAGCAGATCGGAGTTGTTGTCCCAGTGGGAGCATCTTGTTCAAAATCAGGAAGAAAAGTTGAACTTTTGAAACTTGTAGAGCACGAAACATCCAAGAGTTAGGGATTGGAGACTTGGAAGTAGACTTGGCAAAATACCACGTTTTGATATCTGAAATTTTAACATGGAGTGTAGCAAGGGTATTTTGCACAAAGGATGTTGAGTGTCCCTGTGGTGGGTGAAGGGGAAACTGTTGTAAAAATCATTTGTCTGCTGATTGCTGGTTTTTCTCTGGGACTTGGAAATGGATTTCAGGTCTCTTCTTGCCTTTGGCCTGGCCAGTGAGCCACCGTGGTGGCTCTCTGAACATCCCAATTTGTCACAGGATATTGAATTCTAAACCAGTGTTAATCTGATCTGTGTGTCTGTAAAGCATCTTGTGTTGGGTTTGATAAAATTAGGTTTTATTGTCTAACACAGTTTATTTCTCTTGGTCTGCTTGCGTGCTTTTATTGCCTGTTCTGCTCTGCACCACGAGGCTATCGTGTGCCAGCATCTGCCTCACTTGCACAGCTCTGAAAGCACCTTAAAACCAGCCCCTAATTATTGGAAATATGGAAAGACTGAGGGTGCCAATGATATCAGTCTGGCACTGGTGCATTGAGCGGGTAAAGAAAGGACCTAAGAGGCAATTGAAGAGATTGATGGGCAGTAATGGGGATAATTGTAATTTTTGTCCTGTGTTTTTAATAAAGTGATTGACGACAGGCACAGCTGGAGCCCCCGTGCGGAGACCAAGAGATGCAGTTAAATTACAGAGGCTTCTTAACTTAATGAGGCCAGGTAATAAAAACGAGGCATAATGAGCAAGGTATAATAGTACTATTATGCTTAGAGTGCTCTCACCCAGGGCTGAGCAGGGAGAGCTTGGGATGAGCTCACTGCAGGAAGGGCTTTCCTCCCTGGGGAAGGATCTGGAATGGGAAGGATACTGGGTGATCCCACTGGGAGGAAGGGCTTTCCTTACTGGGGAAAATGAGGAGTGGGAAGAATATTGGGTGATCCTATTGGGAGGAAGGGTTTTCCTTACTGGGGAAATATCAGGAGTGGGAAACCTGGGAAGGATATTGGGGTGATCCTACTGGGAGGAAGGGTTTTCCTTACTGGGGAAGGATCAGCAGTGGGAGACTTGGAAAGAATGCTGGGTGATCCTATTGGGAGGAAAGGCTTTCCTTATTGGGGAAAATGAGGAGTGGGAGACTTGGGAAGGCTGTTGGGTGATCATAGTGGGAGGAAGGGCTTTCCTTACTGGGGAAGGATCAGGAGTGGGAAACCTGGGAAGGATACTGGGTGATCCTACTGGGAGGAAGGGCTTTCCTTTCTGGGCAAGATGAAGAGTGGAGACTGGGAAAGAATGCTGGGTGATCCTACTGGGAGGAAAGGCTTTCCTCCCTGTGGAAGGATCAGGAGCGGGAGACTTGAGAAGGCTGTTGGGTGGTCATGCTGGGAGGAAGGGCTTTCCTTACTGGGGAAATATCAGGAGTGGAAAGAATTTTGGGTGATCCCATTGGGAGGAAGAACTTTGCTCTCCGGGGACGGATAAGGAATGGGAGACTTGGGAAGGATATTGGGTGATTCCCACTGGGAGGAAGGGCTTTCCTTACTGGGGAAATATCAGGAGTGGGAAGAATATTGGGTGATTTCACTGGGAGGAAGCATTTTCCTTACTGGGGAAGATGAGGAGTGGGAAACCTGGGAAGGATATCGGATGGCCAAGTGTTAGCCCAGGACTGAATGAGCAGGTGGAGCACCAGAAATGGTTGATCCCCTCTGTGTTTCTGGTTGTATTTGTGAGGTTTGGGGCAGCTCTGTTCCAGGTTTTATTCACTTCTTGTAACCCCATGTGGCCCTTGCTGCTACACAGATGGCATGGCCAGAGGGTCAGACTTTGTGACATGAAGGAAAAGCAGTGGAAATGTGAAATGCAACAGCCTGGAGGGAGGATGTGCAGGGAGTTGGTGGATGGGCTCAGGAAGGTTGGCCAGGGCTGCACCAGGCTCATGCCACACCTTGGTTTGGAGCCTTGGCAGAGAGGGTGAGCAGCTGGATTGGGACCTTGGTGGGGGTGGAGATGGGAAGAGGATTAGTGTCTGCAGAGCAGTTGGGTGTCTGCTGCTGCTAAATGTGGTTAAACTTGAGCGACTCCTAATCTAATAATGAAAGGAAGAGAAATAAGTGTTCTCAGTGATGCATGCCCCTCACGGTAAGTACTAATTGAAAACAGATATTTACTTTAAAATGAAAATGTAATACGATAATGGTGGGTTGAGAATTTCACACACGTAGGAGGGAGATATGAACATGCACAGCCTCCCATCTGCTCTGCCTGGGCTTGGAGTGTCCCTGGGAGCAGGATCTCCCACACCACCGCCTGGACAAAGGGCCTGGGGCTTGGGCTGGAGCAGAGCTCAGCCTTACTCAGCTACAATCAGCTTCACTGGGGGTCTCTTGAGCTGACCTTGGTCTGCAGAGAACCTCCCAAGCTGGGCTTCTGTCTGTGCCCCCACACCTTGCAGAGCCTTCCCAGCCAAATCTCCATGGGAAGGAGAGGTGGGGTAGACTGGGGGAGCATCACCTCCCTTGTCACTGAGATGGGGACAGTGGTGGTGACCCCTTCCTGATGGTCTCTGCTGCTTGAGACGCCCCTTGCTGCCCCTTTCTGCTGTCCTGACCCATTTCCCTGGCTTGGTGGGTGGACCTGGCTAATGCTGTCTTTTGGGGGCTGCTGAGGAGCTCTGGCGACATCTTTGCTTTCTCAGGCCAATTTGAATGAGTGGTGATCCCTTGGGGAAACCCTTGGCTATGAGTGCTGAGACTACAGCCCCTCTGGGTATCTGTTTGCCCACCCTCCCCTCCTCTCCCTGAGCCAGTTTCCAGCCATTGCTCCAGAGCTGGGGTCAGGATGCTTTTCCAAGTGTTTGGAGTCAGGATGCTTTTCCAAGTGTTTCTAACAAAGCTCAGTGCAGCGTGACTGGTGCCCATTAAAGGATCCTCCCCAACAAGAGTCCCCGCAGCACTGGAATCTTCTGAGGGAAGTAGCCTGGCCCTAATCCCTTTGTGCAGAGTTCCTGCTTGTTTCTTCCTATGGGTGCATTTGTATAATTTGCATTTTGCACTCTGATCGTATGCATAGAATTCAAATTGAAATGGGGTTTGAATACATTTGCATGCTAATGAGGCAGTGGCTTTATTTATTTATTTGGAGCCCTCTCAAGCAGGCAGCCGTGTGTTGGGGAGCAGCTCATGCAGCTGTCCTGCTGACAGAGCTCTGTGGCACCCAAGGAGTCTCAGTTCTGTCCCAAGACTCATTTGCCCTCTGTGCCTAAGCAGGTGAGGCTGGTGGGCTCTGGTGGGGAGATCAACAGTTCCAGCCCCCTGCACTACCCAGAGATGCCTCTTTAGGTCATCCTGGTGGCCATTGGGTGTGGGTGAGACATTTCTGTGTTAGGTTTGGGTGCAGCCAGCACGAGCACTGATGGTGACTGCAGAGCTCCAGGGCAGAACAAGCAGAGCCTGTCTCCATTCTCTCCATGACTTTGGGGTGCTACCCGCAGCTCCCTGTGCTCCTCCTCTCTGTTATGGGGCTGTTATTGCTGGTGGCCTTGGGCACCTGCCCTGGGATGGGCCTTGGGCTGTGCTGCCCATCCATCCCCAGCTTCCCTTGGTGCTGCAGTGCCCCCTCAGCAGGAGCCTCCCAGTCCCTTGCAAAGCAATAGTGAAGAAAGTTTGGAAATGTTGAGAAGGAGAAGCCAAAAGCTGGGAGAAAATTAGTTCTCAAAACTCTGCAGATTACTGGGGGAAGAGAGAGAGAAAGATACTAGAGCCTGTGAGTTGCAGCATGGGATCCCTTTGTGCCCCATTGACACACCCAGGGCACAGCTCAGTGCCAGCCTTTCCATGCCAGCCCTCCCTCCCCAATGACTCCTGCTGCAGCTGAGCTCCTGGCTGGCACAGGGAGCACTGGCCAAGCCAGGGCTCCTGAAATGGCAGCAGGAATTGGGTCACATTGCCGTGCCCCAGGAGAGGGAGTTTCTCTCAGAGCAGTCTGGCTTCCAGTTATTATTTTATAGAGGATGTTAGAGGTTGATAAGGGAGCTGTTCTGACTGCCAGTGGGGCTTATTTGGGGCTTATTGTGTGCTCCAGTTTGTATTTTAATATAGTCAAAGGTGACTTACAACTTTAATATTAATTTTAAAACCAATTGCTGGAGTTGGTTTTTTATCTACGTAAAACCACATTAATCTCAGCCTTCCTTGATCCTGTTGGTAGCTTTTCTCTCCCTGGCTGGAGCCACACGTGGTCTGTGTTGCACCAACAAAAGCTGAGGAGGAAGATGTTTTTGTGGCAATAAATAATTGTCGCAGGGCTGCTTTTCTTCCAGAGAAATCTCGTCTCTACGAGCTCGACAATGGCATCAGTGGGAGCTCTTGCTTTTGTCCAAGGCTCTCCTCCTGAGCGTGCAGAGCGGGGCTTTGCTGAACAACACCTGGCTTTGTGCTTCCCATAGAAAGCTCCTCCCTGCTGTTGTGTTTCTCCCTGGTTTTCCAGGCGCTCCAGAATCCGTCTCCTCCTGTGCTGCTTTGTGCTCTGGCTTTACAATTCCTGGCACGCTGGCTCTGCTGCTGGCTGGGTGTTTTGTGCCCACAATATTCTATATTGTGTGCCCACAATGTGGGTAGGTGAGGTGGCCTTGGGGCAGGAGGCTGTGTGGAGCTGGGGTTGGATCCTTGTCCTGTTTTTGGCTCCTTGAGCACCCTTGGGCAAAGCTGGAGGAGCCAAGAGCAGCCAGAGCTTGGTGATGTTCTGCCTCTGGGTGCCGAATTCCTGGTGGTTTGGGCATTTGTTGGTATTTTGTGTAAATGTGACACCTCTTAAGGTGGCCATTTAGGTACCCGAAACTGAGCTGCTCTCAGCAAAATTCAGCATTAAGCTGGGCTGCCCCAAGTGCAGGCTGGTGCTGTCCAGCAGTTTTCCAGGCAACCCCAGAAGGGTTTGATTTGGAAGAGACTATAAAGCCCACCCAGTTCCACTCCCTGTCACAGGCACAGACACCTCACTAGACCAGGCTGCTCTGAGCCCTGTCCTAGCTGGCCCTGAACTCTTCCAGGGATGGGGAATCCCAAACTATGTGGTTTAAGTGAATCCCCTTGACTTGACTGTTGGATTTGATGACCTTAAAGACCTTTCCAGTCGTAACAATTCCCTGATTCTCTGACATCTGCAGCACACCCAGTGACGCATCGTGCTGCTGTAGATGCCCTGGATCTCAGAGCATCCTTGTTGGTGCTGCCAGTCTGTGGAGCACTGGGGGGGTGCTTGATCTTTGCAGTTGGAGGAAAAGGATCAGAGTCATGGCCCTGGACCCCTGTGGTCATAAAGCTTCATTTCCTGAGCATTGGCCAGGCCAGCCTGGTACCAGTGGCACCAGTGAAATCACCCAAATGCTGAGTTTACAGTACTCCTCTACCCCTGGGAATGATTGCTGGAATCAAATGCTCTGTAAACAGCCTTTAAATTTTCATGGTTTGTGTGTGGAAAAGCACTTCACTGATGGTCCATGTTCTCCAAAATACCTCCCAAATGCTGCCTGTACAATTTCTCCTGCCAGCCTTACAAAGAGCTGCGTTCCAGAGATTGTTATTCCATGCACAGTGCTGTAAATAAACACGCTGGACTGGTGGGCTGGAATCTGAATGAGCTGAGTGGATCTGACAGTGGCACGTGGGGGGAACTGAGGCACGGAAGGCTCGTGTGACATCCATGAGAGTTGGTGTCACAACCTGGGGGAAAACTGGAGGATTTGTGTGCTACATCTGCCCCTGGTCTGTCTGTTCTGCTGTTTCAGCCCAAGGTGGGGGAGCAGCAGGTATCAAGATAAGACAGTGATAAGACTGAGGAGCCACTAAAGGCAAGACTTGACTCCGTGTGAGAACGGGAGCAGCAGCCGCATAAATCCCATTTGTTTTACATTTCAGAGCTTAATGAGACAGAAATCGCATGGCAATTGTCACATGTGAAGGCAGAGATTGCCGGTTTGCATTTAACTAAAGCAAGCACCGTATGCAGCACGGGGATCCTCACTCCTGCAAACTGCTCAGCACCAATCCTGGCTGGAAACAACCAACCCCCCTGGCAGCCACACCACGTTCTCCTGGAGGGCCCCTGCCTTCCCCAAAATACTCAAATGTCACGTTCTTTGTGTAGAGAATGGAAGGGCAGTCTGTGACCGTGTTCACAGGGGTCTTAGGTTGAGGGAAGAGATGAGGATTTGATTCCATGTTTCAGAAGGCTTGATTTATTATTTTATGACATATATTACATTAAAGCTATACTAAAAGAATAGAAGAAAAGGTTTCATCAGAAGGCTAGCTAAGAATAGAATAGGAAAGAATGATAACAAAGGTTTGTGTCTCAGACAGAGAGTCCGAGCCAGCTGACTGTGATTGGCCATTAATTACAAACATCCAACATGGGCCAATCACAGATGCACCTGTTGCATTCCACAGCAGCAGATAACCATTGTTTACATTTAGTTCCTGAGGCCTCTCAGCTTCTCAGGAGGAAAAATCCTAAGGAAAGGATTTTTCATACAAGATGTCTGCAACAGTAGTCAAGTCCACAAACTGAATTCTTTGTGGTTTCTCCAGGATGTGGGTACTGAAAACCTCCTTTTGGAATGATCTGTAGGAAGTTTAATAAGACTGAGGGCAGGTGCTGCAACCCCCAGGATCAATCCAGGCTGGGGATGGAGGGATGGAGAGCAGCTCTGGGAGAAGCCCTTGGGGTGCAGGTGGGGGAGAGCTGGACAGGCCCTGGCCCAGAACCCCCCTGTGCTGGGCTGATCCCCAGCCTGGGCAGCAGGGCAGGGGGGGATTCTGCCCCTCTGCCCCCAGGTGAGACCCCACCTGCAGAGCTGCCCCCAGCTCGGGGCTCCCAGCACAGGGAGGAGCTGGAGCTGCTGCAGGAGCCCAGAGGAGGCCACGGAGATGCTGCAAGGGCTGGAGCCCCTCTGCTCTGGAGCCAGCCTGGGAGAGATGGGGGTGTTTATCTGGAGAGGAGAAGCTCTGGGGTGAGTGAACTGTGGCCTTCCAGAGCCTGAAGGAATTGACAAGAGTGATGGAGAGAGACTGGGGTCAAGGAATGGAGTGACAGGACAGGGGAAAATGGCCTTAAGCTGAGGGAGGGTAAATTTAGATATTAGGAAGAAATTGTTCCCTGTGAGGGTGGGCAGGCCCTGGAATGGATTTCCCAGAGCAGCTGTGGCTGCCCCATCCCTGGAAGTGCCCAAGGCCAGGCTGGACAGGGCTTGGAGCACCCTGGGACAGTGGGAGCTGTCCCTGCCCATGGAGTGGAACTGGATGAGCTTTAAGGTCCCTTCCAACCCAAACCATCCCAGCATTGTGTGCCTTGTCCTGCAAGGGGTGGAAACCCTCCTGGAATCATCTCCAAGCTGTGTTAACCATTGAGCTCTCCCTGGTTTGTCACTGCAGACCTGTAGCTCTTTCAGATGAGTTGAACAATAGAAGGATATTAGTGCCAAAAATGCATTAACTCGGGTAACTTCCTTCATCTCTGCTAATTTGTGCCTTCGCTTTCCAGATAATGTTCATAAATTGCTAAAGCAGTACTTTAATATTAACATAAGCTGCGGTCTCTGTGACAACTGTTACAGAATGGGCTGTTTGCAGCTCTGAAATTGATTTTTTTTTCTTTTTTGCCCTTGTCTGTCTAAACTGAAAAACTGAAGAAAACATGCTGTATTGGGTTAACAAAAAACATGAACAAAAATAATTTTTTCAGGTCAAATAAAACATTTCATTAGATACAATATGTTATTTTGTTCAGATTTTAAAAATCTTTTTTTAAAGTAAATTAACTTCAGAGGTGCCTTGGGAGTGGGGGGTGGGAGGAATGTCTAAATGTTTCATGTGGAGGAGAAAATGTCTAAATAAACCACTCACTTCTGACACCCACTCCTCCCCTTGCAGGCCAAATGGGTTTGATGGGAATTCATGAATGTCTTTGCTTGACCCACATCTGTGCTGGAATTATTGTGCCAAAGACACAGGGGGAAGAGTTAATGAGTCATTTTTTAATGGGTATCTCAGTAGGTGAGAGAAGGACCAAAATTATCCATTTGAAGGAATAATGGGATCCTGGTTGGGTGACTAAACCCTGCTCTTAATCATCCTGGGGGCGGTAAGGAAGGGAAATTGGGGCTTGGAGCATCCTCATCAGATAAACTGGGGGGAAACAGTATTTTGTATTTTGCAGCTGGCCTAGAGCTTTGGGGGGGATGAAGGATGGAGGGATGGGATGAAGGGAAAAGGTTCTTCCCCTGGAGGGTATCAGGCACTGAACAGGGAATGGGCACTGCCGGAGCTCCAGGAGCCTTTGGACAATGCTCTCAAGGACTGAGTGGGATTGTTGCATGTCTGGGCAGGGCCAGGAGTTGGATTTGATGACTCTGGTGGTCCCTTCCTAGAGAGGGAACCAAACCCAGCTGACAATCCCTGGTGTTGATCCTTCCTCATCCCAAGGGGCCCTGTGAGGCTGTGGCTGGTGGTGTGCTGGGTTCCCAAACCCTCCTGGCCACTGTGTTTCACCAGCAGTTCCTTCAGTGTTGGGTGTTCCTCCTGAATCCTTACCAAGGTAACTGGGACCATCTCAGTGCGAAGGGAGACTCCCCTTCCCAACATCCCAACTCCTTTGTTCACAGAACCCACAGAATTCACAGGATCACCAGGTTGAAAGAGACCTCAAAGATCATCAAATCCAACGCAGCCCAAACATCTCAACTAAACCCTGGCACCCAGTGCCACATCCAGGCTTTGTTAAACACACCCAGGGATGGGGACTCCACCACCTCCCTAGGCAGAACATTCCAGAACTTTATCACCCTTTCTGCAAAAAACTTTTTCCTAATATCCAATCTGAATTTCCCTTGATGCAGCTTGAGGCTGCTGTAAAGCACTTGGAGAAAACCCTGTTGGGATCTCCTGCTGTGCTGTCTAAATTGTGAAGTGAGCAAAGGTTGGGAAATCATTCTGGTGGGACCTTTGTGGTGTCCAGGTCTTCTGCTGAAGGAGTGCTGTTTTTCTGGGCACATCCATTTGGATGCATCTCCTCCAAGTCAGCACGTGGAGCGCTGGGAAGGCTGTGATCTGTTTTAGTGCAGTAATTGAGCAATCGCATTGTTCTGGACATAGCAACTAATGATTTTTTTCTGTATGATAATGCATCTTCATTACTCTGGGGAAATCATTTGCTCCTGTGAAGACAGGCCTCTCATTCCTGGGTTAAGGGGGAAGAGACTAATGGCTTAATTAAAAGGTTGGAGAGAAAAATTCATCTTAACCCTTTTTTTGTGTGTTTGAAGCGTGCTGTGGGTAGAGAGATGCACACCCAGGAGTGGCACAGCCTTCATCTCAGAGAGTGTTTGGGACCAGTGGACACGAATTCCAGGTGTTCCATCCATCACCTGTATCTCCCACAAGCCACCTGCCCCCTGGAATGGGCCAGCCAGGGCCTGAGCTGTGTGTGTTTGTGGCCAAGGCTGAGATTTATTCCGTGTGAAAGGGGAGCGTTATTTAAATCTGCACATTTTGCAGGATGTGAAAGCAGCTCCCCATAATCTACAGCCCTGCTGTCCGCTGGGAACGCTCCATTAGCATCTTTCATTCCTGCAGTTGGATGCTTTGCAGCTCCTTTTAGCAGTGATAATCCAGCAAAGGCCCTGTGTTGTTCACACTGCAATATTTATGGAGCCAGCCTTCCTTTGAATTTCCACGCTGGCTTTGGCCAAAGGCAGAGAGAAAACACAAACAGTGGCTTTAGAAACACATAGTCCAGGCTTTGCCCTTGCTGGGATGTAGGGCTTTCCAGAGGCCTGTCTGGAGCTGATTTGGTGTCTTTGGGGAAGGAGCAGAAGGGCTGAGTGTGTCTGACAGCAATTGTGCTCTCCCAGCCTCCATCCCAAGGGAAATTGTGGTGCAAAGCCCTTTCCTACAGACAGGTGAACACCCATAAGCAGAGGCAACAGGACCAGTGGGTGAGCTGCTGGGATTTTCAGGGTGCAGGGGCCCTGCATCCTTCCCTCCAAGCCTTTGAACAGAGCAGTGGCTGTGCAGGGCATCCCTTTGTGCACCCCAGAATCATCAAGGCTGGAAGAGATCTCACCATCACCTAATCCCCAGCACCACCACAATCCCCCTAAACCACATCCCCAGGTGCCACATGCAGAACACTTCCACAGATGGTGACTTCCCCTCCCTGGCCACTTCCAACACCTGATGAGCAAAGCCATCCTGCAGAGGAGCAGTGCTTTCCCTGGGCTTGTTCTGGGTGAGCCCTTCTCAGGGGGCTCACACCTCTGGGTGATTTTCTGTTGGGATGCAGATGCTAATGGGCATCCACGAGCATGGGATTCACATCCTCTGAACCTGAGAGAAGCAGAAAAAAGAATGATCCAAGCAATTCTTATCTCACTGGCTGCTCCTGTGTTGTGCCAAAGCAGAAAGCAATATGGAGATTGTTTACCCAGAGTGATGGGGATTTGTTTCCTTGGCCCATCAGGACTGAGCACATGTCCAGTCTGTGGGTCAGCAGACAGTCACGAGATTTTGTTCAGTTGAGTGTTTGTGCAGTTTCAGTTTAGATGTAGGGTAATATAGTATAGAATAATATAGTATAATAAAGTAATTAATTAGCTGTTGCTATAGGACACGAAACAACATGATGCGGACTTGCTGCTCTTCTTAAGGTTCTCTCTGAACCTGAGAGAAGCAGTGAGAGAAGCAGAGAAAAGAATGATCCAAACAATTCTTATCTCATTTGCTGCTCCTGTGTTGTGCCAAAGTAGAAAGCAATATGGAGATTGTTTACCCACAGTGATGGGGTTTTGTTTCCTTGGCCCATCAGGGCTGAGCACGTGTCCAGACTGTGGGTCAGGAGACAGCCACGAGATTCTGGGCAGCTGAGTTGAGTTGGGTGCTTGTGCAGATTCAGTTTAGACGTAGTGTAATACAGTTTAGAATAACATAGTATAATGAAGTAATTAATTAGCCTTCTGATAGCATGGTGTCAGTTCTTCCCTGCATCTGGGGTCCTGAATATCACCAATACATGAGGTTGGGTGGAGCCCATGGAGATGGGTTTCCCATGTTTGTTTCCACAGCTGCTGCATGTGGTGCATCTGCCTTTCCCTGCTCTGCCTGCAGTGCTCTCCCACACTGGAGCACTCCTTCCTGTGCCAGGGAGAGGGCAGGGGGAGCCCCTGGGCACGTCCCAAGGGTGCTGCTGGGTTGGTGCTTTGGCTCATTTGGGTGCCATTTGGCACGGCAGGAGCAGAGCCCCCGGCACACACGTGCCTCTCTCTGCAGCTCCAATCCCCCAGCTCCTCTCTCTTCATTTGACACAATTAAATATTAAAGCCAGTAAACACTTTAGTTCGTCTGCACAGCACTGTCTGCTCAATTATCCCCCTGCAGGGCTGTCAGACTGTGCCAGTTGCTTCCCTGGGTGCTGGCAGCCTTTACCCTCTATGCCAGCATTGCCCCGAGGAGAACCCTGCTCTCCAAACCTCTCTTCCCACCTCTCTGCAGCTCCTCATGCCTTGGGGTTACCTCAGCTATCCCAAGGCAGTATTGGCCTGCCTGAGTCTTTTCAAAGGGCCAGGAGGAGCTGGTTTTTCTTCTAAAGCTGTTTTGCAGGTGTTGACTGGGGAATAAAGGGGGAGTTTAGGCAATGGCTGCTTAGAAACCTGTGCATAGAGGTCAGAGCTGTTGTTGTCTGTGAAGTGCAGAACGGGTTCTTCATCCCCTGGACCTGCAGGATGTGTGGATCTGCAGCACCCCAGAAATGCCTCCCTGAAGGTGGGATTTTGCTTCCAAAATACCGGAGTTAAGGCTTTATCTTCTCTCTATCAGAACTGTGGTGTGGAGTCACCCCTGCCCCAGTCCTGAGGATGCTCTCCTGGCAACTTAAAACCCTTTTTGTATTTTTATGTGGCCAATGAGATTTTGCTGACAATTGAAGGAAATTGCTGCAGTCCTCCCAGTCAAGCTGAGCTGGTTTGGGGTGGTTTTTTCATTGCTGTTGTGTTCTTGCCTTTCAGGGCCTTGACATTCAGTAGAGTCCATTTCCAAGAGGGATGGGACAGCAGGATTTTACTGTGGTTTCAAAAGACAGTTTAAGTGCTTGAACTGCTGCCATCCCTGAGTTACACGCCTGACTCTGGCCTTGACTGTGCAGGTTGAATTTCTTGCTCTGATTTTCAAGGCAGCCAGCATTAGCAGCTCGTCTTGTGCCAGACAGATCGCTGGGAGCAGCTAATGGGGTTTCTCTTTTCATTCTCTCAGCAGTGATGTGCATTCCCAGACCTTGGCACCTGAGCTGGGCCCTGGCAATATCAGCAGATATCAGTGAGGAGCCTTGCCTTGCTCCAGGGTGAGATAATCAGCGTATGCAGAGTTTCACCCCAGCACAAAATTCAGATTGGAATTTTCCCTGGTCTCCATTAAAACTTATTACCCACTGGGGTTACTATTGACCAGGCTTCCTCACCAGTCCGTATTTCCTTCCTGGATCAATAATCTCAGTATTGATTTCAAAACAAGTTGGTATCTTGGAAGTGCAGCCATGCTGGCTCCAGGCAGCTCGGGCTCTGCTGCTGTGGGAATTCCCCATTGCAGCTCTCCAGGCTTTATCTGAGGGCTGCCCCTTCCCCCAGCAGCAGGATTTGGTGTCTGAAACCCCTCTAGAGATGGGCCTTCTGCTGAAGGGAGCAGCCTGGGTTTGTTGTGTCAGGAGTAAAACCCTGCTGTGCTGTGGTGTGATCCCAGCTCTGCATTCAGCTCCCAGGGCTGTGCATCTCCTCTGTCCCTCAGGATGGCTCCCAGCCCCTCACTGTCAGAGGCTGCTGGGTGCAAACTGCAGGCACAGAGAGGGAAAACTGCTCCTCTGGGCTTCCATAAATATTTCATGGCATCTCACAGCTCTCTGGGGAAGGCTTTTGGGAACCTGAGACCTCAGTGCCACCTTCTCCTGACTCTTTCTGTAATACCCCTCAGCCTGGAGCCATCTTTGGTTATTTATTTTCCCCACAATGTCTTGCAGGGCAGGAGCTGCTCCTCTCCATGGGATTGTTCTCAGCTGCCTCTGGTTTTCAGAGCTCTTGAATTGACCAGCAAGTGTGACCGTGTCCACAAGGGTTTTTGGATTGGGGAAGAGACGAGGATCTGACTCCATGTTTCAGAAGGCTTCATTTATTATTTTATTATATATATTACATTAAAACTATACTAAAAGAGTAGAAGAAAAGGTTTCATCAGAAGACTGGCTAAGAATAGAATAGCAAAGAATGATAACAAAGGCTTGTGTCTCAGACAGAGAGTCCGAGCCAGCTGACTGTGATTGGCCATTAATTAGAAACAACCACATGAGCCAATCACAGATCTCCTGTTGCATTCCACAGCAGCAGATAATCAATGTTTACATGTTGTTCCTGAGGCCTCTCAGCTTCTCAGGAGGAAAAATCCTAAGGAAAGGATTTTTCATAAAAGTTGTTTGCGACAAGCAAGCTCCTTTGCACATTTTCTCCCCCAGCCCAAGGAGATCTCCTGGAACTCCAGTTAATAAAACACAAATCTCTCCAGGCTTGATGAACCCATCCCTGTGGTGGCTTTTGTGCTGTGTGAGGTGTTCCATAAGAAGCTTTGCTGTTCTGCAGCACCCCAGATCCTGCAGGCTGAGCTGGCTCAGGAGCAGCTGAGGCACCAGGCAGGATCCCTGATGAAATCTGTTGGGAGTAATGAACCACAGATGACTCTGTTTTCTGAGCTGCTGTTTCTAGAAAGCTGCCAACCACAAAAGTGTAAGGTTAGCCATGGAAAAGAGCTTCCGTGGGGAAGCTGGGAAAGCTGTTGGTGCTGTCAAATGCCTCTGCTTTCAGCCCAAGAGGCTTCTGTCTTTCTGTCGTGGACAAAGTGTCTGTTCCTGTTCTCTCTCTGCTCCTTCCAGATCCTGGGGGGTTTAGTGTAGTTCATGCTTGCAGAGCACTTGGGTAAAGCATTCTTGAAAAGTGCAAAATATTTATTAGTATTTGCATAGCAGCCCCTGACCTGCTGTGAAGAAGCAGCCCTTCAGCTCTTCTGAGTAAATATACCTTCATTAAATAAAACTGCCTGTACTGCTCAGCACCGCTCTGTCTCACCTTCATCTGCTTTTTCATGTGTAAAAAGTCTTAGGAGTATTTGACTTTAATGAATTTTGAGCATGCAAAGAGCCTGCCTGGCCCAACAGTGCAGTTTTGACCCTGGTGACAGGAATGAACAGCATCCAGGGGGCTGCTGAGGAATCATTTCCTGAAGGAGTTGCTGAGCACTCTGCTTGGAAGTTCCCTTATGGCTGGAACCCTGCAGAAGGGCAGGGTTGGGGGTACAGGGCTGGCTCCCAGCTTGGTTTGCTGGGAAGATGTTGCGTTGTGATTTCAGGGTTCACTTCAGAACCCCGGGTCCCTCCCCTGCAGATTCCCTCCCAGGTGTGTCAGTCACCTCTCCTTTCCCCTCCCTGACCCCTCCCAGCACTGTCTGTCAGTCCTGGCATTCCAGAAGGGAATTGGCAGATCCAAAGGATGCCCTCTACCCCTGGGGGGCATTGGGCCATCCAGGTGTCCTTTGTCCCTTTGTCCCTCCCCTCCTGTCCCTGCTTGGTGGCTCCCTGCCCCTTCCCTGCCCCTCTCCCCGGGGTTCAAAGGAGCAGCAACCACGGGCTCAGGGAGTTCTGTTGGAGCTGGTGCTGCATTCAGAGGCCTGTGGGCCAGAATAAAGCTCTGGATCCAAACCCTCCATCAGAACCGACTCCTTTCCTTCACCATCGCCTTAAAGCTTCTCCACAGAGGGAAACCTGAGGAGCAGCCCCTGTTATGGGGGGAAGCTCCATCCCAGCACCACCAGAGCTCCTGCAGGCCTGGCCTTGTCCCCACGGGCCCAGTGCAGCACCCAGCCAGCCCAAAGTGTCTGTGGGGTGAAACACCACACACCCAGCTGGCCCAAAGTGTCTGTGGGGTGAAACAGAGACACTTTTGGAGCAGGATGGACCCTTTGGATAGACCCTCCTCTGGAGCAGGATGGACCATTTGGAGCAGGATGATCCATTTAGAGCAGGATTTTCCCTCTCAAGCAGGATGGTCCATCTGGAACAAGATGGTCATTTTGGAGCAGGATGATCCATCTGGAGCAGGATGGAGCAGCCAAAAGTGTCTCTGGGGTGAAACACCACAGTGCTGCTGTTTGGTTCAGCACCAAGGGTGAACCAAAGGCACATCAGCCAAGGCACATCCAGTTGGGCTATATTGGGAATATTCCAGTAGGAAGGTGTGTGGATTGGGGCTGTGCCTGCCTGGGGCTCACAGCCACCCTTCAAAGCTCCTTTGTGCTGCTGCTGCAGAGCTGCTGGGATTGCAGATGGGATGCCAAGGCTTTAGATGCTCTCGGTGGCCCATAAAATCTTCTTGAGCTTTACATGACGTTAAAGCTTGAAGAGGCACTATTTAAAGCAGAGTGTTTTCACAAGTGCTTGAGGTTGGCTTAATGCTGCTCTTGTTGCAGCTAAGCCCAGTTCAAACAAACTTTGTTCAGCGCTGAGCACACTCTGGAAATATTCCCCTCTCCCCCACCCCCAGAGGAAGGCAGGCAGATATTTGTGTTACAAGAGTCTCTGTACAGCTCAGAGGCTCCAGCCATTTCCAGGCTGACTGGAAACAGGGAGGACAGAAGGCACTGGCCATGATCCACCAGCTTTCCAGCCTTGGCAGAAATGGTAAATAGGCTGCCAGGTAATGCTGGGTGTTAAGGGGGGATTTCTGCTTTATAATTCATTGAGCAGCTTACAGGTTCAGCTGGGAAGCTGCTTTCTCTTCAGCATCCTTCTTAAAAAAAAAGTTGCACAGCTCAACAGATTTCCTTGATAAATTCCTGAAGTGTATCCTCATCCTTCCCTCATGTCAGCTGACAAATGACTGTTTTGTCTGGCATCCCTTATTGACTTATTTGTTTTTAATACAATGCAGAGAGCAAAGAGCCCAGGCAGCACAAGCCTCTTGCTTGTAGCTTTAGGGGCTCGTTTTTCATTTGGGAACAGAGGTGCTTTTTTTGTGCTCCCTCATTTTCATTCAAGGCTTTGTTGCAGATTATAAAATACAATGCTGAGAAGAGAAGTCCACTTGTTTCTCTCACCAGTCACCTCTTGGTCCCCAGAGCCACATTTTGGGACACTGGCTGTGCACCTGCCTGTCTTTGCTTCCCTCTGTTGCAGTGTTTTATGTGCGAGCCAGGCTGGGAGTGTGCTCAGAGCTGTTGTACTTGGAGAGTCTTGTGAAGCTTCCCCAAACCCCAGGAATATGTGAGGGATGGAGAATAAACACCAGATGCTGCAGTGCCACCGAATAAAGCTGAAAAAGCATAATCCACCCATATGTGCCAGATTCATCCCAGCTATGCTTTGTTCCCTCTGCAGCCTGCTGGTCTTAGAGAGTCCTAAAATCCCAGACTGGTTTGGATTGGAAAGGACCTCAAAGCTCATCTCAACCTGGCACCTTCCAGCAGCCCAGGTTGTTCCAAGCCTTGAGGGCTCTGCACAAGTTCTTGGTGCTGTGAAGGATTTGTGCCCCTGCTGGCTTTCTCCTTAGTCTGCCAGAGATGGGATTTGCCAGAATCCTTGAGCTGAAGTTCAACTGCCTTGCAATGGGATTAGAGCTCCTGAAGAGATGAGGAGTTTCAAATGCGGGTGTTGCTCTGTCCTGGAGCTGCCAGGCTGGGGGTGCTGGAGTAATTTGGATCTGGGTCCATTTTGTCACTGGCCAGGATCTCTGTACAAATCACAAACAGGACAGGACTGCTGTGGAACGTGCCTTGAGCTGTTTGATTTTTCATCATCAGTCTCATTACATGATTATGACAATGGGAAGATGCCAGCAGCTCACATCCCAGGCAGCAGACAAAGAACTTAATGTTACAACTCACTTTATAAGCTTCTTGACCAATCACACAAAGCAAAAGCACATTGACGGTAGCTCTATCCAATCACTATAAGCACATGTGCCTTTGGTTAAACAATGTTTGCTTATTTTGAATACAATACCTGCTTGTGAGCCTTAAAACACAATGCACAGAGCTCCATTATTAAGCTTCAACCTTCCTAATATCTTGCTAGATAAACTTTTCTGTAGCTTAGGGAGTTATTCTAGACAAGCATTAATAAACAGATCATTGTTCTATTTGTCCTTACTTTTCTACTTTTTAAATAATTTTTCTGCTGGCCAATCTCATGGCTGCTGCTTAGCTCTGATCACAGTTCAACTGTCTCCTGCCTTTTGGAGCTTTCTCAAAACCCTCTGATTTTGTAGAGTCCCTCACATTTTCTCTTTAGGCTTTGGTGGCTGAGTGTCTCTTGTTTCTTTAAGACAAGATCACTTTGTTTTCTTGCCTGGAGCACAAGCCAGTGTCATCATCTGCCACATCTCCCACCGGTTTACGACAGGTGAAGAAGAATTAAATACCAAGAGGATTATAAGAAGCCATAATGTAATTACTTAGGGAGAAATCCACTCGGATTCTGCTGAATATCCTGTCTTATAAGGACTTTTGGGGCTTCTTAGCTGTCTGGAAGCTTTGGGATCTGCTAAGACTGAGCTTTGAGAAAAGTAGCCTTAAGTCTGCAGCACTGGGGGGGGGAAGGGAAGGTTGCTGGGCTGGAGGTGATGTTGGGGTCGTTCTGGATTTGGGAAAGAGTTTCAGACCCCCACATTTGGGGCAGTGGGGTCCAGACCCCAAATTTGGGGCTGTGTGGGTTCAGCCCCCCCACATTTGGGGCAGTGGGGGTTCAGACCCCACATTTGGGGCAGTGGGGTTCAGACCCCACATTTGGGGCAGTGGGGTTCAGACCCCACATTTGAGACAGTGTGGGTTCAGATCTCTATATTTGGGGCAGTGTGGGTTCAGACCTCACATTTGGGGCAGTGTGAGTGGTTGTGCTGCAGCCTTTGGTGGGTTCCTACACCAGTGAAATGCTGCCAAGCTGTGGGGTGTGTGTGGCCTGCCCAACTCTAACCCAGTCTAAGGCTGTGAGTCAAATCCAGGGGAGAATAAAACACCTCCTGGGCTAAGGAAGAGTCAGGCTGTGCCTTTGTGTGTGGCTGGTGCAAAGCAGGATCATCCATTCTTGACAGCAGTACCCTCAAAAAGTGCCTTTTCCTCTGGGTAACCGACTGTGGAAGAGGTGAGAGAAGAGCTGAACCCTGTGCTGGAGCAACTTTCTCCAAGGTGATGCTCCTCAGTGCCTCCTGCACCTCCAGTTCTCTCCCAGTGCTCCCTGCCCAGCTGTGGAGGGTGTTGGGTTTCCATCTCCCTCCCAGGGCCTCCCTCCCCCTGTCCCAGCACCATATGTCATTAAAATGCTCAGACATGTGGAAAGGGCCTTGACAGAGATGCAAGGAGACAGGGGAGACACGGCGGAGCAGAGACTTTGTCAGATGGAATGATTCTGACATTAGCCACGGTAACCGGGGGAGAGAGATCCAGCCAGGGGAGGGGGGACCTGGAGTGACAGGGAAAACCAGAGCAATTTCCAGCTGCAAATGGAGTGGAAACAGCACTGGGGTTGGAGGACACGAGCATTGTGTTCACAGCAGTGCAGGGCAGGCAGTGACCCTGCCTTGCCATCAGTTCGGGCGTGTTTAGGTCTCAGACCAGCAGCAGGAGGTTTTATTCCCCTTCCTCCGCCCTTTGCCATGCCAGGAGCTTGTTTGGGAATCTTTTCTAGCTGAGTGTCCTCCCACAAGGCTGTGAGAAAGATGTTAGCCAGTTCCAGCCTCCACCTGTGCCAGGTGAATGTGGGAAAAGAGCCCTGGGAGCATCTGGGGGGTGGAGGAAGGGGAGCCTGGTGTGTGCCCACTGCAGGATTCCCTCTGCCTCCTGCTCTTTGCATGGAACCTCCCTAAAAACCCAAGACAGAGCTGTTTTGCTGGTTGCCTATCATGTTTTGAAGGTATTTTTTTCCCTGCAGAGAACACCTCTGAAATTGCTTTGTGATCCTGTAAAGAAAACAAATGAAAGGAAGCCTTCCCTGCTCCCATTGATGGGAGGAATCCAAGCATCCATGTAGGTGGCAGGCATGGATGTACAGCCCTGAGTGTTTGATATTCAGGTGGGGAAAACCCAGCAAAGAATTCTTTATATCGTTAGTGCAAATATGCCTGTGGTTCAGTAAAACTGAACAAATGAAACACTTGGGGTTGGGAGGGGAGAAAAAAGCAATTCCCAAACTCTGTGCAACCTGCAACAAAAACACAGCTCCTGGTGTTTGAAGAGCCTGGGCTGGAGAGGAATCCCCTCTGTGGGCAGGGAACAAAGAGCCAGACAGTAAAAAGCATAAGAGAGTAAAAGGGGTAAGAGAATTAACGGGGCAAGAGAGCTACTAAGTTCCCGTTACGATACAATAAATCTTCTTCTGTGTTGAATATTCTAATTCTCACTAACCAATCTAGTACAATATACAAATCCTATAGCATTTACATACAGCCTATAAGAATCATTACATCACCATCCTGTGTTACATTTTAAACACTAAAAACTCCTCTTTGGGCCCCTTCTGCCAAGCTGTAGGGTCTGCTCTGACCCTTGGGCCTGTCTGCAAGCAGAGGGTGTTGTTCCATCAAAAGGGGATCACCTTCAGCCAGCCACACCATTGTTTTCCAGTTGTTCAGTAACTGAGGTATCTCAAAGCTTGCTTTCATTTCAATCTCACTTATAGTTTCTATATTCTCAAAATCTTCTATCAGACAATCATATTGATAAGGCTTTCCTGTTTCATCTTCACCAACATCAGGGACCTACCAGGATCACCCAGTCCAACCCTTGGCCCTGCCCAGATACCCCAACAATCCCACCCTGTCCCTGAGAGTGTTGTCCAAAGGCCCCTGGAGCTCTGGCAGCTCAGGGTATAGCTGTGCTGTGAGGGCCCTGATGAAGGAAGAATGATGAGGAGGAAGGAGGAATGATGAGGAGGACTCCAGTGATATCAGAAGGATCATTAATGTGCTTTGCTTTTCTCTGTAGCCCCACATTTCTCTTCATATCAGGGCCATGTCCACTCCCTGAGGAGCCTATTCTAACCTATGTTTACCAGAATTTTATATTCTCCATAATTCCTGGCCTGCTGGCTGATTTCTGGGTGCATTTCTCCTCTCCCCAGCTTCCAGCACTGTGGTTTCCTTCCATGAGTCACTCCCTCCCAGACAGGCTGTTATTTCTCTCCAAGTGGCCTATCTAACACAAACTTTGTACTCTTGAGTGCCAAGGGAAGTGTTCTTGGGGGAGACGAGCTCGATTTGTTTAACACTGTAATTCACTGTTAGAAATCTCTCTCTTTTGTCACAGACAGAGTCACTGGATGCGTCAGCCTTTGATCTCAGCAGCTGATCTTCTGCATGGAAGAAATTTCAGTAACATTTTAAATTATGTGTCTGAGATACCCATTACCAACGTGTTGCACTCAGATTTAGGGAGACTGTTGAGTAGTAGATAAATAGTACATGAGGTGCCTTTTAAAATACTTTTATTACACCAGTATTTTTCTCCATGAGACGCTCTTAAGAACTGGGAAACTGCATTTCCTCTCCTGCCATTTTAAAAAATGCTCCACAAGCCTGGGTTTATGGTACTTGCCTAATTTGATAGATGTTGATAAATGGCATGTCTTATAACGAGTGGCTTTGGGGCTAAGTGTGCATCGTGGCTGGATTCGAGTTTGCTTCTTGCTCTGCAATTAATTCCTTCGGTGACCTTGAGCATATTGCTTCAAAGCTGTCTCATTTTACTGTCTTATCTCCAAATGAAGTCCCTCCATTTGGAGAGAGAAGCCTAAATGAAATCTCTGCTGGCAGCTGGGAGCTCACCTGGCTGTGTGCAGCGGTTGCAGAGCGGGTTGCATTTCACCCTCCGGTGACACGATGTGCTCTGTTGTGTTACACTGGAGTTAAATCCGGCATTTTGCTCTCATCTGTCAGGCTTCTGCGCTAAGGAGATTCACCTTGTTGCTTTTACACAGCTTCAGGTCCCTCTGCTTCACTTAATGGGATTGTCTGTCCAGGAGACAGCTTGGGGAAAATGTAAAGATGTGTTTTCCGCCTCCTGTGCTCTCGCCGTTGGAAGATCTGCCAGAGCAAATCTCCCAGGTTCACAGGGAGTGCTCAGGAACACACACCAAGGCTTTGAAATCCCCTCTGCAAGTGTCCACCCAAGTGCCAACTGCATTTTAAACTCAAGCTTTAGGCTGAGAGGTCTGAACTCCTTTGCTTTGTGTGCATGAGCTGGAAGAGAGGTGGGCACCAAGATGATGGAATCAGGGAATCACTCAGAAACCTGAGGTAACAAAGCTGTGTGAGGTATTAAATGAGGAGCCCTCGAGCTGGGAGAGGCTGTGGCCAGTTTGGCAAAGGCTCAGCATTCCAGCTGAGGAAGGGAAGGTTTGATCTGATGTAAGGATGGAATCCTTTACTCTGTGAGGATGGTGAAGCTCTGGCTCAGAGAGGTTGTTGATTCCTGATCCCTGGAATGTCCAAGGCCAGGTTGGACAGAGCTTGCAGCAACCTGGGCTAGTGGAAGGTGTCCCTGTCCAGGGCAGGGGGATTCAACTGGATGGGCTTTAATGTCCCTTCTAGGCCACACAGTCTGGGGGTTCTCTGAGTCTGTGAACTTGGAGGGTTTGGGAGCAGCTCCCTCTCCCTGTCACCCAGATTTTTAAAGTTTTTCTAAGCCTTCTGATGATTACATTCTTATAATGAACTTTCTCACACACTTTCTGTAAATAACTTATTGTTTTGCATTCTTTTATGGAGGAGGAGAAATTTGAATAGACTGTTTTGTCCAGTATCATTGGAGAGGTGGCACTGTCACCCTCCAATCCACTGTCACTTATGGAAATCTAAAAATGTTGGAGCCAGAAAAATAAAAGTCCCTTTTTTAACTTGGAAGGAGCAGCGAGTTCTCATTGTGTTGTTTGGTGTCCTATAGTGCCATCCTCCTCAGTGCCCCATACCCTGTAGTGACACATCCTCCTCAGTGCCCCAGACTTGGAGTGTGACCGTGTTCACAGGGGTCTGAGGATGAGGGAAGAGATGAGGATCTGACTCCATGTTTCAGAAGGCTTGATTTATTATTTTATGATATATAGTACATTAAAACTATACTAAAAGAATAGAAGAAAGGATTTCATCAGAAGGCTAGCTAAGAATAGAAAAAGAAGGAATGATGACAAAGGTTTGTGGCTCAGAGAGTCCGAGACAGCTGACTGTGATTGGCCATTAATTAGAAACAACCCCATGAGACCAATCACAGATGCACCTGTTGCATTCCACAGCAGCAGATAATCAATGTTTACGTTTTGTTCCTGAGGCCTCTCAGCTTCTCAGGAGGAAAAATCCTGAGGAAAGGATTTTTCATAAAACATGTCTGTGACATTGGAGCTTTAGGGTCTGGCTCCCATCCATGACCCGAGAAAGCGAAGAGCAGCAGGCAGTGGTGTGGAACAGTTGCTGCTCCCAAGGCCCTTCCTGCTGCTCCCATATCCCCAGCACCTTCCACTTAGGGCTTGAACCATTTAATGACCCACAGCTATCAAGGGGACTGGGCTCTGCTCCCTGATAGTGAAGGGCAGTGTTTTCCAGAGCTGGGAACCAGGAGCTGTTGCTAATAGCATAATTTCCAAGCTGGTGTTCTCTTTTGAAATCCCATGAATGGGATAGGAAGTGTCAAATTTGGAGCTTTTAGCTGCTTGACCTCCAGCTTTGATTTTTGAGCAGGCTGTGCTTGTGTTTTTGTTAGTGGCCAGCTGCAAAGGACAGGGATTCAAGGGAGCATTGCCTGCACCACAGATCCTCCCAAAGGGATTTTGGGTCCCAGTGGTGCTGGCTGCTGTTGTTTCACAGGTGACAAAGGCATCTCTGAGGAGATGGACTTCAGTAGAACATGGTGAATTTCTAAAGGAAGGCTGTTTCATTAACCACAGACGTGTGCTCAGAGCTGATGTATTTCTGATCAGAGGACGGGTCTGTGCTTCTGCAGGCACAGACACAGAGAAAGGGATGAAAAGATTTTCCTTAGGTGGGCGTTAAGAGCAAAGACACATCGATTGCTGCAGGCAGTGAGGGCTGGTTCCCACCCACCGGCCTGGGGCCTGAGCTTTTCCATCTTTGCCTCGTGGATGGAGCTTTCCCCTTTTGCAGCACGAGCTTAGCAGAGCTTCTTTCCCTTTGAAGTGCTCCGAGAGCTTCAGGAGGTAAAAAAAAACCCCTCAGTAGGTGCAAGATTCTCTTCCAGTGGATCATTATTTGGTGTGTCTGGAAACACTTCAAGGGGGATGCAAAGCAGAACTGGTTGTGGGGCACACTGGGCGTGCCTGTGGGCAGAACACCTGTGAGCAGGGCTGCTCTTCACAGTTCTTCGTGGACTCACTGCTGTTCACAGGGAATGGCTGCTGGAGCTGGGGATGGATCCCAGACACTGGATTTTATTTATTTTTTTTCAGTGCAGCTGCTGTGCTGTGACAAGGAGTGCTGCACAGTGCAGGTTAGCAGAGGTCCCTGTGAGGCTTTGTAATGAAACACAGAACCTTTCACCCTTAGCCAAAGCTTCTGTAAATTGCAAACAGGGATTAAACAGGGAGCAGGAGCTCAGAGCCCCTGTCCTCGTGGTGCAAGACACATGGGGAATTCTGCTCCAATGGAATTGAAAAATCCATGGCTAAGAAAGCAAGTGTTATGGGCCAAGGGGGCAAGTGTAATGAAACCAAGTGTGACCGTGTTGCCCAGATTAGATCCAGAGTGTTTGGTTTGCAGAGAACTCCTTGGGCACGGGGACTCCTTTATTCTTATTAAATAAAGCAGTCATGCTGGATCTGGAAGAATTGCAGAGATGGAGCTGCTGGGAGGGGGGAGCACAGGGGGAGGAGATCAAAACGGGTTTGTCAGTGCAAAGCTCGCACCGAGCACGGCAAAGAGACAGGGAGAGGCAGATCACACGGGGAGAATGAGACTGAGCCACAGCCAAGGTGTCAGAGCAGGTTTGTCGCTGCCAGAGCCAACTGCAAGTGAAAACATCACAGGCAACCAGAGGCAGATCGAGCCTGTCAGCGAGGTTTAACTCGTCTGAGGGCTGAGAACACTCCCAGCCCTGCAGGCTTGGGCAGGAGAGCAGGGACATGTCACCAGCCTATTTTCTGGAAAAATCCCTTCACCAGGATTTCTCCCCTGGGAAGCTGAGAAGCCTCAGAGAAAAAGGAAAACAATATGATCTCATTGCTTCTCCTGTGTTTTGCTGCTTTGGAATGTGGTTTGGAGATTGTTTATCCAACATGTGAATATCTATATCAATATCTATATCTAATATCTAATCTATATACCTATATATAATATATACACATATTATATATATTATATATATACATGATGTAATAAATATATATTTTAATATAAACACATATATTTTATCTATATATAAAATATAGAATATAGTATATATAATAATCTGTAAATAACATATAAAATGTATAAAGATAATGTAAATAATAGATAGATATATAATATCTAATCTATCTCTATCTAATATCTATAGCTATAACTATCCAACATGTGAATTGTTTTTACTTAACGACCAATCACTGTCCAGCTGTGTCAGACTCTGAGGAGAGAGTAATGAGATTTAATTAGTATCTTGTTAAGCCTTCTATAAGTATCCTTTCTCTATTCTTTAATACAGCATAGTACAGCATTCTTTATTATAATATAGATCATATAATAATAAATTAGCCTTCTGAGAACATGGAGTCAGATTCATCATTTCCTTCCCTCATCTTGGGGCCCTGAAAATACCACAGGGACAGGCAGTGCCTGTCCAGGGCCAGGAGAGCAGGGCCAGGAGAGCAGGGCCAGGCAGGTGCCTGTGCAGGCTGGAGGTGCCCAGGGAGGTGCCCAGCTCAGGAGGAGCTGCTGCAGCCCCTCCAAGCCTTGGCTGGTGCCCAAGGGGCCAGGGAATGGCTGTGCCACCCAGAGAGCCTTACGCCTGTTGGGGGGCTGACAATGAACACCCAGATCTTGTCCTGAGCTCAGCAGGAGTTGAGGGAAGGTTGGTGGCACTTGGGGACTCTCCAGGTGGATTTGGGTGCTGGAGGGGCAGAGCTGTGCCCCACCACAGGCTTTGCCTTCCTCCCTGCACCCACCTGCCAGCAAATTCCCTTTTAATATTCCTGCCAGCTCCCTTGCCCATGACAGCCAGGGGATGCTGCTGTGCTTTATTGCCACCACATTAATGAAAAGGCCATTGCAGCTGAGGCTCCTTTGGTGACTTGGAGATGGATTTCCTCTTAAGGCGAGCAAAATGAGCCATCCCCAGCCCGCCTGGAGATAAGGAATGCTGAGGGATGGTTGGGACTGGAGCATATTTTGCTGGGTGAGGCCATTCTTTTGCCTGACGAGTTGTTTAAAATCCTGCAGATTGTCCCTTCCTGTCAGGCAGAGCTATGGATGAGGCAGGTGGGGCTTTTTGAGTCATTGGAAGAGACTTTAAAGCCCATCCAGTGCCACCCCTGCCATGGCAGAGACACCTCCCACTGTCCCAGGTGCTCCCAGCCCTGCCCAGCCTGGCCTTGGGCACTGCCAGGGATCCAGGGGCAGCCCCAGCTGCTCTGGGCACCCTGTGCCAGGGCCTGCCCACCCTCACAGGGAACAATTCCCAATTCCCAAGATCCCATCCATCCCTGCTCTCTGGCAGTGGGAGCCATTCCCTGTGTCCTGTCCCTCCATCCCTTGTCCCCTGTCCCTCTCCAGCTCTCCTGCAGCATCACTGGAAGAGGCTCTGAGGTCCCCATGGAGCCTTCTCCAGGGCACTGAGGACCTCACCAGAGCTTGGGAGGAGAAATCCCCTTAACTCTTGAGGGTCCAGGTCTCCTTGGGATGCCCCAGCCCCTGGAACGTGTCCCCCTGGGCAGGCAGAGTGCTCTGGGAGCTGAGGAGGGCTGGGAGCAGCAGCAGGGAGGGCAGGGGATGCTGCTCCCCTCCCCAGAGGTGCAGGGAGGTGCCAGCCTGTCCCAGCACTGGGCTGCTGCCACCCACACCAGCTGCAGAGCCACAGCAGGGACCTCACATCCTGATCAAAGCTTTTGTGTCTTTTCCCACCTGGATTTCGGTGCTGCAGCAGCTTTCTGAGCAGGGCTGGTTGCAGGTTTTCCTCTCTGGCTTTTCCCATCTTCATTTCTTGTAAGAGCTTAAATGAGAGATGCAGGATTCCAGGCAGCTCTCTAAAATGCATTTATTGTATCCAAAATGCAGTTTATTGTATCCAAAATGCAATTTATTCCATCCAAGACATTACAGCAGTCCAGGGTGGTGGGTGACAGAGCTGTGCCTACAGCTGTGAGCTCCAGCTGCAGGCAGGCCTGGAGACCCTTTGGTTTTGGTTACAATGCATTATAAACTTTTCTTTTGGTTACAGTGCATTCTATACTTTTCTTTGCTGAGCATCTCAATACAGTAGAACCAATTTATACCTTAACTATTATCTATAGCCTATCATAACTACTATAATTACCATATTCATGTTACTGTTTTCCAATCACTAACAGTCAGTACATTACAGTTTAAGCTAGAAGTTGTTTTTCAGTTTTCTTGCAGTGGAAAATTCTGAGACCTTTTTTCTCCTCGCCACATTTGCTGACTTGTTTTCCTTTGCTATCTTTGTGCTTGGTAAAAACATCTTCTTGTTTGGGGTGGGTTTATCCTTTGTTCTAAGCCATAAAAACCCCTTCTAACTAACACACCCTTTGCCTCCTTGGTTATCCAGTGAGACTGGCTCAGCAATTCTTTTCTTCTATATCAAAACTTGTTTCCGTCTCTATTCCTTCATCAGACTCTACATTCAAAAACCTTTCTGCCAAGCACACATATCTGTGAGACTTTCTTGTCAAACTTTCATCCTTCCCAACAATTTCTTGTCTGCTGGCTCTTCCAGCCTGTGCTTGAAGCATCACAGACCACTGAGCACATCATGCTCCATGGGAACCTCCAGGGGAGGATGTGCAGGGAAGCAAAAGAGAAACAGGAGCACCTCAACCCTTCCCTGTAATCCATGGAGAGGCAGGACAGCCAAGGAAAGGGCAGCCAAGGGAGACTCTCAAAGTCTGCATCTTCCAGGTCTCAGTATAAGGTGTCAGATTGCCCAGAGCAGCTGTGGCTGCCCCTGGACCCCAGGCTGGACAGGGCTTGGAGCACTCTGGGACAGTGGAAGGTGTCCCTGCCATGGCAGGGGTGGCACTGGATGGGCTTTAAGGTCCCTTCCAACCCAAACCATTCCATGATTCTCTGCTAGGCTGGATCACAGAGCACTCAGATACAGGGGCAGAGGCTCTGGAAGGACTCAAAGTGATGCTGAATCCTTCCAGAGTTTGGCCTTGCTGCTGAATTTGATGCATGTTGTTCATTTTTGCACACTCCTACTGCAGAAAAGCTGGGTTTAAAAAATAAGGAGGGGGAAAGTTTCCTATCTGCTTTAAATTAAAATAAATCCAGAGCAGAGAAGGCCTTTTGTAAGGTCTGCTGAGTTAATGGATTCATAATGACTTTTAAAGCTTCACTTGGGTAAGAAATACTGTTCATTTCATAATTGCATATAAATATACTTTCTCATAATCCAGGACAGCATAGCAAAAGGAAATCTACTGGCTTAATTATAAATCTTTTTATTAGCTGGAACCCCGCTGGAATAAAAAAAAAAGCACCACATATTGTTTTTATCTAGGAGGAAAAGCATGGGGAAAGGAGGGAGGGGGATGTCTTGGGAATGAGTTATGAGGAATTAAACAGGAAAGAAAACAACTGTGAGTGCAGGGGTTGGGGGCAGCAATGCAGGTGCTGGGGGCTCCTCTGAGCACTTTCCCAATCAATCCAGGCAGGGACCATTCCCAGCCTGGTTTCCCTGGGAGCCAGCACAGCAGATCAATCCTCCAGCCAGTCAGTGCCTTTCCCAACGTGTATTTTTTTATCTCTTTGACCTTCCCTGACCCCAGCTGAAGCAGATTTGTTTCTCCTTAGCTCCTGTCCACCTTGCTGGCACAGGCAGATTTCTCTTTTGGAGCTGGAGCAGGAAGCCGAGCTGGAGGGAGGAATCAGAGACCTGCTGGTGCTTTGTGCAACTGGGGATGCAGAGACACCTCTGGGAAGGCAGAGACACTTCTGGGGATGCTGAGACACCCCCAGGGGTGTGCCCTGGCTGGGAGGTGCCACATGTGCCTGGGTGGGTGTCCCAGAGCAGGGGGATGCTGGGGATGGCACTGGCTTTTTCTGGGATGCTGGGGATGGATGACACCAGGATTTTCTCTGGGATGCTGGGGATAGCTGGCACTGGTTTTTCTGGGATGCTGAGGGTGGGTGGCACTGGTTTTTACTGGGATGCTGGAGATGGATGGCCCTGGCTTTTCTCTGGGATGGTGGGGATGGGTGGCACTGGCTTTTTCTGGGAAGCTGGGGATGGCTGGCACTCTTTTTTCTGGGATGGCTGGCACTGGCATTTCTCTGGGATGCTGGGGATGGCTGACACTGGTTTTTCTCAGGGAAGCAGCAGGGTTGAGCCCAGTTCTTTGGGCATTTACAGGAGCAGAGCTTTGGGATGGCTGCAGCTCCTCCCTGGGAGCTGAAGGACCAAGCTCTTGTGCCCAGCCCATCCATCACTCCCTGCTCCGCTTCCAGGGAACGCAGCACCCAAGTGCTGCTTTTAAAAGCAAAAAGGAAACTAATTAAGCGCTTAAAGGTTGAACAGCCCATTTGCACCTGATGGAGACAAATGAGGCTGCCTGGTGCCCAGCAAAGCTGGCACTGCTCTCCTGCTCCCAGGTGTCTCATTCTGCAGTTCTGGGCTGCTGCACACCCTGGCACTGCCAGGCACCCTCTGCCCCCTGTGCCTGCAGGGCCGGGGTGGCTGTGCCGGCCCTGGCACCCCCCGATCGGGGAATGTCCTGGGAGAGGTCCCTGGGTGTAGGAATGACGGGGGTAGCACAGTGGGGATGGACGGGGACGAGAGATCTCTACAGCCAGGTCTGGAACTTGGGGTTTATTGCAAAGGGCCTGGGTGCAGGGCCCTGCTGGGAGCTGCCAGCCACAGCTCAGAGCAGGCCCAAAGAGGAAGAGAGAGACGGCAAGAGCATGGTAAAGAGAGAATGAGAGAGTAAAGGATAGGATCAGAGGGCAAGGTTCCTGTTACAATACAATAAATCTTCTTCTGGTTGTGGAACTTGGGGTTTATTGCAAAGGGCCTGGGTGCAGGGCCCTGCTGGGAGCTGCCAGCCACAGCTCAGAGCAGGCCCGAGAGAAGACAGGGGGAGAGAGGATGAGAGAGTGAGAGAGTAAAAAGGTAAGGGAGTAAAAGGGGTAAGAGCACAAAGTTCCCGTTACAATACAATAAATCTTCCTCTGTGTTGAACATTCTAATTCTCACTAACCAGTCTAGTACAATATACAAATCCTACAGCATTTACATACAGCCTGTAAGAATCATTACATTACCACACTGTGTTACATTTTAAACCCTAAAAACTCCTCTTTGGGCCCCTTCTGCCAAGCTGGCAGGGTCTGCTCTGACCCTTGGGCCTGTCTGCAAGCAGAGGGTGTTGCTCCATCAAAAGGGGATTACCTTCAGCCAGCCACACCATTGTTTTCCAGTTGTTCAGTAACTGAGGTATCTCAAAGCTTGCTTTCATTTCAGTCTTGCTGATAGTTTCCATATTCTCAAAATCTTCTGCCAGACAATCATATTGATAAGGCTTTCCTGTTTCATCTTCCCCAACACTAGGGCATCACAAGTGTGGTGAGGGAGCTGGGAAGGGGCTCAGCCTGGGGAAAGGGGCTCCAGCGGGGCCCTTCTCACTCTCCACAGCTCCCTGGCAGGAGGGGATAGCCAGGAGCGGGTCAGGGTCTGCTCTGAACGGATGGGAGGATGAGAGGACATCATTTTGAAGTGCAGCAGGGCAGGTGTAGGTTGGGCACGAAGAGGAATTTCTTTGGAGAAAGGGTGACCAGACACTGGAATGGAATGGGCTGCCCAGAGAGGTGGGGAATCCCTGTCCCTGGAAGTGTTTGAGCAAAGACTGCACAAGGCACTTAGCACCATGGTCTGGCTGATGTGGTGGTGGCTCACAGGCTGAATTCTCTGATCTCAAGGGTCTTTTCCAGCCTCAGTGATTTTGTTGTCTCTATAAACCCTCCTCACTGTGCCCTGATGTCCCACTGTAAGCACTTTAATCTTCAGAGCCAAAGCCAAGCACAAGAGCCTCTGCTGCTACCCCTGGTCTTGCTCCCCTCCTAAATTTGGGTGCTGGTGTCCTCTGATTTGTGTCTGACATCAAATACAGCTGCTAAGTGGGAAATCTGAGGGGCTACAGGCAACTTCAGCTGAAAGAATGTGTCATGTTCTCTATCTCTCTGGATACAACCCAGTTCTTTCAGAGAATTCAAAGTAGCAGCATGGCTGGGCAAATAATTTCCCTGTTTATTTTGCCTTGTGTATTGAGAAATTTGATGTTAATTTGTTCCTTTTTAGAAGAACCCAAGAATGTTTTATCCAAGCTAAATTCTCAGCAGTTTTGGCCAGATCTTCCCTGGGACTTGTATGTAGTGATGGAGGTGGGAGGGAAAGAGAAAGCCAGAGCCAAAGCAGAGAATTGAAGAAAAGCAAAGCAGAGCAGGACAGTAATAATGCTTTTGGATTCCTTTTTCATGTTCTGAAAAGGAAATAGGGAGGTAAAAAAAAAAATAATCTCTTCTCCCACCCTTCCGTGCTGACCATGGAATTAAATCTATAACCATTAGAGAAACATTTTGACCCAGACATCTTTTTTTCTCTCCACTCCTTCTCCGCATTCAAAAGCCTCCAAAGTGTCAGCATGTTTCCATGCAGGCGAGATGTGCATTGCATCTAAACAACATCATGTCAGTGTGGTGGAGAAAATTCCCACTGAGGGCCCTGCAGGTCAAAGCAAGCTAATGTATGATGCCCTCCCTTGCACCACTGAGCGTGAGTTGTGCTGATAAGGCTCCGTTCTCTGTGTCTATTAAATCTTCTCTCCTGTATAAGCAATGCAGGCACAGAGTTATTTACTTCTTTTACTGGCCTTCCTCCCCCTGTAAATTGTCATCCTTGAGCGGGGGGGGACCTGCTCAGCCAGGGGATCTGGTGGTAGCCATCCTAGCTGGTTCTATTTTATTTTTATTCCATTTTTCCCCGCTCTGTGACACTGGTAAGTTGTGTCTGGTTGCTTTATGTGCTGCTGTGACTTAGCTCGAGGGCCTGTCCTCACCTAGAGCTGGTGATTCCTCCCTCCCTGCTGTCATGGGTGTGAGGTGAGTGCCGGCTCCCTCTCAGCTCCTTTGGGAAGTGGCTCTGGGAAGCAGCTGATATTTCACCACTTTTGATGTGCAGGATATTTTTGGAAGTGTGAAAAACACCAATCACTTGTTTTTAAAATTTTAAAAGTTTAATAGCAATAAGATGGTAATAAAAATAGCAATATCATTAGGGTAATAAAAATTTTGGACAATTTGAATTAGTACAATATGAGACAATAAAAACAAAGAGTTATGGACAGTCCAAGTACCTCTTTCTGGGCAAAATAAGCCCGAAAAAGGACCCACATTAACAGAGGATTAACCCTTAAAAGCAACAGCCCGTCGTATATTCATACACCTCATACATGATGCATAAATTCCATTCAAACACAGGATTCTGTCTGGGCAGTGTCAGCTTCTTCCTCTTAATCCTGACGGTGTTGTTAAGTCTGAGCAAGGCAAGAGGAAGTTCAGGCAGGACGAAGTTCATTTCTTTTGATAAGAGCAATCAATTCTTTCTCTCTGAAAGATTCAGGTGTCCTGTGGCTGCTATCTCAGTGAGAGTCCTTTCTTAAAAAAAGTATCTTACACAGCAGAGTTTCTATTTTAACATTTTGTTATAACCTAAAACTATATGTAACACACTACTTCAGAAAATTAATACAGCATTTCTTTCTAACACAACACATATAATATTCATTTTAACATTTGTGAAAAGCCAATCATAAAATAAGCATTTTTCACAGAAGGGAGGTGACTGGTTGGGAATTGTTCCCCTTTTGTGCTCACCCTCTCCATTTTGTGCTCATCCTGCACTGCCAGGGCACTGAGTCTCTCTTTCTCACATTGCTGCTGCTCAGTGCAGGCATTTTGGTGCCATTTCCCATTTTCTGAGTCTTTTTTTGTCCCAGCCTTGGGGGTACCTGTGCTAATGAGGAATGTCCCCTCGGTGGGTGGCAGTGGAACGCTTCCAGCCCAGCCGTGTCACAGGGCTGGCTCATTAACCACGGCTGCGCCAGCAAGGAGGGACACAGGTCAAGCTGTGAGAGCTGCTCAGGTGGGGCTTTTCTTGGGAACTGCTGGAGCCTCTTAGAGGAGAGGCCTTGGGGACTCATTATGTGCTGCCAGTGGCGCAGGGTGAGCTGGCTGAGGATCTGTTGTTCCGTGTAAACAGGTACACAGGGAGGGTCTGCTGAGCCTGCTGCAGGAGCAGAAGGATTGGTGGTCACAGGGAACTTGCAGGGTTTGGGGTAGGAAAGGTTAAAAGCAGGAAAAGAGGAGATTGTTCTGTATTGAGGACCTGCTGTTCCCTGGGCAAAGAGGGCGATGAGTGTGCAGGTGAGGGGCTCTGAGTGCTCACACTGTGGGGATAAGGACAGGACGTGTCTTTAGGAGTGATGGAGGGAGCCTGTGCCATGGAGAAAGAGCAAAAGAAACAAGGGAAGACAGCCAGATAGACACCTTTAATCTTTTCTATTAACTGAGTCTTTTTGCCTGTGGATTTGGGGAAGGCAGCTGGCTCCTTTAGAGCCAGGCTGGCAAATGAAAAAAGGGATGACAGGAGATCTCTGACGCTGAGAGTGGATAATGCTTGCAGGGGACAGCACTGGGGAAAGGATGAGCAGTGAGGGGGCGGGAGAGTCACCAACATCTGCTCTCACACTCAGAGTTCACACTGATCCCCCCTCCAATCTGCCAATCTGCTCCCCTAATCCCTAAATCCCAGCGATCTGTGCAGCCCCGCCCGGACATCCATCCCTGCAATCTGCCCGTGCTCAGGGAGCAGCTGCCGGGCAGGAGGAGCCCGAATGAGGCACTGCCCTTGTTGTCAGACACTGCTGACTCTCCCCACCTGGCTGAGAGAGGCAGGGACAGGAATTAATCAAACAAGCAGCAGCAGCTGTGAGGAGCAGCTCCCAGTGGCTCCTGAGGCAGCGGGTTCAGCTGGGTTTGGGGTAGGGAGCAGTGAGCCCACGTTTGAAAAACACTTTCACTCAACAGTGAAAATGTAAAACGTGTAATAAAGGGCAAGAGGAGACCACAGAGCAGAGGTTATTAGCGTGCATCTTGGTGCTCAGCCAAGATCACCCTGTTATCTTCAGAGATACCCCTTAAATACCTTTTCATTACATCAGCCTGTTGCATATTCATAAACCCTTATGCATAGTAAACTTTTTCCCAAACTAGTTTCCATGTTCCAAGAATTGTTTAGCATGACTCCTCCTTGGATCTGCCTTTTTAGAGCATGGGTATTCCTTGGTTGTTTTTTTAGTCCTTTTTTATCCCCTCCAGTTTTGTGTCTTGGTCCTCAATGCCTTCAGACAGTGAGTGCTGATGGTTGGCAGATCTGCACAGGTGTGCTCATCCTGTGTGCATTGGGTGTTATCCCATCCCAGCAGGCATTTTAACACAAGCACACTGATATCAGCTATTTCCCTAAGCTTAACAACAGAAATAAAAATTATATCTTTATAACAAATTTACTTTAACATCACACATATAAAACCCATTTTAATATTTGCAAAAAGCCAATCTTATAATGTGTATGATAACACACAAATCCAGCCTGCTGACTGTGTTCCTCTGGCCTCCCTCTGGGAATCATGAAACATATCAGCCAAAACACAGGGAAAACCTGGGAGTGCTGCTGTGCCTGCCCCTGCCCTGTGAGTGCCTTAAATGTGTGTTCAGAAGTACAAAGTCATCTTGGCAGGAGACTCAGCTGGGAGCAGCCAAGTCTGGGGAAATCTGAGTCAGTTTTGGGGACAGGAGCTGTGTGGGAATGTCACATCCCTGCCAGTGTTTCACAGAGCTGGAAAGGGAAGAAAACGAGGAACAGCTCCCAGTGGGTCCTGAGACAGAGGGTTCAGCTGGTTCTAGGGTAGGGAGCAGTGAACCCCGAGCCTGCTCTCTGTTCCTATGGGATCCACAGCATGTATCAGTCAAAATATCAGAAAACCTTTTCCCTGTGCGGCTGGTGCTCCAAACACTCTGCTGGGGCTTCACCTGTGCAGCTCTTCAGGTCTAGACCAGACTTACATCTCTTCCTCTTTGCCTTCTCAATAATGGCATGGTTGTTGCTGATGTGCCCCTTTCAGTGGCAGAGCTGTTCCTCCTCTGGGAAATGCCAGGCTTTCAGTGGACACCAACGGTTTGCAGGCAGCCTTGGTCCTTCTGCACAGCTGTGGTGTTTGCTGGGTCCCCAGGACCAAGGAGGAATTGAGAATCTATGTTCTTAGAAAGCTAATTTATTATTTTATGATACTATATTATATTAAAGAATGCTATCCTGACAATACTAAAGAATAGAGAAAGAATGCTTAACAAGATAATAATGAAAAACTCCTGATTCCTTCCATAGTCCCAACACAGCCAGACAGGGATTGGTCATTAAGTAAAAACAATAAACATGTTGTATAATTATAGATATAGATATTAGAGATAGATTAGATATTATATATATATCTATTATATATTACCTTTATATAATATATATATTTATATATTATTATATAGAATATATTATATATTTTATATAATATATAAAATATATCTTTATTCCATATTGTATATATATAATATCTATAATATGTGTATATATTTTATATAGGTATATAGATTAGATTAGATATAGATTAGATATAGATATAGCTATTCACATGTTGGATAAACAATCCCCAAACCACATTCCAAATCAGCAAACACAGGAAAAGCAAATGAGATAATATTATTATTTTCTTTTTCTCTGAGGCTTCTCAGCTTCCCAGGAGAAGAAATCCCGGTGGAGGGATTTTTCCAGAAAATATGACAGTGACACACAGGGACATCCCATGCTGGGGGCTTGGTTCACATTCTGCACCAGGCTGGACATGGGAGCAGTGCAGGTTTCTGGGGAAGAGAGGGACATTCCCTGCAGGAGAGGCATATCTGTGGCTGCTGCAAGGCTGGACCCACCCCACCCCAAGGAACATATTTGTGTTATTTTAAGGTTTTGAGCATTTTTGTTTAAAAAAAAATTTGTTAAAACTCACATGCCAGCCTGTGGGTCCTTAAGACAGTACCTGGGGCCCCCAAACAAACCCCAGGCTGGTGCAGCAGTTCAGGGATGGAGTAGCACACATAAAATCCCAGTCCCTCTTCTTAAGGAAATTCGAGTCCTTTAGGAGAAGGGGAAAGCTCAGCTGTCTGCACTGAAACCTGTTGGCATGGAAGAAGTGCCGAGATGCCACCTGTCATCTCTTTAGCACCTCGTCAGTGGCTGAAGCCTCGTGCCCAAGCACAGGGGCTATTAGGGAATAGCTCAGCAGCTATTTTTACACTCCAGCCAGCTCTCTCGGGTGTGATTTTTTCCCGAAGATTTTTCTCCCCCTCTGTCCTCCCAAAATTAGCAGAATTTTGACACAAAAGAAGTGGTTGGAAAAATATCATGCAGAGAGGCCTCAAAAACCTTTCCTGACTCCTGGGAACGTACATGTCCCTGTGCTGAGGAAAAGGAAGGAAGGAAGGAAAAGGAAGGAAAAGGAAGGAAAAGGAAGGAAAAGGAAGGAAAGGAAGGAAGGACCCGTCCTGCAGCTCTGGCAGGGTGAGCAGGCTGGGAAGGCTCCCATGGCACTCAGCCTGCTGCCCTGAGCTGGCTGTGGAACAGAGGAGCATTGGCATTCTTCAGGAAAGGGCAAAATTCAGACTCTCCCCTGAATTCAGCTTTAAACAAAGCTTGTTTGCAGACACTTCCTCATCTCTCCTTTCCTGCTCTGGCTCCACAGGTTCTGCCAAGTCTGGGGAAATCTGAGTCAGTTTTGGGTGCAGGAGCTGTGTGGAGTGGCATTATCACAGCCCTGCCAGCGTGTCTCAGTTGAAAAGGATACAAAAAGTGCATTTTCCTCTCTCCTTCTTGCCAACAAAATTGAGGCTCTTTCTTGCTCTCCTATGGCTAAATCAGCTGAAGCCTTCCCTTTTGTTTAGGTAACCTTCTCTTATATTAAACATATACCCAGCAAGCCAGATTCATTACTTATTAATTTACAAAGTGGTAAATTTCAAAGCTGTCATAATGCTGAAGTCATGTTCACTTTAGTTATTCTGCATAATTAATTACAAAGTAATAATTTGTACATCATGATATTTTCATTCCAACATGAAAGCCAAAGACTGGGAGCCGTAACAGCCTCAGGCAGCAGCGAGGGCTGAAGGAGGTTTCCAGACGTGCCTGGCTGAAAGGGATTTCAACTCTGCCTCACTGCTGGCTTCTGGAGAGGTTCTTTGTCAGAACCCACGACATTGCTCTGTCTGCCCTGGAGGACTCCAGACCCTGGCAGGGGGCTCAGAGACCTTGGCACAGAGTCAAAGACAGCTTCTCTCAATAATTCCTGCAATCCCCTCTGTGGCAGACATCTTTTATGGAAAATCCTTTCCTTAGGATTTTTCCTCCTGAGAAGCTGAGAAGCCTCAGGAACAAAATGTAAACAATGATTGTCTGCTGCTGTGGAATGCAACAGGTGCATCTGTGATTGGTCTCATGTGGTTGTTTCTAATTAATGGCCAGTCACAGTCAACTGGTTCAGACTCTCTGTCCGAGTCACAAGCCTTTGTTATCATTCTTTCTTTTTCTATTCTTAGCTAGCCTTCTGATGAGATCCTTTCTTCTATTCTTTTAGTATAGTTTTAATGTAATATATATCATAAAATACTAAATCAAGCCTTCTGAAACATGGAGTCAGATCCTCATCTCTTCCCCAATCCAAAAACCCCTGTGAACACCATCACACCCCTCTCCTGCCAGTTTTCTAGTTTCTCAAGTTTCTTCTGTATATCTCCTCAAGATTTCTCTATAAATTGTGTTTTTAATAATACCTTCTCTATGGGTGAATTTTGATCAACTCCTGAATACATTTTAAAACCTTTGCTCAATCTCTCTAACCATTTGGTAGGAGTTTTGTCTTTCCCCTGGCATTCTCCAAACACTTTGCTAATGTTCTAATGTACCCTCAGGGTACAGCCTCCCAAATCCCCTGTATGATAATGTTTCTTAAATCAACCATGTGTCACCGACCCTCCTCTGTTTGAGTGCTCCACCCAGGTCTTTGATTTGGCAATTTCTGATCCCCAGTTAAATCTTGGGGATTCCAGTGTTCCCATTCTCATATGCCAGCTTGTTTATCATCTCTCTTTCCTCAGTAGTAAACAAAATTCTCAATATGGCTTGCATGTCATCCCAGGTAAAGACACTAGTCTCCAGAAACTGGTCTAACCAGTGCCTTCGATTTTTGCCCATGGAAACAATTACCAACTTTGTGTGAAGAGTTACAAGCCACAAGAGTTTGAGTAGAATGATAGTGAATTTATCACAGGGTGAAAAAGTAGAATTTGGGGGTTTTTAGAATAGGGGTTCAGGAGGCAAGATGGAGGAATCTGGGTGTGTCCTGTCCTCTTTCTCCTTCTTCTTGTCCTCCATCTTCTGCTGTGATGGTGGCACTTTTGGATTGGTTTAGAGTAGAGACAAACTGTCTAACATAGGTGATAGGTATTGGAAAATTATTGTAAATAAAGTACAGGTAGTTTTTAGTATAAAAAGCCAACACCACCCTGAGGGCAGGGACTGTGCCACAACCCAACCTGCTGGACAGATCTCAGCAGGTCAGACAGACAATGCATTAGATGAGAGCAAATAAACAACCTTGAGAACGAGAGCCAAGGAACTCTGTCTCCTTCTTTGGTCTCAGGGTTGGAAAAAAGAGACTTTCCAACACCTCAGGGTCATCTCAGCACCAGAGACCTCATCAGTTCTTCTTCCCTTTCAGTGTAATGACCTCTGCCCTGTGGTGCAGGGAGGAGGTGCAAAGGAGGACTCATACCATGAGAGAGTGAGCACCCCCAAGGTGGGCACCTCAGGTGAAGTTTGAACGTGCAAGTGCAGAAATCCTGGTGTGTGCTCAAGGACAGCCTGTGCTTGCTTTAATTGCCTGGCAGGGGTGATGAATGCATCCCTTTGGATCTGGGCCCTTCTCAGAGCAGGCAGGTCCAGTCTGATGTCACAGCCAGGGCACAGTGGGCCACGGGCCACTCGTGTTTTACTGCCCATGTCCAGCTTGCCCTGCTGGGAGCCTCCTGAGCACCAAGAAAAGGGTAAGACCATCAATCTCCCAGAGCCAAATCCTGCTCCTGAGCTGGAGCTGGCTCCATTGGGAGCATCACTTACCAGCCCTACTGCAGGGAAATATCTCCTGTGACAAGTCTAATTCATTAATTGTGGTTGATGATGTCACATGCAATTGGAATGGCGAAGGGGACGTGAGCAGGGAGTGCTGGGAGGATTTCCCAACTTCCCTGCACTTCATGTCCTTCAGCACAGCCAGTCCTGACATCCCATTAGCAGGGAAATGCACCCGGGCTCCTCCAGCAAAGCCTTTGCAGCCCTCTGGAATCAGGGCTGCAATTCTGATGAAGTCTGCCCATGTTGATTTCCTAAAAAAAACAAAAACAAGATATTGAAAGCAAACAGCTTTCAAAAATTGAGTGGTGTAACGGTAAAATTATAATATTGATATATGATATATGATATATGATATATGATATATGATATATTAATATATTAATATATATTATGTATTGTATATTATATATTATATATTATATATTATATATTATATATTATATATTATATATTATATATTATATATTATATATTATATATTATATATTATATATTACATTATATTCTTGTACTTATATTATAAACTTATAAGTTATTCTGATGAAATCTGCCCATGTTGGTTTCATGGGAAAATAAAAACAAGATACTGAAAACAAAAACAGCTTCCAAAATTGAGTAGTGTAACGGTAAACTTGTAATTTGGGAATGGTTGTTACATTCTCCATTGCAAAGATCAATCTATAGCCTTTGTGAGCTGGTGAATTTGCCCAGTCTTGAGAACTTATTTTAATCACTTGACGCTAATCTCATTTCCAAGCCTGAAAATGTCCCCAAACATTGAAATTATATGTTAATATAGCGAGATTGACAAAAGGAAGCTACTTGTATTGACTTGGAATTAATGAAGCAATTCAGCGATGAACAATATCGCTGGCAGGAGGTGTTAAGGAGAATTGTTGCAGTTGTTAAATTTTGGCACTGAGAGGTCTCATTGCTCTGAGGAGACGGTCGGATCACAGCGAAATGAAAATTACCTGGGAACTTCACAGGGTTTTAGTTATTCTGAGTAATTTCATAAGGAGTGCAGCAGAAAACAGGGGGACTCCTGGTTATCCACTTGTGTTTTCTGCACTGGTGAGGGAAGAATCCTCTCTGCAGTTCTGTGATGGGGTGGAAATAACACTTTGCTCATGCAGGCTGGGCTGTGCCCCCCTCCAGCCCCCGAGGATGAGCTCAGTGTTACTCTGTGTTACAGCAAAGAGCTCTGGGGCAGAAGGGCCCTGACCATTCCAAGCTGTGAATGTGCAGGTCCTGAGACGGAATCACAGAACCTCCTTGGCTGGTGATTGGAAGAACTTGGTTCACATCCAGTCCCACTGGAGGGCTTGGAGGGACCCACAGGATCATCCAGTCCCACTCCTGTCCCTGCCCTGACCCCCCAGCAATTCACAGAATCCCCAGGTTGGAGGAGACCTTCAGGATCATCGAGTCCAGCCCAGCCCCAACCCCTCAACTGAACCCTGGCACCCAGTGCCACATCCAGGCTTTGTTAAACACACCCAGGGATGGTGACTCCACCACCTCCCTGGGCAGCCATTCCAGAACTTTATCACCTTTTCTGTGAAAAACTTTTCCCTGATATTCAACCTGAATTTCCCTTGACAATCCCACCCTGGGCATCCCTGGCAGCGCTGCCCAAACCCTCCTGGAGCTCTGGCAGCCTCGGCGCTGTGCCCATCCCCTGGGCAGCCTGGGCAGTGCCAGCACCCTCTGGGGGCAGAACCTTTCCCTGATCTCCAGTCTAAACCCCTAAACCTGCTGTCCCTGTCCCAGGGCAGAGATCAGAGCTGCCCTCGGGAGGAGCTGCAGCCCCTGAGCTCTGCCCTCATCTCCTCCAGCTTAGCAATCCCAGTGCCCTCAGCTGCTCCTCCTGTGGCTCTATTCCCCTCCAAATCCTTCCCCATCCCCATGTCCCTCCTTTGGATGCTCTTTAACACTTTTTCATCTCATGCTGAGGTGCCCAAATCTGCCTCAGGGCTGGAGGGGAGGCTGCCCCAGCCTAGAGCAGAGTAGCAGCATCCCTTCCTCACTAAGCTGAGGATGCTGGGCCTCATTGTCCCCTCCTGGAAGGGCCAGGTGTGTGTTCCCAGCTGCTTGTGGCCCAGCTCTGCAGGGCTGTGGAAAGCTTTGCTTTGCTGTGGGCTCCCCTTTTGTGGGACCCAGTTTTGTTTGGGGCTCCTTGCACAGCCTGGTTGGCAGCTTTGGCTTTCTGCAAAGTGCTCGTGGTTTGTGGGGCTGCTGACAGCTCCAAAGCATTTCACCCTCCCCAGAGCTCAATTTGTGCTGCTTGGTGGTGTCAGCAGAGTGAGGGCCTGGAGGAGCCTGAGCCAGGCTTTGATTCCTTGACCAGCCCAGCCAGGAGACACAGAGCATAAAGCTGCACGTCAGGAGAAAAGCAAAACTTGTTAAGGAATAGAGTTTCTGTTCTTTGGAATGAAATTCCTCAGTAAGACTGCAGATAAAGATGCCAGGATGTGTTGCTGCTGTTAACATCTCGGGGCTTTGAACTCGTACATGCAATACTTGAGAGACAATTTGGAGCAGCTGAATTCAAGGCACAGCAAAAATGCTTTAGAAGCTGCTCTCTGACAGTGATAAACATGTGAAACAGGGAGGGAGGTGCCCAGCGGAGTTTGAAGTAGCTGCTGGTGAATCTGTTCCTCCAAGGGAGCCGGAGTTGAAAGTTGGAGCATGTTTGCCAATTATTGACTCGCTGATTGATGGCTAAGGAGGATGAAGGAGACATGAAAACAGCAAGTTTCCCTCCAGATGAGGGGGATTCCAGGGTGGGGAAGAACCATCCAGGCAGCCCATCACGGGTGAAATAAACAGGGCAGGAGACTTTTTCTCCTTTTAATGTCTTTATTATAATTGATCAGCTCAAGGTTGGGAGGCTCGATGGATCCACAGTTTCCTTTCCGTCATCTCTCCCAGGGTGTCTCAGAGGAGGAGGAATGTGCAGCTTTGTCCACTAAAGGGCAGAGCTGGGGGTCCTGACCTCATGAGAGCAGTAGGCTGTACCCCGTGTTTCCATTTTTGAGTTTTCTAGGCTCGGGGGTCTTGGCTCCAGCTGGGGTCTTTGCTCAGGGCGAGGGGCAACAAAGGTTCTCAGCATCTCTGTAGGCTCAGTACTTTGTTCCTCACACACAGACATCACTCTGCTCTTTTACTTCCGTGTTGGCTCGTTGTTTTTGGGGTCTTTTCGGTGAGTTTTGTGGGGTTCCTTCCCATGGCATGCTGGTCCCCAGGTTATTTTGCATTCTCTCTGATACTGCCCCCATGTCCCCTTCTCTCACTGTCCGGGGAGAAGGACTATCAATTTATCCTTAGGCAGGGCCATACTGATACAAAAGGAGCAATCAACGAAAACAACCCGTGATTACAATACCAAACAGGTTGAACTTCACCTTGGCAGCAACTGGTTTAACTGGTTCTGCAACTCTTTTTTTCCCCAAATAATGGAAGATTTTTTACTTACAACAACAGGTGCTCCCTTTCCTCAGCTGGAAATCACACCTGGTTAGGGAGTGTGCCTTTCCTTCCTGTGCTCCTGGGAGCACAGGCATTGATGTCCACTCAACAGACAAGTTTTTGCTCATCAGTCTTCAGCTTCAGATGGATTTCGTGGTCCCTGGTGTTAATCTGTGTTCAGAGGCTGCAGCAAAGTGCCTGTGATGCTTCCAGGTGTGCCCACACTGCAGCCTGGGGTTTTAGGGATAGAGCAGATTGGCAAAGTTCTCTTTTTTTCCTTCCCTTTGCAGGAGGAGAGGCCAGGGCTGCCTCTGTGTCCCACTGGTAGTTTTTCCTAGAGCTCTCTAAGTGACAAAGCTTTGTTGAGGTAAAATACACAGCACTTTGAAATTACAGCTTTTTCAGGTTTGGTACCTGGTTGAGGGTCCCAGCAGGCTGGGGGTTTGTTCTGGTTGGATATTAAATACAGGTGGTTTATATTCACCAAAGTGAAGTTTCCTGTTATCTGTCAGGTGTATACTGCAAACAAAATGTTTATTTTTAAAACTCAAAGTGACTAAAAAAGGTAGATAACTTTTTTTCCTTGCAATAAAGAATCCTGGGGTTGAAAATACTTCCATTTCATGAGCTGAAGGTGTTCTCTGAATGTAGCTCAGATTTGTAAAATTACTTCACTGTCTCTGACTTTTTTTACTTTTCTCTCCCCCTCAAAAACCTGAACTCTCGAAAATGTCAATTTGGGGAAGCATTGCTTTGAATTTTGGGCTGGAGAAAATTCTGAATCTTCCTGTGGAAGTGTCTGTCAGGATCTTTATCACTGTGCTCTGCCCGTGGCTCCCACTGTCTCCTCATTCCCTTGGTTCAAGGCACCACAACCACGTTTTGATGGTGCAAGAGAATTTGTCTGAGGTCATGCACTGAATCCATGGTGTGGGAATCCACAAAATCAGAGGGTTTTGGGAAAGCTGCAAAAGGCAGGCTCCAGAGACAGCAGAACTGTGACTAGAGCTAAGCAGCAGCCATGAGATTGGTCAGCAGAAAAATTATTTAAAAAGTAGAAAAGCATAGACAAGTAGAACAATGGTCTGTGTATTAATGCTTGGCTAGAATAACTCTCTAAGATACAGAAAAGTTTATCTAGTGAAATATTAGGAAGGTTGAAGCTTAATAATGGAGCTCTGTGCATTGTGTTTTAAGGGTTACAAGCAGGTATTGTATTTGAAATAAGCAAGCATTGTTTTAACCAAAGGCACGTGTACTTATAGTGGTTGGATAGAACTACTGTCAATGTGCTTTTGCTTTGTGTGATTGGTTAAAAACTTTTAAAGTAAGTTGTAACATTGAGTTCTTTGTCTGCTGCCTGGGATGTGAGCTGCTGGCATCTTCCCATTGTCATAGCAATAGAATGAGACTGATGCTGAAAAATAAAACAGCTCAAGGCACGTTCCCAGCAGTCCTGTCCCATTTGTGACTGGTACGCAGCCCCTGGCCAGTGAATCCATGGCTCAGGTGGGATTTCAGTTCAGAGCAGCTGTGGCCAGGCCTTGCCTTTTAACCATGACCCCATCCCTCTGCCCTGAGAATTAAACTGATTTGAGATCAGAGCCACAATGTGGGATAAGGAGTGTAAGGAGTGCCTTTGATGGAGGGTTTGAGATGGAACTGAAACCTTCACCTGGCACTTATTCCCAGGTGCTGCAAGGTCTGTGGCCAGGAGCAGCATCTCTGCTCCTGGAAAAATGGATGTTCTGTGCTTTGGCACGCCAAAACTCATCAGGAGGAGCTCCTGACAGCAGCTGGACAGGAGCCAGCAGAGTGCCCTGGAGGCCAAGGAGGCCAAGGATTCCTGGCCTGGGTCAGGAATGGTGTGGCCAGCAGGAGCAGGGAGGTCACTGTGCCCTGCACACCTGGAGTGCTGTGCCCAGCTCTGGGCCCTCAGGTTGGGAAGGACTTTGGGACACTGAGCACATCCAGAGGGGCTGGGAACACAAACCCTGAGAGGAACCCCTGAGGGAGCTGGGGGTGCTCAGCCTGGAGAAAAGGAGACTCAGGGCTGCCCCCATCACTCTCACAGCTCCTGAAAGGTGCCTGTGCTCAGCTGGGGCTGGGCTCTTTCTCCAGCAGCACTGACACAACCAGAGCACACAGCCTCGAGCTGCACCAAGGGAAATACAGGGTGGATAGCAGGAAAGAGTTTTTCACAGAAAGGTGATAAAGTTCTGGAATGATTGCCCAGGGAGGTGGTGGAGTCCCCATCCCTGGGTGTGTTTAACAAAGCCTGGATGTGGCACTGGGTGCCAGAGTTCAGTTGAGGGGTTGGGGCTGGGTTAGACTCGATGGTCTTGAAAGTCTCTTCCAATCCAGTGATTCTGTGAATTCTGTGGGTGTCCCCAGGATGAAATATGCCAAGAAATACAGCTCCACACCCTGGCAGAGGCTCTCCAAGGGGCAGCTGCAGCATGGGGACACAGATGGATTGTGCTGTGTGATTGCAGTGATCCCTGTCCATTCCCAGGCTCCCACAGCACCCTGGGAAAGGCACATTGGGGATTCATTCAAGCTACCTCAGCTCATCAGAGCCTGCAAGGGGAGGGAAAAATCCTCCTAAAAACAGCCTCAGCTTGCTGGGATCAGGCACAGCAGCACAGAAATTGCTTGCCCCGTATGCCAGGGAAATCTGGTGCCTCTTGGCTGGATCTACTCTCACAGATTTCTGCCAAATCGCTGGCAAAGGCTCTCACTGGCTGCCTGGAGTTCAGTCCTGGCCCTTTTAGTTCAATGTTCTCTTAATTGTGACCCTCCCAGGTGGCAGGGCTGCTGCCCAGTCCATCCAGGAATTGCCATGGGATGCAGGAGTGCCCTGGCAGAGCTCCCAAAGGCCAGCATCTCCAGGGAGCCATTGGCTGGCCTGTTCCTAAATCCCACTGGCATTTCTGGTGGCACTTAATAGACTTGGCGTGCCTCCGCAAGTGCAAAATGATGGCATTGATGAGGTTTAGATTGGATATGATGGAAAATTTCCTCACTGAAAGGGTGCTCAAGCTCTGGGAAATGCTGCCCAGGGCAGTGGTGGGGTCAGCATCTCTGGAAATGTTCAAAAACACTCAGGTGTGGCCTTTGACTTTATTGCTTGTCACCGACTGGGGCTATGTACAAATCACAAATGGGACAGGACTGCTGTGGAACGTGCCTTGAGCTGTTTTATTTTCCAGCATCAGTCTCATTACATGGTTATGACAATGGGAAGATGCCAGCAGCTCACATCCCAGGCAGCAGACAAAGAATGTTACAACTTACTTTAAAAGTAAAAAAAATTTAAAAGACCAATCACACAAAGCAAAAGCACATTGACAGTAGTTCTATCCAACCACTATAAGCACACGTACCTTTGGTTAAAACAATGCTTGCTTATTTCAAATACAATACCTACTTGTAAGCCTTAAAACACAATGCACAGAGCTCCATTATTAAGCTTCAAACTTCCTAATATCTTGCTAGATAAACTTTTTTGTAGCTTAGAGAGTTATTCTAGCCAAGCATTAATACACAGACCATTGTTCTACTTGTCTATGCTTTTCTACAGTTTAAATAAGTTTTCTGCTGACCAATCTCATGGCTGCTGCTTAGCTCTAGTCACCGTTCTGCTGTCTCTGGAGCCTGCCTTTTGCAGCTTTCCCAAAACCCTCTGATTTTGTGGATTCCCACAATTGCTCTCTACAGCTTCCTGAAGGGAGGTTGCAGACAGGTGGGGCTGGTCTCTGACAGAACCAGAGGACACAGTCTCCAGCTATGTCAGGGAAGGAATAGGTTGGATATTAGGAAAAAAATTTTCATCAAAAGAGTAATAAAGGACAGGAATGCTCTTCCCAGGGTAGAATGACCATCTCTGGATATGTTTAAAAACAGACTGGACATGGCACTTGGTGCTATAGTTGAGGTGTTAGGGCATAGGTTGGACTTGATCTTAGAGGTCTCCTCCAACCTCATCATTCTGTGATTCTGTGATTTGGGGACATGGTTTGGTGGTGGCCTTGGCAGTGCTGGGGGAATGGTTGGATCTGGTGATCTGAGAGGGCTTTTCCACCTTTCCTGTTGGCTCTGTTGTATTCCTGGGGCTGGGTGCCCACAGAGCCTCCTGTGATGGTCCTGCTGCTCCTCAGCAGGGCTGGCTGTGCCTGGGGAGCTGCTGAGGAGTCAGTTTTGAGGGAAGATGTATCTCACATCCACCAGCACATGTAAAATGGCCTCAGCTTTACTTCCAGAATGGTTTGGGTTAGAAGAGACCATGAAAACATCTCATTCCACCCCCTGCCATGGACACTTTGCACTAGAGGAAGTTTTTCTATTTGGGCATTTTTTGTACTAAAAATCAGTTCTGTTAGGGAAAAGCAAGAGGAGCCTTGGCAGAGCACAGGGGCTGGCAGCAAGGATTGGGAATGGACACGGGTGAGCAGTGAGAGCCCAAGGTAAGGACAGGCAGGAGAAAAAGATGTTTCTATTTGCAGGGTCTGTTTGAAACTAATGGAACAAGGAGGGGGGAACACATTGCTTTTCTGCTCTGCAGGAGTTTGAATGTTAAATAAAGCAAGGCACTGAAATCCTCCTGCCAAAGGCCCAAGAGTTGGTGTTCTCAGGCACCTCTGTGTGTGTTCTCAGGCACCTCTGTGTCTCTGGGAGCATCACAGGGGTTTGGAGTGCAGAACCCCAGACTGGTTTGGGCTGGGAGGGACCTTAAAGCTCATCTCAACCCCCCCTGCCATGGACAGGAGCACCTTTCACCAGCCCAGGCTGCTCCAAGCTGTCACCCTGGTTTTTAAAGATTTTCTAAGCCTTCTGATGTTGACATTCTTGTAATGAACTTTCTTACACACTTTCTGTAAACAACCCATTGTTTTGCATTATTTTAAGGAGGAGGAGAAATTTGATGGACTGTTGGTTTGTCCAGTGTCATTGGACTGGCACTGTCACCCTCCAATCCACTGTCGCTCTTGGAAAACTATAAATGTTAGAGTCAGAAAAGAAACTTCCCTTTTTTCTAAGCCTTGAGAGCAGCAGTGTGTGTGCTTGTGTTCTTTCGTGTCCTATGGTGACACCAAGCCCTATCCCACATGGACCATTTCCTGAGCAGTGTCTGGTTTTTGCTGGCCTCCAAATTTTCCTTTCCTTGCTCAGAAATCAGTCCTCAGGGATGCTCTGGACTGATTTCTGCCACTCTGAGCCCTCGTGGTGCTTTTTTTTTTTCTTTTACTGCAATATTCAGCACCCCAATTCTCTGAGCCTTTTTCCTGCCTTTATTTTCGCTGCAAAGACACAATAGGTGTCTAAAGGTAAGAGGCAGTGGATGGGAGGTGAAGCTTTTAGGAGTCCTGGGGATAGAACAGAGCAGTTTATCCTTCCTGATATTAGTTCAGGATTTTGCTGCCTCTCTGACAAAAGAAAGTCCAGCTAGTCACTGGTTTCCCTGTGATGATTCTGGGGTTTTGTAGGAAAAGCCAATCTTTTCTTTAGTGAAAAGGCAGCTTTTTAGTCAAAGCCAGGTTTTCAGTAGGAAATGGCTGGATATTGATCATCCCAATGGAAAACCTGCCTCTGCAGCTCCTGTCACCATGGCTGGAGCACAGCAGAAGCAGCAGCTGCCCTTGCCCAGCCCCAGCAGGGTCTGTGGGCTCCAGGCAGGCACATCCACACCCAGCATGATCCACGGCTCTGCACAAAGGCTGATAAATGCCCCTGTCCAGCTGCAATAACCTGGTGCTGCTCAGAGCTCTCTGCTGCCAGGGGGGATTGGCTTTGGGCTGGGTGGGGTGGGAAGCTCTAATTATTTGTCAGATAAGAATCCAACCTTCTCTGCTCACTGCTTAATTAGGCTGTCCACAAGCTGGGATTAAAGACTTTGCATTACTGGCTGGAGAAAAATAAAGATGGTTTAACATGATTTCAGCAAGGAACCTCCAAGAGCAGCTGCTGTCCTGCCCCAAATGCTGTGTGTGAGTTGAACCGCTGACCCTGAGGCAGTGAGTTAGTGCTTGGAGATGGCTCCTGGACATTTGTTCTGAGTGCTCAAGACGATGGCCCTGAACCTGACTGCTGGGGATGCTTTCTCTGAGCCTGGCTTAATCGGTTTGATAGACTGTCCATCATTTATTTTTATTTATTTCCATTTAGGAGAGGGGGAATTTGTTGCTTGGGCTCTGTCAAAGAGCCGTGGGCAGTGGCAGAAAACAGCATCTGGCTTTTGCAGCCTAAAATAGACCAGGGCGTGTTTGATACAAAAGAAAAGCAATAAGGGGAGTGGGCTTTCCTGTCCAGCCCAAACACTGCTGGCTGTTAATGGGGCTCATGCAAAGCAGGAAATTTCATCTGCTTTGAGTGGGGTTTCTGGAGAAAGATTCTGCAGATTCTGCAGAGACAAAGCCCAAGTGATCATCCCCTGGGAGCTGAGGCTTGGAAAACTCCCCTCACCTGAGGTTTAGATGTAGTTGTTTCATCTGGAGTGAAACCAACCTCCTGCTGCAGGCAAAGAACCCTCAGCTCTGATAACTGAAGGTGCTGCAGTGGGAGGGTGGCCTGGGATGGAATTTATGCTGCTGTTCTTATAAAGACTGGGGTAGGCTGAGGGAGAATTTGACTCCCAAGTTCTCAGAAGGCTCATTTATATTATATTATATTATATTATATTATATTATATTATATTATATTATATTATATTATATTATATTATATTATATTATATTATATTATATCGTATCGTATTATTACTACCTTATATTACATTATATTACATTATATATCATATCATGTCATATCAAAAGAAATTATATACTAAAACAATACTAAAGAAAGAGAAAGGAATACATCAGAAGCTAGAAAGGAATGATAATAAAAAACTTGTGACAGACTCAGAGTCCGGCCCAGCTGGACTGGGATTGGTCATTAATTAAGAACAATTCACATGGAACCAATCAAAGATGCACCTGTTAGTAAGCAACCTCCAGACCACATCCCAAGTAATCAGATAATTATTGTAAACATTTCTGAGGCTTCTCAGCTTCTCAAGAGAAAAATTTTGGTGAGGGGATTTTTCATAAAATATCATGGTGACAGTGAGGGTGCCCAGAGAAGATGTCCATCCCAAGGCCAGGTTGGGCAGGGCTTGGAGCACCCCTGGATAGTGGAAGGTGTCCCTGCCCATGGCAGGGAGTGGAAAAAGATGATTTTTAAAGTCCCTTCCTTTTTATGATTCTTCACTGGATTTCTAGACCAGAATACTCATAAATGGTTAAGTTGGAGTGGAGTGAAGTTATGTTTTTCTTGTCCTCAGTGATTTGCAGGCCACAGACGGGGCAAGAGGAGAAAAGCCTCGCCTGTAGCACAGCAATAACAACTGGGAAGCAAGTGTCTGCTGATGTTCATCGTGTTACTGTGCTCCTTAAAATACATATGCCTTGAAGTCTGCCAGGCGTTTTGTTCCACAAAGCATATGGTTTAACAGATAAAATGATTTCTGACCTGGAGACCTGAACTGACAACTTTGGAGACGAACAAAAACCAGGATGGCTCCATCTGTCAGGGCTGGTTCATGTCCGTGCTGCTTACTGACATTTGTGTGTGTGCATCAGGAAAATGCTTCAGTGCCCCTTCCCCTGCCCTCCCCAGGAGCTGCTCCCTGTCCTCCCTCGTGTTCCTGCCTTGCTGCACGAGTTCTGCCCCAGGCCCTCTGTGCCAGGGCTGTGCCAACCCTGGGCATTTGTTCTGTGGCAGTTCCTGCTCAGGCAGTGCCTTGGTTGCTGGGTTCAGGCTGAAGCTTTGAGCAGGGTCTTTCCTCGACATTTCCATGCTCAGGAGCTTGTCACCAGTCAGGTTAGTTCCATCCCCATCCTGGTGCCAGAGACTAATTCAGGCATGTCATTCTAATGGCAAATTCTTCTGGATGACAAAGCTCTGGGTGCTGGCCCTTGTGCTCTGCCTCCATTTCAGTTTGTCACGTGTGTGCTTCTATAGCCAAGATATCCTCTCAGCTTCCTGCTTTTGATAGGGCTCCACGGCCGTGTGTCACAGACATCTTTTATGAAAAATCCTTTCCTTTGGATTTTTCCTCCTGAGAAGCTGAGAGGCCTCAGGAACAAAATGTAAACAATGGTTATCTGCTGCTGTGGAATGCAACAGGTGCATCTGTCATTGGTCTCATGTTGTTGTTTCGAATTAATGGCCAATCACAGTCAGCTGGCCCAGACAGAGCTGAGCCACAAACCTTTGTTATCATTCCTTCCTATTCTATTCCTTGCTAGCCTTCTGATGAAATCCTTTCTTCTATTCTTTTAGCATAGGTTTAATATAATATATATAATAAAATAAGAAATCAAGCCTTCTGAAACATGGAGTCAGATCCTCGTCTCTTCCCTCATCCTAAGAGCCCTGTGAACACCATCACAGTCATGTACTACTTGTAGAGTGAATATCCTAAAAATGTCCTGTATTACCCCCTGCAAGTGTCCCAGCCCTTGCAGAGGTGCCTGCTGGATCAAGGACTGATGTCACTGTTGAGTGCAGGGGCTCAGTGATGTTCACAAGGTCACCTCCTGCAGACCACAGGCCTCCCTCAGCCTTGGCATGGTCACTGCAGCCAGACCAGGGATGTGGAAGGGAGTGGGAGTGTCCAAAATTGATGTCCTGTCACCTCAAGCGCTTGTCCATGTCTCTCTCCATCTTTATTTTGGTCCCTTCAGGCTCTGGAAGGCCACAATTCACTCACTCCAGAGCCTTCTTCCCTCCAGATGATCACCCCCATCTCTCCCAGGCTGGCTCCAGAGCAGAGGGGCTCCAGCCCTTGCAGCATCTCCGTGGCCTCCTCTGGGCTCCTGCAGCAGCTCCAGCTCCTCCCTGTGCTGGGAGCCCCGAGCTGGAGGCAGCTCTGCAGGTGGGGTCTCACCTGGGGGCAGAGGGGCAGAATCCCCCCCTGCCCTGCTGCCCAGGCTGGGGATCAGCCCAGCACAGGGGGGTTCTGGGCCAGGGCCTGTCCAGCTCTCCCCCACCTGCACCCCAAGGGCTTCTCCCAGAGCTGCTCTCCATCCCTGGAGGGATTTGTAGTGAGTTCTGTGAGGCTTTGGGTGATGAACTTTTCCTCCTTTCCCTTCTAGAATAAACTTTCTTTCTCCTTTCCTCATTATTCTCCTGATGTCCCCATTGCCCGTGCACATGCAGGGGTAGAACAGCTGAGGGGGATTATTTCTGCTCTCACCAGCAAATCCATCCCCATGTAGTTATTTAAAGCTGAAACTCAAAAGCCAAGCAGTGTCTGAGAACAGAAGCTCTGCTAAGAAGTTTTAAGCAAACATTATTAGATATGACCTCTTATTTATGAGCGACTTTGCAAAGGATGTCTGTTACCCTCTCACTGCCTCAGCAAAAGACCTTTTTTCCCAGCCATAATATCCCCAGCAGCAATCAGTCTGATTGGAGTTTAGGATGATGCAGTAAATATACCAAAGCTGAATTTAACCAGCAGAGAAGCAAATAATAATAACTTGAGGCCTTTGGCCATAAAAATGCAGACGTTTACCTTGAATGTTGACTCAAACCATTTCAATTTTGTGCCAAATGAGGCTTGAAATGTATCACCCCATGTTCAGTGTCCAACCAATAAAAATTGCCTTAAATATTGCACCTTCCTGCTGGCAGTGCTGCAGAAGGGAAGCTTCTCTCTCTTGGTCGGGGCCCCCTGGAAGCCAGGCAATAATGATGGGGTTTGTTTGTTTATTTAGGGATCTCAGAGCAAACTGTGAATATTCACTGATGTTGTGGAGGCTGTTTTGCATTCACCTGGGCTGCACTGGAAGATAAACCTTTGTCTTCCTGCTCTGACATCTCCAGAGCTGCAATTCTAGGTGGAAGGAGCGGGATGTGGTGAAGGAGGAGCACGGGTAGGTAAAGGAAAGCAGCCAAAATCTTTATCTCTGCACTTTACTGAGCTTCCTGATTCATTAGCAGGCCTGATTATCCAGTTCCGTGGCTGTAATCCCTAATTAAACACCACTGCTGACAGCGTGTTTGTGCCAAGCTGAACATAAGTGGCCTCTTCTCAATAAATGTGTAAGTCTGATCTCTGCACTGTTAAGGGAGAAATGAGAGCCCCAAGTTCTTGGAGAGTGGTAATTGCCAGAGGGACTTGCTTTATTTTACCCCTTAAATGCACAGTCGATGACCATTAATGTTCAATACCCTTTAAATTGTAATTCCTCAAACCAAAAGCTTGTTTTGAAAATGGAGGGAGGCCTCTGTAAGTGTGGTGATGAATCCACCTGGAGGAGAGGCCAGAGCTGGAGGTGCTGTCATTTATTTCCAGCTCCCGGTTTCTCTGCAGCCTCTCATGGGGACCAAAGGATGCTGGAGCAGGTGCTGATTCCTGATTGCACTGAAATCTTCTGTTGTCCTGAGAATGGTGGTGGTCCACCCAAACACAAAACTATTTGTGTAAAATATTTTGCTACTATAGTAGCAAAACTATTTAGGGGAAGAAATGAGGGGATGTGGTATGGCTGGAGGGATTTTTGTACATTGCATTATTTTATTGCTTTGGCAGCGAGCAGCTTTGAAATGGGTGAGCCAGGACCTCAGCAGCTCTGGGAGGGCTCAAACCTGGTGCAGGAGCTCAGGTGATGCCACCTCACCTCCATCTCCATACAGAAATTATTCTAACCTCTCCCACCACACTGCCTCAAGCAGGAACAGCTTCTTTACAGAGAGCACTGAGAGAAACCAGATTTGCAGCTGGTGTGGGGATGTTTATGTATGAGACAGGACTAAAGCACTGCTGCCTTTTTGTTTCCAAAAGGTGGGATTAGCCTGAAAGCTTCTGGCCATAACTTTTGAGCCCGTGGTTTAGAGAGGCTGAAGGATGAGGTGCACGTGTAGGTCAGAGCTGCATCCCTCTGGAGTGGTGCTTGGGGAGCACTCAGGGTGTGCAGCTATCCCTGCCTGGCCAGATTTGCTGCTTCCCTTGTGCTTTTCAGCTCTTCTCTCCAGTATCTGCTGCCATTCCCTGCCTGGGAAGTTGTGCCCCTGGGGGCCTGGCTGGAGAAGGGGCTGTGCAGAGCGGACACAGGGAGTTCCCCCCTCTGCTGTGACCCTGCTCTGCCTGCTGCCCAGCCCGGGGCACTGCTTCAGCTGCAGAGGCTGCAGCAGATGGAGAGGCTGCCCTGGTGCTGGAGGCACTGCTATAAATTCCCTGTGCCCTGGGAGCTCGGTGCCACACAGGGAACAGGGAATGGCTCCTTCTGGCTTTTCTCTGTCTCCATGGAACAGCCTGGCTTTGGGGCTTTGCTCTGGGTTTTGCAGCCTGGCCCCAAATGGGCTGGAGAAGAGCCAGAAAAGAGGTTCTTGGGCCCCCAAATCCAGACAAGTTCTGTGAGGTGAGACCCCTGCCCAATTTGGCCACTGGCTCTCCTAAGGGGTGTCCTTCTTTCAAGGAGCAATCTCAATCCTCCCCCCATCACCCCCTTATCTTTTACATTTTATTTTCGCTGAGCAGATGTGAAGATCGTGCTTTTGTCAGCTTTCCTCCTGCTCCAAAAAAAGGGAAAGAAGAATTTGAAAAGAATATTAAATTCAGGAAGGGTGCACAGAAGGGATGGGAACAAGTTTTCCTATCGCACATCAGAGCCGCGTGTCCCACATTCCCCTCCTCGAGGCGGATCCTTTGCCTTGATTTCTTTACCTTTTTCTTTTCTTCTGTCATGACTCCTGGAATAATTAGTTACTAGCAACTGTGTGTGTGTAGTTTTAAAGGCAACTTTTATATCAGCAGCATGGGTTCCTTTGCCACAGCTCTGCAGTGCCTCATTCCCTTGAAGATATGCAATCAGCACTTCTCCTGAACCCACTGATATACTTGGCCATCACTTAAATATCATTACAGGAAAGATTTCACCGAGATCACTGCACGTTAGACTTTAAAGTTTGACTTTAAAAGAATGTCTGGGCTTTGCTAAAAGGCATTAGTAATGGGATTCTCTATCTTTGAGCTTAATTTATTCTGAAGAGAAAAAAGGCCATTATCTTAAATCTTTTTTTCCCCTTTTCCTCCTCGTACAAAAAAGAAGAAAGGGAAAAGCAGCCTCTGAAGTCCAGCACTTATGGCAAACCCATTGTTTAATTACTTGCTCTTTTCATCCTTTGGAGGGAGGCGAGCTTGGGGGGAGGTGGCAGCCCACGGTGTTTTGGCATCAGGGCTCCTGTTGCTCCACAAACAACGCCAGGTTTGGGGTATTTTTTAACTCACCCTTCTCTTGACCTGCTTGCTCCAGGATTAGGGAGTTACAGGTTCATTTTCCATGAGAAAAGCAGAGTCATTCCTGTTATGCAGTGATGTGGGTGAGCCTTGACTAAGCCAGAGGGACAGGCAGAAAACCTGGGATTTCTCAGTGCTGGTCAACAGCTGCAGGCTGGGAACCTTTGAAAGAGTTTGTGACAGACAGACCCTCCTTTGCAGAGCTCTCATTAGCCATGCCAAAGAACAAACCAGGAGCGAGCCCATGGAGGTGTTTTATGTACAGACACTGCTGGGAGCAGCTCTTGGCTTCTGGAGGATTTGATTTCCATCAATGCCATCAGAGCAGAGGGAGCCTACAAACCTCGTGTTATTAGTGCTCAGCCAACCTTGAAATTTTTGGTGCATCCCAAGCCAGCATTGTGCTCATGCATCAAAACTGAGCAAAAAGCCTTGGGTTTAATTCCACCTGAGGATAGGTTCAGCCTTGGGTTACAGTGCACAGAACTCTTAGATTAGGCCAGAAACAGAACCGAGACTAACCAAACCCAAATAGCTTTCAGCAGCAGAAGTATTCTTCTAGCAAAACTGAGGAGAGAAACCCTGGGAAAGGTTCAATTCCAGTTTTTCCAATTCAGAGCCCAATGCAGCTCCCTAGAGTGTGGAGCTGGGAGCTTCCATTCTCACCAGTGCTCTGAACTTGGAATGTGAGTGGGGCTGGAGCAGGGAAGAGCAGAGGTTTTGTCCCAGGGCCGTGGGAGCTGTATTGATTCCAGCTGTCCTGCACTTGGGCTGTGACTTTCCCATTTCACTGGAACTGGTTTGTGCTCTGTGGAGGTGTCTTGGTTTGGACAGGTGTCTGCTAAGGAGGGCAGGAGCCTCCCCTGAAATGGAAAATGTAAACCCCCTCCCTCTGAATTATTGTAATTTTGAAATTAAGGGGCTCTCTGGCAAAGATATGGGAGCAGAAATAACAGTTCTTTATTAGGGAAGAAAAAATAAAATAAAAATGCAGTAACACAAACCAACCCTTCCAGAGTCAGAGCAGTCCCTGCCCCCCTGTGTGTCAGGGGGTGTCCCAGCCCCATCCCATGGGGGCTCAGCCCTCCTGCAGTGCCAGCTGTGGCTCTGCTGCAGCAGGGATCCTGCACAAGGGGGGAGTTTTCCTCTGCAGCTCCAGGGCTGCTGCAGATGGGCCTGGGCTCCCTCTGGCCATGCAGGGCAGCAGAAAGCTGCTCCTCTGGCAATGCAGGGGGCAAAGGCTGCTGGGGTGTCCCAAAGCTCAGATTGGATCCAGGTAGGAATGCTTGGCTCCTCCCCTGGGCGGAGCATCTCCCCATGGGATGCTGGGATTGGATCAGCCCTGCAGGGACACTCAGTGGCCATGGACAGAAGATAATTAATAATTAATGGTCCATGAACAGCAGAGATCTCCTGGAGGGAGGATTGGCTGTGGGAGACATAAAGAAAATTGCCCAAAGAACAGAGGATAACTGCCCCACCTCTGACAGATGGAAATTGAACACACAGCCCCATTTCCAGCCTAAGTCAGGGGCTCTCCTGCGTGCAGGCAGGGCTCCATCCCTGGGAGCTGCAGCTGCTGGAGCTGGAGTTATCCGATGGGCTTAAGGATCAATTATACATTAGGGACCTGGTAATGATGAGAATTAAATGAGCTTTTGCTGAAGTGTGCTGTGCTTCTGTTCACCTTCACATGGAAACTGCTCTGAAGAGCACCAACATCTGCACAAATAATCCATCTTCTGGCAAGCACATTGATCCCGTGTTTACAGATGGGAGGGCTCTCCTGCTGCCTCTCCTGGGACAGGGAGCTCTGCAGGCAGGAGGGAGGGCTGTGGTGCTTTTCCATGCCTGGGATATGCACATCAGCACTGAGGCACAGCTCCGAGGCCAAGGAGGCAGCAAGGCTGTTAAACCCTTTACACTCTTCCCTCCCTCCTGCTTTGAGGCAGTTTCTTATCATGGAAATGCTGGAGAGCCTGGAGAACTGAAGGCTCTGGGGAGAGCTGAGAGCCCTTCCCAGGGTCCAGGCTCAGCCTCCATCCAGGAGGTCAGGACTTTGCCATGCAGCAGTGTGGAACATCCACCTGGACACCCATGGATGCTCCAGCTGCTCCCGTAGGTACAGGTGTGTCTGGATGGAGTTGCCAGCTTTTGGCAAAGGTGCAAAAGGGATTTTCTGCTGCACCACTGCCTCATGAGCCCAGGAACCAGCCTGGATAGTTTGAGCGCCTTTTGTCCTGGTGTTTGTCTGTTTTTCCTTCAGAGAATCCCAGAATCATTGACCTGGGTTGGAAAGCACCTCCCACGTCATTGGACCTCACCTGTGACTGATCCCAACTTTGTCAGAGCACTGAGTGCCATGTCCAGCCCTTCCTTGGACACCTCCAGGGATGGGCGCTCCAACCCTCCCTGGGCAGTTCCTGCCAATGCCTGACAACTCCTTGAGTGAAGAAATTCCTCCTGATCTCAAACCTGAGCCTGCCCTGGCCCAGCCTGAGGCCGTTCCCTCTGCTCCTGTCCCAGTTCCCTGGAGCACAGCCCAACCCCCTTGGCTGTGCACTCCTGTGCAGAACCACAGGGGCCCCCTGAGCCTCCTTTGCTCCAGGCTGAGCCCCTTCCCAGCTCCCTCAGCTGCTCCTTTTCATAGGACTGACTCTCCAGGCCCTTCCCCAAATTCACTTTTTACTTCAGCTTTAGGGTTGAAGCCAAGCCACCCTTGGCATTTTGCTTGTCCCAGGCCTGGACGGTTTTAAACGAGGGCCTGACTTTGGCCATGAACCAAGGGTGCGTTGAATCATCCAAAGGTTCCAGCACTTTGGGTATTTTCTCATGGGTTTGGTCTTTAGCAAGATTTAAACCTTGGTCTCCTGACTCAAGCAAGTGCCACTGGGCATCTGTAGCATAATCTTTTATTTGTGCAACTTGCAGAGATCAATGCAGGGTCCCCAGGACAGCCCAGGCCAGTTGTTAAAACAGCATCAGTTCAAACTCTCCTTGTTTGAATCCCTGTGATTCTGCTCCTCCCCACGGCACAGCTGGATGATGACACTTCCCCATTGCAATGCAGTCCTGCAGGTTAATTTATTTTTTCCAGCGCACTTTGCAAACATTAAGCGTTACATAAATCTCGGGCATTATTATCCACAAGATGCATTGATTTGCAGTGTGGTCGTATTGTCTGGATTTCTTTTTTCCTTTACAAATTCCAATCCATTAGAAGGAAGGGGGAGGAAGAAGGGGAGCCCCATAGGTCTTGTACAAGACCAAATAGTTCCATAAACACAGAGCTGAAAGTGGCTGATCAATGAGAAGGCAAATGGGGCCAATTGTGATCAGATCCTGCCTCCAGCTATGGTTTGCACTGAGGACTCTGGGCTTGCTGGAATCAATGCATGACTGTGGGGAGCAGCTCCCACAGCAGTGGGATGTTTTCCCACTTTTCCCCTAATTCCATATCCCCTATATGATTTTGCCTTTGGTTTTGGAAAGGAGGAGCTCACAGGTCACTGGGAAAATCCCGTCTTGCCAGCAGTGGTGTTTGTGCTCCTGTGGCACTGTTACCTCTCTGGGGACAGGGAAATACACACCAGCATTTTGGGGGTTCTGAAGGCGACCACGGGGAATAAATCACGAGGGAGCAGCAGTGGAGAGCAGGGCTGCTCTTCCAGCTCCTCAATGATGCTGTAATTTCCTTTATCAGCAACAGCAGGACAGGAGAGATAACTGAATGCTTTCTGTTAGGCTGGGGGCTAACAAACATGGGGGGTTATTTTTTGGCTGAGTGACACCGTAATGGCAAGCATTGTGTTCTTCTCAATTTTTATTTGGAAAGCTAAGATGGAGCAAGCAGGGACTATCTGTCTTTTAGGCATGGAAAGGTGTCCCCTCCCCAGCTCCAATCAATCATAACTCTCCAAGAGTCATTGATTTACAGACAGCATCTGCTCACTGCATCCCCACATTGTTTTTTGTTTGGCTGGGGTTTTTTGTGTGGTTTTTTTTTTGTTTTTTTTTTCTTTGGTTTTTTTTTTTTTTAGAAACTCTTTATTTTGTGTTAGTGGGAGGCAGAAAGAGGCCTGACAGTTGTAACCAGTGAGTTGCCCCTCCCTTTACCTGCTTCCCTGGCTTGCAGAGCCCAGATCTGGTATTCCCAACTCACTGCTCACATCTGGGCTGAGACCAAGCAAACTGCTCTCACAGTCTGTAAAATGCTAAATTTTTGAGTGGATGAGATGGGAATTGCTGATCTGGGGGGAACCAGCTCTTGCCAGTGCCAGTAGTTTGGTGTTGATGGTTCAAGTGTTGAATCTTTTTTGGAGCAGAGTCATTGTCACAGACATCTTTTACGAGAAATCCTTTCCTTAGGATTTTTCCTCCTGAGAAGCTGAGAAGCCTCAGGAACAAAATGTAAACAATGGTTATCTGCTGCTGTGGAATGCAGCAGGTGGATCTGTGATTGGTCTCCTGTGGTTGTTTCTAATTAATGGCCAATCACAGCCCAGCTGGCTCAGACTCTGTCGGAGACACAAACCTTTGTTATCATTCCTTCCTATTCTATTCTTAGCTAGCCTTCTGATGAAATCCTTTCTTCTATTTTTTTAGTATAGTTTTAATATAATATATATAAAAAAATAATAAATCAAGCCTTCTGAAACATGGAGTCAGATCCTCATCTCTTCCCTCATCCTAAGACCTCTGTGAACATGGTTACAAGTCATCTTCTCAATCCTCCTGGATTTTCACTGGAAAAGGGGATGTGTGGTGATTGCACCAGGCTCTGCTGTGTCTCTGCTCTGGATTCCCCTGTGTGTGAGGAGCAGTTGAATTTTTTGTGGTGCACCAGTTTCCCAGACATAGAGATCTGCAGAAGCAATTGCTTTCCAGCAAGCCAAGAAGCCATGCAGGGTTAGATTTTGTTTGCTGGATGGGATTTGTGTTTGCAGAAGTGCTTTGAGATTCTGGGCAGATGGACCCGACAGAAGCACAAAGCTCTGTTGATCTTCTCCAGCAACAAGATTTGAGTGCTGAAGCTGCACTTGTAAGAAACTTCCCCCAAATCTGAAGTGTGCCAAGGTTTCTGAGCTGATCCGCCTCTGCTCTTGAGAAGAGTGGTCCTTGTGAGGCAGTAGATTACAGCAGGGAGCTGTGCTGGGAGCTGGATCTCTCTCCTGCAGAACACACTCCCATTGTCCCAACCACAGTTTGGTATTTGCCATAAGCCACGCTCTCTTATGAAAAACCATTTGCAAGATAAGTAAAGGAAAATGTAATCCCTGAGTGGAATGAAAGGTGCTTTGAAATGAATGGGGGATAATCCTTTTGTTGTCTGTTACAAATGCACTTTATTTCTGCATTATCTGAGCATGAGAATAGACTGTTCTCTCAGCCAACAAATCCACTGCAGCACCCTCTCCTCAGCACTCAGACCCAGAGCAGCGACAGAGCCGCCTCTCAGCTCCCTCAGCTCTGTGGGTTGCAAAAAGGGCTCTTTTGAATTTCAAAATCCTGCTGGCGTGATGATTTTGGCGTTTGCAGAGTGCGCAGTCTTGGCTTAAGTCGCGCTAAAGACGCGGGTTGGGATGCAGGAAGTGGTCTGAGGGATTTAGCTGCCTACCTGCCCCTGCCTTCCCATCCAAACAGGCAGGGAAATCTGCCTAAATTGCTTTTAAAATCACAAAGCCTCTGCTCCAGGGACTTGTAGTCAGGGTCGGAGGATTTCTTCCATCTGCTTTCAGTGTGTTTTCCTCTGTTGGCAAATTTCTCTCGGAAAGTTCAAGCCCCTTGATTTATGCAAGGAGATGCTTCCAGCTTCTGCTGGACTTTGTGACCCTGTGGCAACAGCCAGGCTGGATCCATCCAGCCACTCCAGCAGAAAGGAAGGCTCAAAGCTTAAAGACTGAGCGCTGCAGAGCCTGGAATGGCAGCAGCTCTTTCCAGCTAATGGTAAAGTGCTTTAGTTACTGCAGGCATTGATTCTGGGGCCCTGGAAAATGCATCCCAGCATGGCTTCTCCTTGGATTTTTAGTGAGTGATCAAAGTTCAGGAGATAAATCATGAGTCATTTGTTCAATCTGATTTTATTGTCTGTCATACCCAGCCTCCAGCCAGAGGTTCAAAACTTCTTTGCACTCTTCCCTCCCTTCTGATTTGATGCAGTTTCCCATCATGGAAATACTGGGAGAGCAGGGGGTGCTCACCTGGAGAGGAGAAGGCTCCAGGGAGAGCTCAGAGCCCCTGGCAGGGCCTGAAGGGGCTCCAGGAGAGCTGGAGAGGGACTGGGGACAAGGGATGGAGGGACAGGACACAGGGAATGGCTCCCACTGCCAGAGGGCAGGGCTGGATGGGATATTGGGAATGAGGAATTGTTCCCTGTGAGGGTGGGCAGGCCCTGGCACAGGGTGCCCAGAGCAGCTGGGGCTGCCCCTGGATCCCTGGCAGTGCCCAAGGCCAGGCTGGACAGGGCTTGGAGCAGCCTGGGACAGTGAAAGGTGTCCTTATTCATGGTGTGGCAGGGAATGGGATGAGCTTTAAGGTCCCTTCTCACCCAAATGATTCCAGGATTCTGTTCCCATTCTGTGCTGAAAACAGGACACAGATTTTCTTTTGGGTTTTGCTTCAGGAAAGTCCCTGGAAGTGAGGTCAGTCCTGGACTGAGTTGTTGCACATCTTGCAGGCTGGGCAGTGCCTTTACCTGGGTGAATTCCAGCAGCAATGCTCTGTGCTCCAAACCATGAGATCCCATCAGAGCCCAGCTGTGCAGGGACCATGGTGTCTTCCCCAGATCAACAGGTCCAAGCCTGAGGCTCCCATTATTCCCACTGCCTATGGCATGCATGGTTTCAGTCTTAGAATAATACAGTTGCTTTTAGTAAAACAATTATAGCTGTTATGATTTTTTCTTTGCAAGCAGAGTAATTAGAGGAGAATAGGAAATTAATTAAAAAGCTAATTATTAAGCCCATGAATGTTGTTTTCAAATTTTTAAATGAATTTACTTTTGCTCAATGCTGCCATTTCCAATTTTTTTTTTCAGCTGTAGTGGTGGCTACAGGTTGGGAAACAGGGAGTCAAAGTGTGGGATCCTGACATGGTGTGGTGCCATGCTGGGTCCTAAGGGGATTAGGACATAGATGATGGAAAAGACACAGCAACAGCACTAAGCTGCCTGTAAGCCTGTTGTCTTCCAGCTTTTTCCATTACGAGGCACAAAGGAAATTCAGGTTTTCTGCCTCCTGGAGTCTCATGCCATTGTAATCTCAAAGTAATCCCTTCAAACAAGCGTTTCCCTGCCCTTGGAGCACGTTTGCCATGGGGTCTTGCTTTCTTGGGAGCCACGAAAATGCTGCAATTAATCGGGGTGCTTAGGTGGCTTCTTCAAGACCACATTAGGCTCAGCAGCAATTTACAGCAAGTGTCCACTGGTAAATGGTGAAAACCACCCAGGGAAAAGCCGGGATGTTCCCATGCATAGCAAACGATTCATTAGCATCCAAGCAATTATGCAGAATACCAAAATGACCTTGCAGTCATTAGGAGAGAGGTATGTTATGACTTAAGTTTAGAGGGACTTGCATTACAATGTAACATCTAATTAGTGTTACCTCTGCTAATTGCTACATATTGCTGAGGTATATAAAAATAAATGCCTGAGTGATACGGGGCCAGCAATGCCGAGGCTGCGCCCGTGTTGGAGCAAGGGGAGAAGTTTCCTGCCATAATGAGCAGCAGCAGCTTGGTTTCCTTCACTGGCAGCTTGTTAATGTGCCTCCTGTTGTCTGCTGAATGTAAAGAGGGTTTTTGAGTGGGGATTGTTCCTGTTGGGTTCTCCAGTGTCCTTTGCGAGGTGGGGTCCCACTGCTAGAGCCTGGGTGAAACCATCGGGGAGTTCCTCCAGCCACAGCTGGTGGTGGCTCTGCCAAAAACGTGATTCCTGCATGAGGCTGCAGTCATGGATTTGGGGTCAGAGCCTTCACCTCTGCTGCCAACAATCCTGGAATCGTTTGGGTTGGAAAATATTCCAAGACAAGTCCAGCAATCAATCCAGTGCCACCACCATGGGAGAGACCTCTGCTCCCAGGGGACAAGGAATGAGAAAAAACAGCCTCAGGGTGCAGCAAGGGAGGTTCAGGTTGGACATCAGGAGGAATTTCTCCATGGAAAAGGTCCTCAGGCACTGGAAGAGGCTGCCCAGGGAGGTGTGGAGTCCTCACCCCTGGAGGTGTCCAAGGAGGGCCTGGAGGTGGCACTTGGTGCTCTGGTCTGGTGACAAGGTGGGCGTTGGGCACAGGTTGGAGTCAATGATCCTGGAGGTCTTTTCCAACCCCAATAATTCTGTAGTTCTCTGTTCACCACTAAACCATGGCCTCAAGTGCCACCTCCAGCTTTTCTTTGAACACTTCCAGGTTTGGTGACTCCACCAATGCCAGTGCTTGGCAACTCCTTCCGCAGAGAAATGTTCCCGAATATCTAATCTAAACCTTCCCTGATGCAACTCCTAAAAAGAACATAAACGGAAGAAATAAATGGAAAATAAAGAGAAATGCTAAGGCTTTTATCCCAAAGCACCTTCGAGTCCTCTCCACAAAGCTAAAACTTTTGGAAGATCATTCTCTTGAATAAGAGACAGGTTGACCAAGGAATAATCTCTGCAGGACGCTGTGCTCTGTCTATTTTCATGTACACAGGTGATAAATTGCTATCTGAATAAAGAGAATAATATTATCTCCATCCTGCCCCACTGATGAGTGGCACAAGTACAGGAAGGCAGGCTTGGAGTTTGGGGAGCAGACCAAGGGTGACAACGTCAGGAACAGCCTTGGTGTGACCAGGACAGTTTTCTTTCTACTGGAACTACAAGTAAAGAGATGGAAAGCCACTGAAAATGTTTAAAAAAACTGTGCCTGTCTGCATTCCTGACTTATGAACACATTCACTTCTCAGCTTCACAACACTTCAGTTTCCCAGCTGTCTGCATGAAATTTTGAGAGGTTTTTTTTATTGTTTGTTTGTGATTTGTTTTGGTTTTCTTTCATTTTCAACAACGGGGTTAGGAGAAATGGATCTGCTCATAATTAAAGTGAAATCTTTGTTCCATGTGGTCTTTAGTACTAAGATCATCATCAGAGCCAGACAGTGATATTTTGATATTCTAGACAATTTTTTTTTGATATCTGGAGGGAAGTTACAAAGCAGGGAAGGACGGCAGGCCTGGCAGTTTTATAATCGCTCTGTCTAATGTGCAGTATCATGGGACACCTCTCAGATGTCTCCACGGTGGCTTCTGTGTGCTTCAAACACGTGTGCTCTTAACTGCAGAAACCAGCTCCTGAATTAATGACTGCAGCTTCAAAGGACCCTCCCCCTCCCCAAGCTGGAGATCTGAGGGCCATCTCCAAGTGGGTGACATGCCTTTGAAAATTATGCAGTGCAAACAATAAACCTCATTAAAGAAAGTCAGCAAAAGCAGCTCAGCAACCCAGCACTGGGAATGGACACGGTGGGGACACGATCAGGATCTCTGTCCAGGGTCAGGCAGGGCCAAAACCTCTGAGTGTGAGGGCAAAGTGTGTGTGAGTCCAGAGTGAAGTGCCAAGCCCTGCCCTTGGTCACACCAAGGCTCTGCAGGGCTCCAGGCTGGGGTGGAGGGGCTGGGAAATGGGAAAGGCCTGGCAGGGGTGGTCAGCAGTGGCTGGACATGAGCCAGGTGTCCCCAGGTGGGTGAGTGGCCAATGGCCCTGGGCTGTGCCAGCTCCAGTGGGGGCACTGGACCACAGCAGTGACTGTCCCTTGACACTGAGCACTGCTGAGGGACCTCTCATCCCATGTCCAGTTCTGGGGAAGGACATTGAGGGGCTGGAGCATGTCCAGGGAAGGGTCTAGAGCCCCAGGAGAGGCTGAGGGAGATGGGAAGGGAATGGAGAATTCCTGAGGGAGCTGGGAAGGGGCTCAGCCTGGAGCAAAGGAGGCTCAGGGGGCCCTTGTGGCTCTGCACAGCTCCTGACAGGAGGGGACAGCCAGGGAGGTCGGGCTGTGCTCCAGGGAACAAGTGATAGGATGAGAGGAAACCTCCTCAGGCTGCACTGGCGGAGGTTTAGATTGGACATTGGGAAAAGTCTCTTCACCCTAAGGGTTGTCAAGCATTGGAACAGGTTGCCCAGGCAGAGCCTGCATCCCTGAGAGTGTTCAGATAATGTGTGGATGTGGCACATGAGGACATGGTCTGGGGGTGAACATGGTGCTGGTGTTGACAGTTGCGTTGTTGCATTTGATGATCTGAAAGTTCTTTCTGAACCTTAACAATTCTCTGATTCCATGAGTGCCCATCCCAGTGAGGCTGTAGCACTCCCTCTGAGGAGCTGCTGCCGGGCAGAAGGAGCCTGGTGGGATGTGGTTCATGGCCAGCTGAAGGGCTTGGATGAGTTTCTTGTCTCCTGAGAAGAGTTGGGCAGTGCAGGGTGGAGCTGCTCACCTGCTCCTTCTTCATGGTGGGGTTGTGGGGAGGGTTTTCTAAGCAGAGTGAAATCAGTGCCTCGACAGGCAGCAGTTCCACACTGACCAGAACCTCTGTTAAAGTCTGGTCCAACTCACTGAGCTCCACCACCATCTCCAAAGAGAACCCACCCTCTCACCAGGCTCGGGGCCAGCTTGGCCGCCCCACCACTCTGCCCATTTTGAAATGAGGATTAATGAGTTCTTCCATCTGATACTTGTTTGAGATTTGCCATTTGGGTTCATTTTAAACTAATTTTATTCTCCGTGTCACTGGCAATTTATGCAGCAAACGCAATTATTGGAGATGAACGCCTGCCACAGCTGAAGGCTACAAGTGCCACTTCCTTGGATGCGTGAGGAGCAGAGAGCTGGGGAATTGGGACGGGGGGGAGGGAGAAGGAATATTAGAAAAATAATCTTTCCCTACAATGCTCTCAGAGCTGATACACACACCTTCATAAAAAAGTAATTTAATTTTCCCAGTGCAGCACGAAAAGGAGATCTAATTATCCACTTCTAAATTGCTTCCTTAATTTTTCAAAACATGGCTTTTTGTTTATGCCTCTCCCTGAGCCCTGCTCGGAGCCTGCCGTGGAGCTCACCTCCATCTGGAGGTCAGTGATAAAGCCACCTGGAAAGGAACTTGCTCCTGATAGCAGGTGTTGGAGCTCCTAATGTGCCACGTGGGCCTTTTGTCCGTGCTAATGGGGCTTCTCAACAGGTGGCATCCTCTGGTGATGCTGGGAATTTGGGAGGCAGCCCCGGAGCTTGGCTGCAGATGTGCATCAAACATGGGTTCTTTTCTCAAGGCTTGCAGGAGTTTTGCTGCCTCAAAGCTCTGCGTTTTGCTGCTTTCTGGGTTTCTGGGTCTGGCTCAGCAGCGTTGCCATGGCCCCACATCTGTTCTGCATCCATATCAAAGTCTGTAATCCCCCAGAATGAAATTTCTCGAGTCTCCAAGAGATTCCCATGGGTGCTGCCTTTTAGGGTGTTTATTTACCTTGGACATGGACAATACGTTCTGCCAAGTCCCCAAAGACTGGTGTTTCTGCAGGAAGCTCTTGTAAAAATCATCAGCTGTGTTTGAGACAAGTGTTTGAAAAACCTCCTGGTTTTGATCATGTTGCATGGCGCGCCTCTCCGTGCTTCATGTTTTCTTCCCATGGATTTCCCTAAAGTTCAGCTCACAGGCTTGCTTTGGAATGTGAAATGATGTACACACACACCTCCTCTAATATTTATAGGATAAATGCTAAGCTGCACTTCAGTGATTATCAGGAGCTTCTCAAAAACAGGTTTCAGGAGCTGACATGACACCTTCAATTATTTACTGGGTGCTGGGTTTCAGACTACTGGCTGTGGTTTGTTCAGGTGTTCAGAGGCTGGAGAAGGATCCAGGGACATCATGGAGCCCCTTGCAGGGCCTAAAGAGGCTCCAGGAGAGCTGCAGAGGGAGTGGGGACAAGGGATGGAGGGACAGGACACAGGGAATGGCTCCCACTGCCAGAGGGCAGGGATGGATGGGATATTGGGAAGTTCTTCCTTGTGAGGATGGGGAGACCCTGTCACAGGGTGCCCAGAGCAGCTGTGGCTGCCCGTGGATCCCTGGCAGTGCCCAAGGCCAGGTTTGGGTTAGGTTTGGATGGGGTTTGGAGCAGCCTGGGATAGTGGAAGGTGTCCCTGCCCATGGCAGGCAGTGGAACAAGATGGTCTTTTGAGGTCCTTTCCAACCCAAACCGGTCTGTGAACCCATCATTCTATGAAAGCAGTTTCAGTATGTGCTGTCCATATTTTAAACTTCTTTTTGTGTTGCGTTCCACTGTTAAACTCCCCCTCTGTGTGCTCCCTGCCTTGTTAGGTCTGAGTTCTACACTGAAACCTGTAGGAATGGGGTTTTTTATTCCCTGTTGATCTCACTAGTGCTGGATTAGATTCTTTGTTTTACCCCATTTTTCCCCCCAGATATTAACGGCAGCATGCAGAGCATCTCGGGGTTATCTTATAGAACCCCAGAATGGTTTGGGTTGGAAGAAACCTGAAGGATGATCTATTCTGAGCCCCTTGGTGTGTCAGGAGGTGCCCACAGCAGTGTGGGTCAGAATCCCCACTCTCCATGGGCACAAGGGGGTCGGGGCTGTGTGAGCCGGAGGCGGCAGCTGCTGGCAGAGCTCTCCCGCCGAGCCTGGCTGCTCAATAATGCTCTAATTAACTACTGCAAACTTCAGAGGACCCAGCTAACTCTAATTGAGAGATCAACAGAGGCTGCAATGAAGTTAGATGTGCATACTAATTACTGAATTATCTAACACCTGCTTTGGAGAGCAGCACCAAAATATAAATACATTTTGCATTGTAAGGGCCTTGCTTTGAGGAAGGCGAGATCTTGCCTTGTCAGACACATCTCAGATCCCTCACGCTGGCTGCAGCTTCCCAGAGGCGCCTCGCTGGAATTTATCCTTTATTTTTAGGCAGGATAGTGAGGCTGTCATGTTGCAGGCTCAACTTGCAAGCAGCCAATTAAGCAGGACTCCAAACATTAACTCCAATGCTCCCAAGGTGGCGTTGAGGATGATGAGGATGATGATGATGATGAGGATGATGACAACGGCATCCTTCGCAAAGCCCCGGTGAATTCTTACAGCGTTCTGGGTCTCATGTCAGTGTCCAAATGACACTCAGTTTGCTGGCAGCTCCCAAAGCTACTCTAAAAAAAGAGGGTGGAAAAAAGAGGATTCATTTTTCAGCTGCTGAGTGGCAAATGCAAAGGTTAAGGATCCCAGGCATTAGTGCAGGGATCCACCAAAGGGCTGTGGCCAAGCGCTCTTGGAATGGGGAGGAGAAACAAGAGAGGGGAGAGGAAAGGCTGGTTTGGGGTTTTTCATTATTATTATTCTATTCTGTTGGGGTTTTTTGCATACTGATCTGAGGTGCGATTTCCACATCATCAGCTCAGTCAGCCGTCACCAGCAGCCCTCTGAAGGCAATAATTTTCTGCTAAGCAGTTTTGTCACCATGCTGGAAGGATAAATGAAACCAGTGTTTCAGTGCTTTGTCCAGCCTGGAATCAGCACATGGCACATCTTCCCTCAACAAGTGGTTATTCCCTATTTTTTTTTTTTTGTTGTTGAGGATTAAGCTGCTTACCATGGCAAATTCATCAGCTTTGCTATTTCCTCCCCCTTTTTTCAGTATATTGCTCAAGTGAGACTCGTTTTGATGGTGTCAGTAGTGCTGTCTCTGTTTGTTAGAGGGTTGGTTGGATGCTTTCCTGCTGACAACTGACTATTCCATCCCTCCTGAAAGGCAGGAGCCCCTGCTCTCAAAACACTACTTTTGCTTATGGTTGTGATATAAAAAGCCTTGAAATCCAAAGTTACTGACTGTACTGAGCTAGAGACAGGTAGAGGAGGGGGTCTGCAGAGCAAAGACCTCTTTGGAATCCTATCCTGATTCCTCCCCTTTGGAGTCCCCATCCTGACTCCTCTCTTTGGAGTCCCATCCTGACTCCAGGTTCTTTTGTCACCCACTTGGAAACAGACACAACTTCTCTGTCACTGCCTTGTCCCTCTCCCCTTGCTCCTGACCCAGTGCCCTCACGTGCATCCCCACGAGGTGTCTGCTCTATTTTGGGGAGGGGGTTGTTAGAAATTCCCCTCGCGCTCCTCTCGCCCACTGCAAACGGGGATTATCGACTGCCTGTGATGCTAAACTTCCCTCAGCCTGCTGCTTACTTGGAAAATCTTTCTGTAACTGCAGTTGCCAAGCAACTGTCAGCTGTATTTCCAAGATGCTCAGGCTGCCTTCAAGATGTTTGGACCCAAATGCTGCTGCTCCACTCTCCATGGTTGCTGTTTTCCCTGGGCAGGGAGCTTTGGGAAGGCCAGGGAGCATTATTCCCATCCTGACATCATCTTCCCTGGCTCTATTAGCATGTTTTCCCAAAGCTCTCTGCCCACTCATCCCATTGATTATCCTGCTGGTTGAGCTCTGAGGAGGTGCCTGGCTCTCCCTCCAGCATGTGCTTGCACACCTGGCATGGTGTTGAATGTGAGAGAGAGCTGGAAATCCAGGTGCTGCACCTCATCACTGGTAAAAACATTCCAGTCTTGGTTTTTTCTTATTATAAGAAAAAAATGATGAATTTTTTATTGGAGTTAATACAATTAAAAGACAGGAAAGCTGGAGGTGTAGATTTAGAGAAGAGATTAGGCAGAAATTTGTTAGTGTGAGGGTGGTGAGAAGCAGTGCCCAGAATGGTTGTGGAATGCCCATCCCTGGAAGTGCTCAAGGCCAGCTTGAGCAGCCTGGTCTGGTAGAATTTGCTCTTGCCCATGGCAGGAGGGTGGAATGAGGTGGGCTTGAAGGTCCCTTCCCAGCCAAGCATTCCATGATTCTGTGATTGTATTGATGCCTTAGGATTTTAGCTTTTGTATTTTTCATCTGTTTGTAATCCTGCAGTTCTTTAGTGTAGAACTCTAAACTCCACGTAAAATGTGAGCTGCTGCTTTCCCATTTGGGGCAGACACAACAATTCCTCTCTAGGCCTGGCAATCAAGGACACCTCACTGAGTCAAGCCCCCAAAAATGTAAACAAAAGTGAGTTGGAGGAGCAAATGGGGTAACTGGGGTAAATTGGAGTAAATAACTTCATTACCTGAAGCTGTAATTGGAAGATTAACCCAAATATGCAAATGGACCAAACTTATAAAAGTCCAAACTTATAAAAGTGTGAAAACCCATGACCCATTGTCCATTTCTGAGTGTAGCCCCTGGGAGTCTTCATCTGCCCTAAATGCACTTGAAGGCCCTTCAATAAACATAGCTACTTTTTATTCCCTTAATTTTGTCTGGCCTCTGTTTTTAGGTGGCCCAAAAGGCATCAGTATCCTGGGGCTGCTGCCTGCAGTGCTCTGTGGATGCTGTGGGATGGCTGCTGACTCTCAGGGTGCTGTGGGCTCACCTGGCAGGCTCCAACCCTCCATCCTCACCTGGCAGTGCAGCTGCTCCAGGTTGTTTTTGTGCAGCAGGAGCCCAGAATGCCTGTGCTGGTCTGCACAGAATGAGGGGGATGGCAGAAATGAGAAACCCATCAAACTTTGCCTACAGAAGTGCTCATTAGCAGCCTCCCTGTGTCCGTGGCCATGCATGGCTTAGCTCACTTTGGAGCCAGGCTGTTCCATTTGGGTTAATAGAAGGAATCTCTGTTCCATTAGGTGCATTACAGTGACAAAGCACCCGGGGAGAGGGAGCTGGTGCCTGTCAGCCGCCCGAGGACCGGGCTGTCACTTGTGCCATCAAGCCTTCCTACTTATTTGCAATTTTATTTTCAGATGTGATTGACATCTGGAGGCTCTGACATTCTCGGCACAAACATACAGCCTGTTATTATGCTTGCATTAACATTTTGATAAACACACAGTGCAGCATTGAAAAAGTAATTACATGTCATCACATCTCTGCCTCATCAAAGAAAACTTTGCTGTGTAATTGCTCCAAGATTTACCCAGGTACAATGTGCTGCTTCCAGTAAAGGCTCCTTTCTCTTGAAGAGCTTACATTTACCTTTTAAGATGCACAATATCTTTTCCCCAAGGGGCTTTCTAGGGCTAAAATAAACTCAGCAATATAATTTAGCTTTTCATAAATACACTTGGATATTAGAGCGCGGTACTCTTTGCATAATATTTATTTAATGCTGGATGTAAATATGCTGTGTATTATATGGGCAAAGCTATCAAGGGAAGTTTTTTGCAGACAGGTAGAAATAGCACATTGTTACCCTGGCTCCTGCATTAGCACAAGGGCCCTTTGCACTTGTATTTATATGGGTACTTCTCACAATGACATCTAATTTTACAATAAAGTGAGCTTAGCTGAAGCGCCTCGCTGCAGATTCTAAAATATTGGCTATTTCCTCGCTTGTAAAGGACTTTTCTGATGGGTCTCTGAAAGAGGTATTATATGGAAGAATACAAATAATTTCAAGAGAGGTTTTTTTTTTCCCCCCCCTTCCTTCAGAGCCAAGTAAGGAAGAGAAAACCTCATAGATGTTCAGTCAATAAATCTTGTGAGATAGGTGCTGAAAGACCTGAATAAAGGTAGAAGGAAAAAGCAGTGTATGATGATAAACCAGGTGAAGTGGTCAATGCAACAATTGCTGGCCAGGGAGGGTTTCAGATTCTTTTCTTTAGGGTGCTCTGTGCTGGCTGAGGCACATCCTTCCTACCTGGGGAACAGGATAATACCGGCCTGTTCCCACTGCTGCCTGATGGGATTTTATCCCTTTTGCTAAAGCAGTGCTTGTCTGGGCTCTGGAATTACAAGTTTCATGCTGTGTCCCCAGTTCTGATGGGACTGAACCCTGATATTTCCTACCAGCAGGTGAAGGGCTGAGTATTTGCTCTGGGTGGTTCAGTTCTCACATTACAAGGTTTCTTCATGGTCTGTGTTACTGGAAAGATGTGGAAGCTTGTGCACTGCAAAATTGGTCTGGAGTGGGGAATAATTCTTTGGATTGTTCATGAGAGGAGCCTTATGAACAAATCCTTTGGGAAGCCTCTTCTCCCTTCCTGTAGTAATGAGAGAAATGAGTGAGGAATGGCCTTAACAGTCACTGCTTCCCTTCTGTCCTCTGCCTTTGTCTGCTTCTGGTTCCAAAGGAAAATATTCCCCCTCCTTCTGCAGGAACACATTTTCTCCCCCTTCTTCTGCAGGAACACATTTTCTCCCTCTTCTTCTGTGGGAACACATTTTCTCCACTTTCTTCTGGAGATGTCAGGGAAATAATGTCTGATTCTTTTCATCCAGGGTGGTCAGGGAATCACGGAATCACTAAGATTGGAAAAGATCTTTAAGATCATCAAGGCCAGCCATTAACCAAGCCCCACCATATTCACCACTAACCCATGTCCCCAGGTGCCACATCCACGTGTTTGCTGAACACTTTCATGGCATGGCAACTCCACCACATCCCTGTGCAGTCTGGTATACAATCTTTTCCATGAAGAAAATTTTCCTAATATAATTTTTTTCTAATCTAAACCTCCCCTGGCATGACCTGCAGCCATTTCCTCTCATCCTCTCTGTCTCTGCCAGGTGGGACAGGAATGGCGCCAGCCTTAGAGCTGCCACCACCTGAGCATATTGGCTTACCCAAAAACCAATTTTCTTTCCTCCCTGGGGGAGGTGCCAGCTCTGTCAGAGGTGTCTGGCATTACAGGAGCATGGCAGCACTCCTGGGGCTGGGATCTCCTCAGTCCCTGTCCTCTGGGGATGTCCTTTCTCCAGGAGATGCTCGTGTGGTCACCAATTGTTGTGGTGTTGTGGGTCCCAGGATGAGGTGAGAATGAGAATTGACTCCAAGTTCTCAGAAGGCTGATTATATTATATTATATTATATTATATTATATTATATTATATTATATTATATTATATTATATTATATTATATTATATTATATTATATTATATTATATTATATTACATTATATTATATTACATTATATCACATCATATCATATCACATCGTATTACATTACATCATATCATAGTAATTATATACCAAAACTATACTAAAGAAAGAGAAAGGAGATATTAGAAGGCTAGAAAAGAATTAATAATAAAAACTTGTGACTGACCAGAGTCCTCACACAGCTGGACTGGGATTGGTCATTAATTAAAAACAATTCACATGGAACCAATCAAAGATTCACCTGTTGGTAAGCAACCTCTAGACCACATTCCAAGCAATCAGTTAATTATTGTTTACATTTCTTTTCTGAGGCTTCTCAGGAGAAAATCCTGGCAAAGGGATTTTCCATAAAATATCTCAGTGACATCCAGATAGCATGGATGGAGTGTGGGTTGTGCTCAGGAGCAGCTCGTTGGAGGGAGCTCAGCACCCTCAGAATCCCTGACCTTGCTGGAATGACCATGGGGAGCATTAGGGCCGGCCTAGCATGATCCCAAGTGTGTTTAATGGTTGGATAATGCCCTGTTAATGTCTGTTAATCCTCTCAGGAGCTCGGTATTAGCTCAGCTTTAGCACCAGACTGAGTCACTCTCTAACAGGATGCACCCAGCCTGGCGCTGGGAACATCTGTATCTCACATCTGTATTATTCTGATTATAGGCTTGTGGCCTAGATACGGTGTCTATGAAATTAGATCTGGTATTATACCTCCTGAGCAGCTGGGGAGGTTAATTCCCTCTCCTCCCTGCTAACGAGGGTGCAAGGGCTGAGACATGCCATGCATGGTGTGTTGCCAGGGCTGGGCATGCACTGGATTGGCTCTGACCTGCTCTGCTGAAGGACAAAAACTGTCTGGGCAGGCAAAGGTCAGCCAGAAGTGTTTGGAAAGTGGGGTATTTTCAGGGGTCCCCAGGACAAAGGAGGAATTGAGAATCTGACTCCATGTTCTTAGAAGGCTAATTTATTATTATTTATATTATATTATATTATATTATATTATATTATACTATATTATATTATATTAATATTGTATTGTATTACATTACATTATATTGCATTATATCATATCATATTATATCATATAAAAGAATGCTATACTAAAACTATACTAAAGAATAGTAAAGGATACAGACAGAATTTTACAAAGAATGGTGATGAAAACTCATGACTGCTTCCAGAATCCTGATACAGCCTGACCATAATTGGTCATTAAGTCAAAACAATTCACATGAAGCCAATCAAACACCCACCTGTTGGATAAACAACCTCCAACCACATTCCAAAGCTGCAAAACAAAAAAAGCAATGACAGAATATTATTTTCCTTTTTCTCTGAGGCTTCTCTGTTTCCCAAGAGAAGAAATCCTGGTGAAGGGATTTTTCCAGAAATATGACAGTGACAGGAAAGTTCTCAGGCATAGGGTGGGATTTTTGGGATTCTCCTGTGCAGGCCCAAATATTGGATGCAATGATCTATGTAGGTCCCTTTCCAGCTCAGGGAAATGTATGGAAATCTACGAATTACAGCACAGGGAGGGTCTTTCTGTTGCTGTTTGACCTTCTGCTTTCTTGCTTATGGTGCGGGACAGCTCCCTGTATTTTAATCTTTTCCATCCTGATGAGCTTTGAGATTCTGCTCTGCCCAAAAGCTTCCAAGTGTGGTGCCCTCAAATCTCAGCATTGTAGCCATGAGGAGCTGAGGGATTTGATTCTCTCAGGTGAGACCCCACCTGCAGAGCTGCCTCCAGCTCTGGGCTGCTGTTACAGGAAGGAGCTGGAGCTGCTGGAGTCCAGAGAGGCCATGGAGCTGCTCCAGGGCTGGAGCCAGGCTGGGAGAGCTGGGGGTGCTCACCTGGAGAGGAGAAGGCTCCAGGGAGAGCTCAGAGCCCCTGGCAGGGCCTGAAGGGGCTCCAGGAGAGCTGGAGAGGGACTGGGGACAAGGGATGGAGGGACAGGACACAGGGAATGGCTCCCACTGCCAGAGGGCAGCGATGGATGGGATATTGGGAATTGGGAATTGTTCCCTGTGAGGGTGGGCAGGCCCTGGCAAAGGTGCCCAGAGAATCTGTGGCTGCTCCTGGATCCTTGGGAGTGTCAAAGTCCAGGGTGGCAAGAGCGTGGAGCAGCCTGGGATGGTGGAAGGTGTCCCTGCCATGGCAGGAGGTGAGACTGGCTGATCTTTAAGGTCTCTTCCCAACCTAAGCCAGTGTCTGATTCTGGGATTCTGGGATTTGGGCAGCAGCAGAGCCTGCTCTCTCCCATCAGGAGCACATCCCCACTGACACAGGAAGAGCCAGGGAAGCCCCATGTGCCATGCTGGCCTGTCACTGCTTATTGCATTACTTATCCCAAGGAGCTGTCGCAAGTGGCTCACAGTTCCTCTTCATCTTTTCCATCCTTACCCATTTACTTTCAAAACATTTACATTTAAATGTGTGTTTCTGCAGTAGCTTTACAGGAAGGCAATGTTGGACCAAAAAAAAAAGGAAAAAAAGGGAGACTCTAAAATGCATTTTTCATGCTCCTTCATACTCTATTGATTTTGTTTTTCTCATTTTTTCTTATAAAGAGAAGGTTTTCTAATACATTTTTCAGAAATAAAGGAGTCAGCAATTCCACCCTCCTAAAGCAATAGTTATTCACCGAGATTACAAACAGAATTGGGGAGGGAGGGCTATTTATATAAATTTCCCTTTTCAATAAAATGAATACGGTGAAAAACAGGCAGCTCCAGAGCTGTGTTCCCAAACAGAGAGTTCTGATCCTGAGTTTGTGCCTTGCCTGGACTGTTTGTGATGGGCAATGCACTTCACTTCCATGCTTATCCTGCTGGTTGAGCTCTGAGGAGGTGCCTGGCTCTCCCTCCAGCATGTGCTTGCACATCTGGCATGGTGCTGAGTGTGAGAGAGAGCTGGAAATCCAGGTGCTGCACCTCATCACTGGTAAAAACATTCCAGTCTTGGTTTTTTCTTACTATGAAAAAAAAGTGAATTTTTTATTGGAAACCGGAAATCTGGAGATGTAGGTTTAGATAAGATATTAGGCAGAAATTTGTTACTGTGAGGGTGGTGAGAAGCAATGCCCAGCGTGGTTATGAATTGCGCATCCCTAGAAGTGCTCAAGGCCAGCTTGAGCAGCCTGGTCTGGTGGAATTTCCTTTTGCTCATAGCAGGGGGGTGAAACAGAATCTCCTGAGCTGATGGGACCCACCAGGATCACCCAGTCCCACCCCTGTCCCTGCCCAGACCCCCCAACAGATCCCACCCTGGGCACCCCTGGCAGTGCTGCCCAAACCCTCCCAGAGCTCTGGCAGCCTCGGGGCTGTGCCCATTCCCTGGGCAGCCTGGGCAGTGCCAGCACCCTCTGGGGGAAGAACCTTGCCCTGTCAGGATCTCTGCTGCTCACAGTGACCCTGAGAAGAGTTAGAAAGTCTCTTTTTCCAGCCTGGCACTTAAAGAACGAGTCAGAGCTCTTAATTTCTCAGTCTCAAGGTTGTTTATTGTTTCTTATCTATAAAATTCTTTCTCCTGCCCAGACGATGTCTGTCCAGCAGGACAGTTCCAGGCACTCTGCCTGCCCCCAGAGCGGTGTTATGTCTTTATACTAAAAACTACATGTACAATATTTACAATAACTTTCCAACACCTATCACCTATGTTAGACAGTGAGCTTCTACTCTAAACCAATCTAAAAGTGCCACCATCACAGCAGAAGATGGAGGCCAAGAAGAAGAAGGAGAAAGGCTGGACATGCCCAGATCCCTCCATCTTGCCCCCTGAACCCCCCCATACCAAAACCCGCAAAATCTACTTTCCCCCCCGCCCGTGATAACTTCACTATTATTCTACCTAAACTGTTGTGGCATGCAGATCTTCACATAAGCTTGATAATTTGCTCCATGGGTCATAATCAAACCCACAGGTGTTTTGGGCTCCGTGCCAGGGTCTCTGAGCCCCCTGGCAGGGTCCTGGCCATCCTGGCCAGCCAGAGGGATGTCCTGGGTTCCCACATTTCCCTGATATCTGAAGGATATTCTCTGATATCCCACACTCTGCCCCCGTGTGAGAGCTGGTGAGGAGGGAGCCGCAGCCACGGAGCGCTTCCCTAGACAAGCACCTTGTAGGCAAAAATCAGTTTTCTCTTGTCAGGAGGCGAGAAGTTATTTGTAAGCGCTGGATTGCTGTGGTTTGACATCATTGATGTCCAACATTCCAGCTCCTGGTTTGAAAGGGCTGTTTTCAAATGCTGTTTGTGTTGGTCTGTTTGAAGAAGGAAAGGGAGGAAAAAACAGCACGACAAGCAGCACGTCAAAGTTATTGAGAAGAATTGCTGTCACTGCCTTGCCTGCCTAATCTCCCAGGGCTTTTTTTTTCCAACTGGGGACTGTTTGTGAAATGTTGATAGTATTGGGTGGGTTTTTTGCATTTGAGAGCATCATTATTTTGGCTGCCTCAGAAAAAACCATCCCAGGCCCCGTGTGGAACTGCTTTTTGCTGAGGCCAGCCATGTATCTTGGTTAAACTCCTGGAGCTGGCCGGCAGCTGCCAATGATAGTCAATAATGTGCCCTTTTATACAAAATCTGCCTTCTCACTTTGATGGAGCACAAAGGGGAGCACATCTCCTAAATGGCAAAGTTTGGCTCAGAGCCTCAGGTCCTTTTTTTGTGTGTTGGGCTGTGAGAATATTGAGCTGAGGTCAGACAAGGGAGTGGTCTTGTCCTCCCACCTTGGGCACTTGGAAATGAAAAGCTTTGGGTAAATAACACAAATTTTGAATTAAACCTCATGTTCCACCTTCCCCTTATTTTCATACTGCTGCTATTATTAAAAGCGTTAATTATTTTAAATAACAGCATTGCTATTATTATTTCTATTGATGATGATTTTTGCTTGCTGGGTGCCTCTGGAATGTCCTCCCCCTTGCTCTGAGTCTCTCCTGTATGCTGCAGATGAGCTCTGCCTTTTTGCTCGGGGTTATTTCCTCCTCCCCCACTTTTCTGGACCGAAACGTCTTTGCCGACTGCGGGAACCTCCCCCTTCTATTTATCCTCCTTCTTTGTGATCTCCTACAATGTAGCTTAATCAACCCACTGGTGCTCTGCTGAATCCTGTCTGGGAGACACAAAGGAATTAAAGAGGTTGAGTGTTGAAAAGCTTTTTCCAGTGTCTGAGTTGCCTCCAGGAGAGCGGCTTCGTGTGCAGGGCCCTGCTGGGATCAGCTCCCACCTGGGCACAGGGCTGTGCCAGGGATCAGCTCTCCTCAGCCTGGAGCCACGGGGCTGTGCCAGGATCAGTTCCCAGCCTGGCATGGGGCTGTGCCAGGACAGTTCCTACCTGGCATGGCTTGCCAGGCTCCCATTCAGCCAATGTTGCCCTCAGGGGCTGCCTGAGCCACAGCTCCTGCAGAGCCCCCAGGGGCATTTCAAGGAAGCAGAAAGGGACCTGGGAGCTCTGTGAGGGCAGGCTGGGCATGAGCCAGCAGTGCCCTGGCAGCCCAAAGGCCACCGTGCCCTGGGGACATCAGCTGGGCCAGGGAGGGACTGTCCTGCTGTGCTGGGGCTGGGGCAGCCTCACCTCCCGTGCTGGGGGCGCTTTGGGTGCCACGATATAAAACAGACATGGAGCCATTAGAGAGCATCCAGAGGAGGCCGTGAGGATGGGAAAGGATCTGGAGGGGCCCTGAGGAGCAGCTGAGGGCACTGGGATTGTGCAGCTGGAGCAGAGGAGCTGAGGGCAGAGCTCAGGGGCTGCAGCTCCTCCCGAGGGCAGCTCTGATCTCTGCCCTGGGACAGGGACAGGAGCCAGGGCACGGCTGGGGCTGGGCCAGGGCAGGGCAGGCTGAGATCAGGGAAAGGCTCTGTCCCCAGAGGGTGCTGGCACTGCCCAGGGAATGGGCACAGCCCCGAGGCTGCCAGAGCTCCAGGAGGGTTTGGACAACCAGGAATGCCCAGGGTGGGATTGTTGGGGGTCTGGGCAGGGATAGGGGCTGCACTGGATGATCCTGGTGGTCCCTCCAGCTCAGGATATTCTGTGATCTGTGACTCTGGAGGTCTGTGCCCAGCTGGTGCCCAGGACAGGCAGAGGAGGCTGGGGCTGGATCCCACCCTGCAGGTGTTTGAGATGTGCTAACACAGCCCTGGAGCTGCCTTCCCTCTGCCACTGGGAACTGTCCTTTAATTCCATTTAATTCCATCTGCCCTCCCTCCCCTCCCAGTGCTGGTCCCAGCCCCAAGCTCACTCCACAGCATCTGGCAGTGGAGGCCATGGAGGTGCCCCATGGGAATATCTCCTTCCTACGTCCCATTGGATTCATTAATAACAACATTATGCTGCGATGTTTTCCCCTTGTATTATTCTATAGATCATTTTTATTATGTAGATACAAACCCTTTGATATTGTAATTGTGAAGTACACGTTATGAAGACAAATGTGTTTGGCTTAATGAGAATGGATTGCCAATAAAAGCTGAAATAGAGGAAAGCATTTTATTATTATTATTTTTTTTAGCATTAGCCCTCGTAGGAAGTGTTGTCAGACTGAGCAAGCAGCAGAAAAGAGCCACAATGCAAAGAGACTTTTTAGTCTGTTGATGGAGCATTGGCTTCCGGAGTGTTGTGGTTATTTGATTAAAAATAAACTACCTCAGGTGGCTGCACAACTGAGAAAATCAACAAAAGGATGAAGTGAAGTGTGAAGTGTGCACTGCAGAGGTGGAGCTGGATCACTCCCAAAAACCTGGGAATTCTTTTGGAGAAACTCCTGAGTTTGCAGGTCTGTCTGGTGAAGGCAGAGGATAAATTCAGTGGGGCTGGTGAGGGGCTGGGTACCAAAGCTTGGAGGGACAGGTGGTCCTGTTGCCCCAGAGGAATGATTTCCTGGAGGAAGGATGCAATGAATAATTTGCCTGAAATAGAGAGGTCAGGCCATTGTCCAAGACATGAGTCCTTTGCTGTGGGCAAAATACAGAGAAAGTGTGAAGTCATAAAAGACAAAACCCTCAGTTTTTAGGAGCACTGACTTCTCCAAGCCCCTTCATCATCCTTCCAGTGCCTGAAGGAGCTGACAAGAAAGATGGAGAGAGACTCTTTACAAGGGCCTGGAATGGCAGGAACAGGGAATGGCTCCCCCTGCCAGAGGGCAGGGATGGATGGGATATTGGGAATGAGGAATTGTTCCCTGGGAGGGTGGGCAGGCCCTGGCACAGGGTGCCCAGAGCAGCTGAGGCTGCCCCTGGATCCCTGGCAGTGTCTAAGGTGAGGTTGGACAGGGCTGGGAGCAGCTTGGAACAGTGGAAGCTGTCCCTGCCATGGCAGGGGTGGAATGGGAATGGAATTAATGTCCTCTGCAACCCAAACCAATGCAGAATTCTATTATTTCAGTGGTCAACAACCCTGTATTGAACTCCTCTGCAGTGTGGGGAACATCCCTGTTCCTGCTGTGCAGACAGAAATGGGAACTCCTGCTGCACACAGGGAAGGACCCAGCATCTCTGGGTGTGAGAGAACCTGCTGGGTGTGTGTTGTGCCCCTCCATGCCTGGGTTATCCCATCAGGAGCAGTTTGCACAAGGACAGGCAGAGCTGTTCTGTCCCTCCATGCCTGGGTTATCCCATCAGGATCAGTTATTTTAAGCTTTGCACAGGGACAGGCAGCTCCAGGCCGGGCTCTGCTCACCTGTGGCTGCTGAGCTCTCTCGGAGCTGCCAGCCCCAGGAATGGCTCAGGAGCCAACAGATGGAAGGAGCCTCTCCCCATCTGACACCAGCACAGATTTAATCAGCTCACACTTCCCTTTTCCACCTGGCACAGACAGCGGGAAATGGATCTTGATTTGCGTCCTCCCAGCTCTCCCCGTGGACTCTTGACATCTTTGTTTTCTTGTGACTCAACAGCAGCAATTGCAGCCCAACACTCTGCCACCTGTCACAGGGACGAGCCCGGTCCCTCCCTGGCTGTCACTGCTTCGCTTTCTGATTTTTTGACTCCTTTTTTTGGGGGGAGCAAGGCAAGGTAGGATAGAGATAGAACAGCATGAGGAAGAGAGCTCGTCCAGTGCCAGCTCTCTGCTTCATTTCCACACTCCCTCTCTTTCTCCCCAGCTTTCAAATATATTTAGGCTCAGCTTTGTCCCAAATATTGCTAAAAGTGGGGCTGTTCCACCCTTGTAGGTGTTGCTGTTGCTTGCAATCTTCTTAATATTTCATGTCCTGGGTTCCTGGAGCCCACCTCTTGGAACTGGTTACTGAACGTTCAAGCTGCTTTCAGTAGGGAACAGAAGGGGGAAAAAAATCCCAAATGCCCTCAGGCACTATATTAAAGCTTAAAAAGATGATTTCTTTCCCTTTGAGATGGGAAAATGAATGAAAGCCCCAGCAAAGGAGTTTTGCTGCGTGGGAAGGACGACCCCAAAAGAGTCTTTCTTTGAATAGATCCTGCTAAGGGTCTTCAAGGAGAGCAGCCTCTGTGGTTTGGGTGGGGAAACTGAGGCACAAAGCCAAGATGGAGGCAGAGAGAAGCCAAGTCTCACCTGCTGCACACAGTGGCCTTTGAATGTGGTGTATTCCTGTTAGAAAGGAGATTAATTCATAATGCCTAAAAAGAAATTCCACATGTGAAGTGAAGGAGGGGAAAAGACCCTCCCTGCCTGCGCTGTCAGAAGGATTTGTGTGGCTCAGCAGAGCTGTCAGAGTTAAATCCAAACACAACCACTGGAGCCAAGGAAACTGAGAAGTGAAAAGTATTTTATTAACATTCTCTATTGATTTCTTAATGGCTTTTCTTCCTGGAAACAGGCAAATATTTACTGTGCTTGGAAGGTGCTTTGTGATGATTTTGGGGCAGGGGCTGGCAGTGGGGCAGGGTGTCAGCGGTTCCTTGAAGGTGTCCTAGGCTGAGTCCCAGGCTGCCCTGGAGGGGAAATGCCCGGTGAAGAAAATACAGGAATTTTGGCAAGGTTGGATTGGGTTTCCACCCTCGTGCACTCCTTCCCCCTTGAACACCTCTGTTATTTTAAGCTTTCAGTGCAGCAAGGAAAGAAAGTGGAAAAAAAAAAGAAGAAAATCACTTTCCACTTGCAAATGATTCTATAGAGCACATCAGTGCTGCAGTGCGAGGTGAGGAATCTGGGATGATAACACCAACCTGGAAGGAAACTCAGCACAGGGATGCACCAAACCCTGCTCTGCTGCCTCTGGTCGCTCCACTGAGCAGCCCAGTGACTGGAAAGCTCAGTACCTTGTTTGCTCTGCTCTTGACTTCTGATTCTTCCCTCTCTCCACCTCTTTTTATTTTTCTTCAGGACGCTGTTATATGAATATCCTTGGCTTAATTTGCATTGCATTAGAGTAAAACATTTTAAATTTCTTCACAGCAGAAGTAAATCTGACAGACTTTATGAAGCCATTATACCTGCAGGTATTTTATACTTTTAAAATACATTCTTGTCAAGCTATCTTAATTATATTATTATATGTACTTTTGAACTCGGATCCACTCTCGGGTGATATATTACACTTCTGACAGTGCAGCCCTAAAAAGCTACAATTTATATCAAAGCTTTGTGGCTGAACAAAGATGTATCTATTATGGATTCGGGGGAATTTATTAATTTACTGTTTTGGAACACTTATTCATTGACAAAGCTTGCTGGCTTTAAATTTCCAGCGGGCGATTCCTGTGTGCAGCATTTCCGTGGCTTTGGAGGTGCTGGGATTGCAGCTGGAGGCACAGAGGGCTGGAGCCTTTGCTGGCTTTTATCCAGGGTCAGAGTTTGCAGCATTGCCCATCCCTGTGCCATTGGCCACAGATAATCCCTTACAGGACATCCCCAATGCTCTGAAGGAGCTGCAAAGAAATCTTCACTGGGTCCTTCCACAAAACTGCTCAGTGCTGGAAACTGATGGGAGTTCAGAGCATGCAAGGGAAGTTCTTGGCTGCAGCACAAATCCTGTTTTGCTCACAGAAATCAGAGAATTCCTGAATGGTCTGGATTGGAAGGGACCTTAAAGAACATCTTGTTCCATGAGCAGGGACACCTTCCACTTTTCCAGGCTGCTCCAAACCCCATCCAGCCTGGCCTTGGGCACAGCCAGGGATCCAGGGGCAGCCACAGCTGCTCTGGGCACCCTGTGCCAGGGCCTGCCCACCCTCACAGGGAACAATTCCCAATATCCCATCCATCCCTGCCCTCGTCCTGTCATTCCAGGCCCTTGTAAGAAGTCTCTCTCCATCCTTCTTGTCGGCCCCTTCAGGCCCTGGCAGGGGCGCTGAGCTTTCCCTGGAGCCTTCTCCTCTCCAGGTGGGCACCCCCAACTCTCCCAGCCTGGCTCCATCATAGAGGGTTCCAGCCCTGGAGCATCTCCATGGCTTTCTCTGAATTTTTTCAGCACAAGAGCAGAGTAGAGGGGGTATCTGTCCTGTTGGCTGGAGTTGTCTTTGGGTGTGCCAAGGACATCAGGAGGGGCCACAGGACTGCCCATGGAGTTGTTCATTCCCATGACCACAGGCACAGCCCTGTGCCCCTCTTGGGCCTTTCCAACCAAAAGAGAGGTTGGTGGTCAATCTTCATCAGTTCAGGATGTCCTAGTTGAAGATTACTCCAAACTCTTGGTGAACGGTTTTGGTGCAAGGGAAGCCACAGGCTCATCCTGAATTCCATTCTCCAGTAAATCAGCCTATGGATGTGGGACAGCTTCACTTGCCCATGGCTGTAGAGTTTGAATGAGATGATCTTTAAGGTCCCTCCCAACCCAAACCATTCCATGGCTCTGCTGTTCTATCAAATATTTAAGATGTGAAAAGATCCAAGATTTCAAGCCCAGCATGTGACCAAACACCACCTCGTCACCCAGACCACAACCCTAACTGGACACTTCAGGGATGGTGACTCCACCGTGGGCAGCCTTTTCCAGTGCCTGACAGCCCTTTCCATGAGGAAACTCTCCCTGATGCCCAACCTAAGGTCTGCAAACAGCTGGGCCAGTGACATGGAGAGGTGAAGGTCCTTTCCATCCTTGCTTTACAAACTCTTCCCCAAATCTATGCTGGCTCCAAGGCTTAGGGCTCCAAGGCTCTTTGGGCTCACCTGGTCATTCTCCCTCCTATTTAACAGCGAGAAACAAACAGATCAACAACTGTTCTATGCTTAATAAATTGCATCAACTTCTCCCCTGATGAGATGGGAGGTCTTAGCTCAAGTGGCACCAAGGGAGGGTCATCTAGCATGGAGAAAAGGGAACTCAGAGGTGACCTTATCACTCTCTGCAGCTCCTGAAAAATGGTTGTAGTCAGGTGGGGTTGGTCTCTTTCTCCAGGAATTGACAGAACCAGAGGACACAGCCTTGAGCTGCACCAAGGGAAATTCAGGTTGGATATCAGGAAAAAGTTTTTTACAGAAAGGGTGATAAAGTTCTGGAATGGCTGCCCAGGGAGGTGGTGGAGTCCCCATCCCTGGGTGTGTTTAACAAAGCCTGGATGTGGCACTGGGTGCCAGGGTTTAGTTAAGATGGGGCTGGGCTGGAGTCGATGATCCTGAAGGTCTCTTCCAACCTGATCATTCTGTGATTCTGTGAATTGAATTCTGTGAATTCTGTGGAACACCCCCTGTCCCTGTTGGGTGCCAACAGCTCCATTAGAGCCGGGGCTGGAGGTGCAGTGAGCCAGGAGTGTTTATTCCATGAACTCCCTCTCCAGTGACTGCTCTCCTCCCGCCTCTCCTCGGATTAAGGAGGCGAGGAGAGCTGGAGGAGCAGCATTAGACTTTCTATTCTGAGCAATCACCAAAATCCACTCAGGAAGTTTAATTGCTTCAAGTAAAACTTGTAAATTCCAACAGGGCACAAAGCACTTGAGCTGGCAATTTTCTTCACTGCTTTCTGAGGATTCAAATGATATTTTTCATTCCCTATTGTTGTTCTAAAGGTTTTAGAAGAGCACTGATTTTTTTCCCTTTCTTTTTCTTTTTTTTAAATTATTTTTTACCCTCTTCAAGCCCTGCATTTCCCTCCTAAAACATGTTCCAGTCAAATTCATTGAAATTGTCTTGGTATTGTCAGAAAAATCAGTTTGACTGCTTCATCTTGTAAAACTTTCAAAGCTAAAAATTAACTGACATTTCCAAGTGAAATGTCATTTTGCTCCAAATAAATAAATAAATAAATCCAATGTTTTGACATTTTTAAAGCACTCTTCCTTTGTAAAAGGGAAAGAAGTTCTTTAAATGAAAGTCGTGTCAAAACTGACTTCTTTTCCCTTTTTTTTTTTTTTTTTTTGCTCAGAGAAAATTTGGCTTTTATGGATTTTTTCCTGTGGGAAGATATTGTGTTCATCCGTGGGCCCAGGGTGGCCCCAAGAGTGACTGGGGAGGATCCTAAGAGGATCTAACCAGAGTGGAGAAGCACTGGAGGAAGTCTTGGCTGGGCAATTGGGTGGTTCTGCATCCCTGGCTGCACATAAATATTCATTTCCCAAATATACATTTCCCATCCCTGGCAGTGCCCAAGGCCAGGTTGGACAGGGCTTGGAGCAGCCTGGGGTAGTGGAAGGTGTTCCTGCCCATGGCAGGGAGTGAAAAGGATGGGCTTTAAGGTCCTTTCCAACCCAAACCATTCTGGGATTCCATGATTTTATATAAATATATATAAATCTTTATTGTGTGTTGGCTTGGCTACTTGTTTAGAGGCAAATTTCCAAAGCAGCTGAGCAAGCCAAGCATTTCCTGTGGTGGCCCAGGACACAGAACCCTGGCAATGTCTCTTCTCTTCCACTGGGCTCTGCAAAAGTGGAGATGTCTGATCACAGCAACCTTGAGGTTGGAAAAGACCTCAAAAATCCTCAAGTCCATCCTTTGATGGGACACCCCCACTATGCCATGTCATGCTTGTGTTTGAGCACCTCCAGGGATGGGGACTTCACCACTGCCCTGGACACTCCCTTCCAATGCCTGACCACTCTTTCAGGGCAGGAATTGTCCCCAGTATCCCACCTGAACATCCCCAGAGCAGCCTGAGGCTGTTTCCCTTCTCCTGCTGCTGTTACCTGGCCACAACTTCCAGGGACCTGTAGGATGTGGATACTGACAGCCTGGTCAGAGTGAGGAACCAGATAAACTTCCCCAGGAATTGTTCTGGGGAGTTTTGAGAAGGCTGAGAGAGAAATAATTAAAACAATCTTGCAGCTGGTGTTTTGAACAGTTGTTTTCCCATAAGATGTTTACCAAAGGGTATCTCCTTAATTAGCCAGTCATGTGAGGGGTGTTAAGAACCAATTAGGTTCTGGGTGAATTATGTTGGTTATAAATATCGTGCAATATTGATAAATATCATGTGAGGTTGCAACAAAGGAGCCTTTTGCCTCTGAAAATGCATGGAGTCAAGTGTTGCCTTTCTTCTGAGGGAGTCAGAAGCTCCCCCAAGTTGCTGCTGTTTGGGTCAGCCTTGTAAACAGCAGCTTTTGCCCTCATTGTGTTTTATCTCACCATGTGCCTGGTAACATGAAGATAAAAACAGCATCTGAGCAAACAGTTGGTGTCAACCCCAACACTCTGATTTTCACCCCAAGAGCAGCACTGGGTGTGAGTTTAGAGTTCACTCACCCAGTCCAACTGAAGGAACCACTTAGAGCCGGGCAGGACTGGGTTTTTTATTATCTTATTATTTATTATTTTTCCATTGATTGATGTGCTCCCTGCCTTCAGTGTGCCTTGCTGAGGGCAGCAGATCCCAGGGTGTTAATTCAGACACATTCCATGCTCAGGGGGCTCTGAGAGCACTGCAGCAGGGCTCAGAATTTAAGGAGGATGGGCAGAGCTCTCCAAACCTCCATCCTTGGCTTGAGGGCTGAGCCAGGGGAGCTGCTCCCATGGGGCAGGGTTAGGGAATAACTCAGTGCGTGTTAGGAGATGCCTTGTGGAAAAATAGAGAACAAACACTTCTGTAGCTGCTCCTCTCCTGGCTTTCATGCTAGCTGATGTTGGTAAATCACTGCAGAATGTTGTAAATGATGTGTGAAAGGGGAAAAGGCAGAAATTATCCCTTCGTTATGCAGGGAAATCTTCTGTGTTTGGGGCAATTCATTGCAGAGGTTTCCTGTAATGATGGAGCAGGAAAACCTTCTGCTCTAAAGGGGTGAAAAAATAATCCCCTTTGTTTTTATTTCCCCTTTGTTTTTATTTCCATCTTAAAGGTTTTATAATATCTTATTTCCCTGCAAACCATCCTCACAAAATACTCCTGGGCCTCCCCAGCCAGTACTTGGGTCAGCCACACTTTTCTTTCACTACCATGGTTTCTCCCCCCATTTTCCCTGCTGCTGAGTTTTAGAGAGGTTTCAAAGCCAATTCCGTTTCCCCTCTGGTGTTTTGGGATTTTTCTTCATTTGTTTTGGGTGGATTGAGGTGTTTGGGGTTTTTTATGCTGGGTTTTTGTATTTGGCAAGGCCATGCAGTTCCCATGGCTATAACTCCTTCCCCTGGGCCTTTCTGGGGTGGTCTGGAAGCAGCTGAGCACAGAGAGGGAAAGCAGCACCAACAGCCTTGGACATGCCAAAAACTGCTGCAAAGCAGAGGGGAACCATGGCCCACCATGGGGAAAGGGTCATAATCCCATATTTACATTCCAGTGGGGACATTTAGTTTAAACATCTGGAATATCCTTTTCTCTGCATGGAGAGAGAGCCCTGTAGGTGTTTGAGGGAGCTCAGGCACACATGAGCTGTTTTTACTGGGGGCACAGCTCCTCCTGGTACTTGAGAAATGCAGAATAAGAATGGCTTGAGAGGACCTGCAGGGATCACATAACTCATCCATCTTCCTCCAAGTCCTGGGTTAGGCAGTGCTGGCTTTATCCAGGATTTTATTGGAAGGAGGATTTAATTGTGGAGGCAGGTGAAGATGCCCATTTGGGAGGCTGGTGAGAGGGTGCCCTTCTACTACCCCAGGGTGCTGCAAGCCCTGTCCAACCTGGTCTTGGACACTTCAGGGATGGGGCAGCCACAGCTGGAACCTGCATCTGCCACCCTGCAGGGCTGGCTGGTGCCAGGGCAGCACCACCAATCCTTCAGTAAGAACGGAACTTCATAAGAAGGAGGGTAACTTCAGAAGAAAGCAAAGGCCTTTGACTACTCCTTGGCACAGCTTCAGACCACCTGAGATGGGCCCAAGTGGGAGCTGCAGCCCAGACATGGCCCATGGAGCAAAGCTGCTATTCTGAGAGGCGAGGGAAGGCCAGGCTCCATTGGGGATCTGTCAGGGCAGGCAGGGAGATGAGAGGTAGTCAATGACATAAGAGATGTCAGGGTTTATTTCCAGTAAGAGCCGGTGGAGCTGGGAAAATTGCTCATTAATGCTTTATTGATATTCATGTTCCTATTGAAGAAGTCTGGGCTGGGAGGTGGAGCGGGGGGGCCGTGCCCTGTTAATGGGGCCAGGCTGAAAATAGGTTCTTTTATGCCTGGGCAAAGGGGATGCACTGACCACGGGAGGTTTGCCTGTGTCAGTGTCTCTAAATAGAGCCTGGATCAGTGCTGTGCCTGAGCCAAAAGCTTTGGAGGAAAAAACTAATAACTCAGGTCAAACCATGCCAGCAGCGCTGGAGTTCTCGCTGGCTTTTTTTTCACAAAGGAAAATTTAAAGCAGATTGTTGTAAAACTATGCAAAATGTTCGTCTGTGGGGTTTGGGACTATTTAACCCTCATGTTTGCTTTAGCGTTCTGTTTTTAGAGTAATTTGAATTTAAAATGCTCTATCAAAAGGAATTTATTTCCAAAATGTCAAATTACTTTATTTCAGAAGTGCTGACGGTAAAACGTTTTGGCTTTTAAAAAACAAAGCAAACTCCATTAGCAGTTTGGCATTGGTGACATTCACAAATATTTTCTGTTTCTCTGAAACTCTTTATTCCATACATTTCCTACATCCTGCCCGGTTTTGTAGCCAGGAACCCAGCTGAGCGCTGCAGCTCCACAGGGAATGTCCCCAAACCAAGCAATTCCCAGCACGGTTCACAGAAACCTTGAGGTTGGAAAAGACCTCAAAGATCATCAAATCCATCCTTTGGTGGGACACCCCCACTAAGCCATGTCATGCTTGTGTTTGAGCACCTCCAGGGATGGGGACTTCACCCCTGCTTTTGGGGCTCACTGGAAACGGGATTTTGCAGAATCACAGAATCCTACAATGGTTTGGGTTGAAAAATACCTGAAAACTCTCATTCCACCTTCCATTAGCCCAGGTTGCTCCAAGCTCTGCCCAGCCTGGGACCCTGCCTGGTGCTCATCCCCTGCAAGTTTAATCAACTTCCAACTGAACCAAGCACCTTTCTGGTGATGAAAAGGACCATAAAACCATGGAGAGAGATATTCTGAGTGTTATTGCTTGCATGGCCTTAGGTCTGGGAGCAGCAGTGCCGTAACCATCCTCTCAGCCTGTCAGGCTCCACCTGGAGTGGCCAAATCCCCTCCCCAGCCCTCCCCAGATTGCTCTGGCTTTGCTGGAACCTTCCTGTCTCACCTGAGCAGGGGATGGAGCAGGAGCCTCCCTGGGGGAGAGGCAGAGCAGGAGCAAACCTGCCACAGCTCAGTAATTGGGGCAGGGGAGTGTGGAGGTGAAACATCTCCTGTTCCATGTTCTGCCTCTCAGCTGTCTCGTGCAGCCTCATTTCCTGGGCTGTGCATCAGCAGGGAGCAGCCGACTGCTGGAGCCCTGTTAGCACATCTCAGAGGTCTGCCATGCATAATTCCCATTTTTTTGAGTTTTGTCTCTTTTTTTTTTTTTGTTCTTTTTGCTGGTCCCATGTCTGTTCATGTGTTTGATCACAGCAGGATTTGTGGAAGGGCAGGATGTAACATCCCAAATGCTGAGCCAGACCCCCAGTCTCCTTGCTGAACCACAAACTGCTCCTTTTGGATGTTATTTTAAGCTCAGTACATTCCCTGCTCTCCTGCATCCAGCCTGATCCTCCTGTCTGCTGGGACATTGTTTTAATGAAGCACTGGGCATTTTACAGGTGCTGAGAAGCTTATCCTTGTTGTTCCTGGCATGTAAAAGCAGAATCACTCTTCTCATTTTATAGGTACAGAACATTTTCCCTGGTAATGTCTCCTGCCAGCCTGCCTTCCCATACTTCCCATTAAACCCGTGCTTCCTGCAGCAATGCCTGGGAAAGGGCTGGGTGTTCCCTCCTTGGGACACACCTGGAGGGGCACCCAGGAGATGGAAAGCTGTCACAGACATCTTTATGAAAAATCCTTTCCTCAGGACTTTTCCTCCTGAGAAGCTGAGAAGCCTCAGGAACAAAATGTAAACAATGGTTATCTGCTGCTGTGGAATGCAACAGGTGCATCTGTGATTGGTTCATGTTGGTTGTTTCTAATTAATGGCCAATCACAGCCCAGCTGGCTCAGACTCTGTCCAAGACACAAACCTTTGTTATCATTCCATTCCTTTTCTATTCTTAGTTAGCCTTCTGATGAAATCCTTTCTTCTATTCTTTTAGTATACTTTTAATATAATATATATCATAAAATAATAAATCAGCCTTCTGAAACATGGAGTCAGATCCTCATCTCTTCCCTCATCCTCAGACCCCTGTGAACACGGTCACAGAAAGCTGCCTGCAAATCCCTTCCCCTGTGTAAGATGAATGTTTATCAGTGCTGAGATGAGGGAAGATGCTTCTGTCAGGGTTATGGCACTGCTGCTCCCAGACCTAAGGCCATGCAAGCAATAACACTCAGGATACCTCTCTCCATGGCTTTATGATCCTTTTCATCACCAGAAAGGTGCTTGGTTCAGTTGGAAGTTGATTAAACTTGCAGGGAAGGATGGTGATTTATGCCTGACCAGTCCTCCCAAGCACTTTGTAGCATAGTGTGAATTAAGGCTGATTAAAGTGGAGGGAAGGTTCCCTTCTGCCTCACCCTGGGTTTTTGGATTGGGATGTCAGGAGCATCCATCCCTGCCCGTGCTCCACCAGGTCCTGGCTGCCAGGCACTGATGGGAGAGGAGGGCATGGGCCAAAACACAAGAGCAGGGCACTTATTATTCCAAATAAAAAGCTGCTCTTCTCATTAAAGCTGAAAATTATGGTCTGCAGATAACTCTGGTTGTGGCTCATGGAATCAATAAACCCCCAGTTTGTTTTGAAAGCCAAGTTGCCGAAATGCCAAAATACATATTTTGCAAATTGCTTAATTTCCATTTGAAAAGATCAAACCTTATTTCTTCTGAAAGCTGAGAGGTGGGGTGGCGGAGGCGACACACACACACAGCAATTTCAATCTTCTTTTTCCTGGAAGATCATCATTTAATGGAAACTGAGAGCAATGGAGAAACTGCTTCCTTTTGTCTTGTTTTACTTTTCGAACAACAACCCTGCAGGGAGGCTGATAGTCTGAGTTACAGGGAGTCTGGGCTAATTCCAAAGCAGCTATAGCTGATTTTTGGAAGCAACATTTCTGGCTGTCAGGGCATCTTCCCACGACAGCTTCTGCCTTTTGGAGGCGTGATGGTCACTGGGGCTCTCGTTGATGCTCCTTGCTTCCTAAAACCCTTTTTGCCACTGGAATGTAGGATATAAAAGCAGCTGTCAGGGATGCAGGCTCACAGGAGCACTGTGGAATCAGGGGCTGCAGGATGGGTGAGCACTCGGAATGCTGAGCCTGGAGATTTCCAGGGGGTTTTGTGCCGAGCTGAGCAGGTGTCAGGTGTGCCCTTGGCATGTGGGGCCTGTCTCAGCCCAGCTGAGCATCCTCCAGCCCCTCCAACATGTCAATAACACTCACATCAGCTGCTGGCAGCTCAGGAAGGGAGAGGCAGAGAAACAGCTGGAAGAATAATTTACCTCAGAGGTGCCCATGGCACACACGGCCCTGCCCTGTGCCTCCACACCCAGGGACTTCTCTTTCTTTCCCATAACCACTTGAAAAATAAAGATGTATGATGCCTACTTGAGCAGAATAGATTGTTTTCGATTGCTATTCATCTATTATTTTAGAAAGTAAAATGAATAAAACTTATGCAGGTCACAGACATTAAAGAGCATTTTTATATCAGTTTGGGAGCGCTTGTCAGCTTTGATTTATTAAGTAACGTTCCCCGACTGGCTACTGGTGTGTGTTGTCAGTCTCTTGATAATGGATAGACCTCACAGCTGAATGCTCTGTGATTAGACTTCTCAACTATATATTTTTAAATAAAGGCATTGCTTTTTTGGGTTTGCTCATTTCCCTCTCTTAGGCGATTTCATTCATCTTCCCTTGCCCTCCCTCTCTCCGCTGTAAATTTGTTGTTGTTGGGAGCTATGAGGATGCTAAATGGGACACATCTTAGAGGGTTTGGGTTGGGTTTTTTTTTGTTCCCCCCTCCCCAAGCTTGCTTCCAACTTAGCTTGATGGATTAAATGTCACAGGGGGACAAAAGTGGGTAAGGAAGCCATAGAACACCTTTCCAGAGAGAACACGACATGTGCTGCTCTCTGACTACAGCTGTGTCAGCATTTTTACTGTCACACTGCGCTTCCCTGGGCCTTAGGGATGGAATTACCAGGGCTGCATGGAGAGGTGGATGTGGGAGCCCTCAGCCTCTCCAAAGGGAGCAGGGGCTGAGCAAACCCAGCACTGCCTGCCCTGGTCCCTCCTGGGGAGGTTGCAGGGAGTTCATGGGAATGGCAATGGGAATGGGAATGGGAATGGGAATGGGAATGGGAATGGGAAGCCTTGCCTGGCTGATGAGGAGAACTCAGGGAAGTTCAGAGGCACTCTGGTGTCTCCTCTCACCACAACAGTTTGTTTCCCTTTGGGGGATGGCCCTGTGCTGCCTGGCTGAGCCCAAATCCCACTGCTGGAATCTCTCCAAGGGTGGCTCAGGAGCCCCTTGGCCGCCAGGGCAGGGATTTGCGGTGAGCTCTGAGCTGCTGTTACCAGGCACGTGCTGGGAGCTTCTCCTGGGAACAGCAGCAAATGGGACTGAAGATGAGTATCCTGGGCTAAAATCCTCAGCTAGAACTGTAATTATGCTTTCATAAAGAGCTGAGCTGGAACGAGGATGAGATTGTTTCCCCAGGGGCTGCAGGAGCGCTGGGACTGACTCATTAGCGTGGAATTGCAACAGCGCAGGTGGGAGGCCACCAAGTGCCTTTGTAAATGAGTCTTGCAGATCCTTCAGGAAGGGCAAAACTCAACAACCTCCCCAGGATGCTGGGATGAGGCAGCGACCTCTGCTTTTGTTATCCAAGGCTTTGGTCTCAGACCAAAACTGATCTGTCTGACTTGGGAAATGCAGAATGCGCTGATAAGAAAAAAAATATTGCACTGATTTCAAAAGCCTTTTTACTCTTGTATGACTCCGAAAATTGCTTTTGATTTAAAGGTTAAGATCTGACAAGCCAAGAGACCTTAAAGATCTTTTCTTTCCCCTCCTCTTTTCAACTCCCTGACTCCTTCAAAACCTGAAAGATGATAAAATCTGTGTAGGACCATCTGTATGGGGAGGGGGGCAGCAATTCCTTTGGGAAGTGCTTCCTGCTGCCCCTCCAATGCCGGCTGGGGATGTGGGTCACACAAGGACTTGGTTTCCCCAGGCTGCATCATCCTCTGGTCCCTCTCACAGCAAGATCCAGGCCTGGGCTGAGTGACCCCATGGGGGAAGGATAGAGGGGGTGAGGAAGAGGAGTTGAGGAAGAGGAGTGCCAGGAGAGGACAGAGCAGGGTTTGGAGCTGTGGTTCTGGAAGGACAAATGATGTGTCCGTGGTGATTTGATGTGATAGTTGGCTGCAGGAGGCCCCTCTCAGCCAGGGTCTGCTCCCAGCAATGTCTTTGCAGTTCATTAAGTGTCTCCTGCTGCTGTTTCTCAGCCTGAAATGGCCTTAGTGGCTTTGCCTGTTGCAGTGACACTGCCATTATCTCCCAATAACAAACACATTCATTATGAAGCCAGATTGATCATTTGGACCTTGAAATGATAACGCTGCTGCTCATTCAACAAATCCAACCCCAGTGTGCTCTGAAGGGGCTCATTGGGGCGTTTTTGGTTTGTCCCTACTGACTGTTGTTTCTTAAGCTGCCCTGCTGACAGGCAGGCAGGAATGTCATGGACAGAAAGTGCCCAAAGCTCTCATGCCAGGAGTGTCCCTGCTCTTGTGGAGCTGGGTTTGCCATCAGGGAGAGGAATTGGCTGCCAGGCACCCCAGGTGTGAAGGGAAGGGTCTCCACTGAGATGGGGCAGCAGATCAGAGCCAAACTCCCTTGAGGTCGGTGGAATTGGTGGGAAAACACCCAGGGAATTCCACTGACATGTACCAACCTTGGCACTGGGGCAAGGAGCCCTTGTTCTGGCTCTTGGCATCAGCAGCTGGGTTGGTTGTGCCACCTTTGGCCCCATGAGGAGCTCCCTGCCAGGCTCATCCTGTTCAGTGCCATGTTCTAGGAGGGAACAGGGCTGAAATCTCAGTATTTTCTAGTATTTCCCATGGCCTGAGGGCAAACAGGTTCAGCCCTTCATTGCTTTAGACCCAGCCTGAATGCAGGAAAACCACCATGTCCTACAGCAGAATCCACCTAACCAGGTCCTTTATCCCTCTTTTTTTTTCTTTTTCTTCCTCTGTGTAAAAACATCTACATTTTGTCAGGATCTCTAGTTTGTCAGTGACCCTGAGAAAAGTTGGAAAGTCTCTTTTCCCAGGCTGGTGCTTGAAGAAGGAGTCAGGGCTCTTCATTTCTCAGTCTCAAGGTTGTTTATTGTTTCTTATGTGTGAAATTCCATCCAGCAGGACAGTTCCAGGCACTCTGCCTGCCCCCAGGGTGGTGTTATGTCTTTATACTAAAAACTACGTGTACAATATTTACAATTACTTTCCAATACCTATCACCTATGTTAGACAGTGAGCTTCTACTCTAAACCAATCCAAAGTGCCACCATCACAGCAGAAGATGGAGGCCAAGAAGAAGAAGGAGAAAGGCTGGACACACCCAGATCCCTCCATCTTGCCCCCTGAACCTCCATACCAAAAACCCCAAAATCTACTTTTTCACCTTGTGCTAACTTCACTATCATTCTACTTAATTTATCATGGCTTGCTGATCTTCATCTAAGGTTGGTAATTTGCTCCATGGGTCATAATTAAACCCACAGGTGCTTTGGGCTCTGTGCCAGGGTCTCTGAGCCCCCTGGCAGGGTCTTGCCATTCTGGACAGCCAGAGGGATGTCCTGGGTCCTGACAACTTTCTCCAATTTACCAGGTAAAAACCTGGAGCGTTCCTCCCTGAGAATGTGTAAAACAACATTCTCCACTTTCCCTTTGCCAGTGGTGGTTCTCCTCCCACATCCTCTGCGTGCCCTTCTCCCTCCTTGGCGCACTGTGGGGAATTTTCTGGTTATCAGCAGGAGTTGGGACTTCCAGGATGGGGACAGTGAGGGAACATGGACATGCCAGTGGATGTTCCAAAGGGAAGCTGCTGCCCAGCCCTCCTGATTCCCGCACCAGATGGGGCTTAATCGGGAGCGCCGCGGGGTTATTACTGAGAGACATCCAGTTCTGGATGAGAGAAGATTATCCAGGGTTTATTTCCAGCTGATAACACTCTGCCCTTCCATAACACCTTTTATCTGAGCATCTCGGAGCTCTTCACAGGCTCAGTTAATTAAGGCTCACGGTGCCCCCCGGAGCCGCGGGTGAGACCCGGGCCAGGAGCTGCAATTAGGAGGGATCGGCTCGGGCAGGCAGATAAGGCTCATGATCTCCTGCCTCGTCTTTGCTGTCTTATTTGCATGTTTATCTTCCCTGTGCAGTTGAGAACAGTGAACCCAGAGGTTGCACTGCCTGCCCAAAGTCCTCATAAGGTGCTGCACCGGACTGAAAATGTGCAGATCTCCTTCTGCAGCCCCAGAACGAGCTGGATGCAGAGATTTGTCAGTGGAGCACGATGCTGACTTTGTCCTCCAAGTCTCCCTTTTCTCCATGGGCTCCAGCCTTGGCTCTGCTCGAGTTTCCTCTCTGCAAACCCGACCTCCAAGCCTTCCTTTGCTCAAAAATAACAACAAAACCCCTCACAGGCCTCCAAAAAAACCTTTTGCTGCCTCTCCCCACAGGGCCAGATTCCTCAATAGTGATTTCTCTGGGGAATAGCTGGGCCTGAGGTTTCCTTCCCCTCCTCTTTCCTTTTCTTTACTTTCCCCTAACTAAAAATCAGGAAGCTCTAAAATCCTCTTTGAAGTAACACTGTATGAAGAGGATTTATCCTTGTCCACTTAAATATTCATGACAGCTCGTATTTCTGTTCAAAAAGACACTTGTTTATTTAGATAAGATTTAATTTATTCATAATTTACCTAAATTTGCAGGAGCGTGCATGTACATTTTAGCTTATAAGTAGCGTAATACATAAAACATTATTGAGGCATGCAAATTACACAAATACAGCATTGGAAACTGCCTGCTTGTTTTAGGCAGATAACTAATTTCTTACCCTGAGTAGAGACACAAACACAATTGCCTGGGCTTGTTGCCTGGGATTTGGCGACTCTGAATTATGCTTCCCTTAATGCAAGAGGCACAGCTTTAGAGCAGGGCCGTGGCAAAGCCCACTTTTCTTGGACTGTGAACCGTGGTAATGCCAAAGCCCTTTGCTGGAATTTTTTTTTGTTTCCAGTCCTCTCTCTGGGGACTCAATTTGGGTTGGTGTGAAATCTCCAAGTTCCTCTTTGTTTCCTTGGGATGGGGTTAGAATTTTTTGAAAAATGCGTGTATTTTATGATTGGCTTTTTGCAAATATTAAAATGAATATTATATGTGTTGTGTTAGAAAGTAATGCTGTGTTAATTCTCTTAAGTAGTGTGTTAAATATAGTTTTAGGTTACAAAAATTGTTAAAATAGAAATGATGCTATGCCAGATACTTTTTTAAAGAAAGGACTCGCAGTGAGATAGCAGCCACAGGACACCTGAATCTTTCAGAGATAAAGAATTTATTGCCCCATTATCAGAAGAAACAAACTTCTTCCCACCTTGAAGGATTCGGAGGAAGAAGATGACACTGAGCAGACAGAATCCTGTGTTTGAATGGAATTTATGCATCATGTATGAGATGTATGAATATGCAACAGGCTGTTGCTTTTAAGGTTTAATCCTTTGTTAACATGGGTCCTTTTTCAGGCTTGTGCTGCCCATAAAAGGTACCCAGACATCCGTAACTCTTTGTATTTTTTGTCTCATATTGTCCTAATTCAAATTGTCCAAATTATTGTTACTCTAATTGTATTACTATTTTTATAACCATTTATTACTATTAAACTTTAAAAATTTTAAAAACAAGTGATTGGCATTTTCACAAATTTCTAGAATTTCTAGCAGGGCAATTTCTAGTTGTGTCTAGCAGGGCAATCTCTATTTGTCTCACCAGTGCCTGGGGGCAGATGGAGTGAGCCTGTGATCCCTGTTCCACACTGTGAAAAACACCAATCACTTGTTTTTAAAATTTTAAAAGTTTAATAGTAATAAAATAGTTATAAAAATAGTAATACAATTAGAGCAATAATAATTTGGACAAATTGAATTAGGACAATATGAGACAATAAATACAAAGAGTTACGGACATTTGGGTACCTTTTTCTGGGCAGCACAAGCCCGAAAAAGGACACACATTAACAGAGGATTAACCCTTAAAAGCAACAGCCTGTTGCATATTCATACACTTCATACATGATGCATAAATTCCATTCAAACACAGGATTCTGTCTGGTCAGTGCCACCTTCTTCCTCAGAATCCTGACAGCACCTTCGAGGTGGGAAGAAGTTCATTTCTTCTGATAAAAGGGCAATAAATTCTTTTTCTCTGAAAGATTCAGATGTCCTGTGGCTGCTATCTTGCTGTGAGTCCTTTCTTTAAAAAAAAAAAAAATCCTACATAGCATAGTTTCTATTTTAACAATTTTATAACCTAAAACTATATTTAACACACTACTTAAGAGAATTAATACAGCATTACTTTCTAACACAACACATATAATATTCATTTTAGTATTTGAGAAAAGCCAATCATAAAATATGCATTTTTCACACACAGCATCTTCTGGCAGTGTGGGATCTGCTTTTCCTCTGATGGACCTTGTTGGAATCACCCATGGAGCTCTTTGATCCTCATTAATCCGTGCACCCCTCAGGATGATATGCTTTCTTGCTTTCCTCAGAGCAGAGCAACAAATGGCCCGCAAGTTCCTCATTTCCTTCAACAATTCCTTCCCAATATTTAAATTTTTCCTCTTCTATTTTGTTTCGGTTTGTAGTAATTTTAGTTTTTATCAATGCCATACAGGTGAAGGAAAACGTTCCTCAAATATCCCATTTTCTACTTGCTTCCAGTTCATAATTGCACAAATTAGCAACCACACAATGTGCTAGGCTGGGGAAAGCAGGCTGGGCTTCCTCCCAGATCTCCATCCCCCTGTGCCATGGACAAGGGGTGAGGCTGGAGGTGCTGCAGGGATTTTTGGGCTCTGCATTTGGCAGCTGGGCAGCAGGGACTGCCTTAGCAGCATCACTGCTCTCAGCACCATTAGAAATTGTTCCTAGCAGGAGTGATTCTGGTCAGGAATGAGATGTTTGCAGCTGTATATGTGGAATATAGGGTTTGTGTCTGTGAAGCCTGCAGGAGATCTCTCAAAGATGGGAATATTGGGCAGGTCCTGCTGTGTAGGGCTGTGTTACCCACAGCCTGTAATTAAGGCTCTCTGTCACCTCCCACCAGACTCTGCCTTCCCTTGCCTTGGCTGTGCCAGGCTGGAACTGTTTGGGCTGCAGCTCCCAGGGCCAGATGTCCTCTGGGGCTCACAGGCTTTGTTTGTTTGTTCTGCAGGGATGGACCAGGAGGGATGGGGACAGCAGGGCTGGTTGGTGCTTTCGCTTTTTCCTAGCTGAAATCAGAGCCAACATTTTCTATCGTTTCCAAGACTGAGATCAGTGGAGAAAATACATTTTCCCTGGGTTTGCCTGCTGCAAAAATCACTAATGAGTATCTCCAGAGCCTGAGTGCTTCAGGAGAGGGACAGGTTTTTTTGGTGGATCATGAAAATGGCTTATTTTAATCTTGGGAAAGCCATTGCACCTCGGGAAAAATAACCTCTTCCTGGCATTGGGAACAACCTTGAGTGTGCAGGTGGATAGAGAGGATAGAAACTGCTGGGGAATAGAGATAGATAGATAGATAGATAGATAGATAGATAGATAGATAGATAGATAGATAGATAGATAGATAGATAGATTAGATAGATAGAGAGGGTAGAAACCCCAGGGGTCAGTCTGTGGTGGCACTGTCCCCTGTGTGTCATTTGTCCTCAAGGCTGAGGCAAACCAGAGCAGGCCCAGCTTCATTGCCTTGGTCATGCAGTGAGGAGAACGAGATGGCTCTACTGCGTTTTCTTTACAGGAGAATTTAATAACAGAGGCTTAATTACAGAGTCACAGCATATTTGGGTTTCCAGCAGGTCATGCCCTCACTGGGGGGACAGAGCTCACCCAAGAGCTGAGCTGGTTGTGGTGTGCTCCAGGAAAACAAACCTGTTTCAGAGTAATGGGAAGCAAAATAAGACCTAAGGAGAAATGCTGGCATTAAACGCTTGCTGATGACAGGAGCTCTGCCTGTGGTGTGGGCTGGAGATCCTGGGAGGAAATGCTGCAATGTTTTAGTGGCCTTCACCTGGCAATGCTTAATTTAGTCAGAAATGCTGTTATCTGACCACCATCTTCCAATTGCTGCATCCCTGTCTGCAGAGAGGGTTCACAGGAGGATCAGAGGTGTTTTATGTAACCACAACCCCCACTTTGTCCTTTTTTCACCTGGCTTTGGCTGGAATTCCTGCATAGGCTGTGCTTTAAAGTGAGAGTTTCATGATGAAGTGGGCAGACTCCAAACTCTGACTTTGTTGGGACCTGTTGGAGCTGTAGAAATGCAGCAGAATTCTACATGTGGTGCCAGGCTGGTGGAACCATTGAATCCCAGAACATTTTGCGTGGGAAGGGACCCTAAACCCACCCAGTGCCACCCCTGCCATGGGCAGGAACACTTTCCACTGTCCCAGGCTGCTCCAGCCCCATCCAGCCTGGCTTTGGGCACTGCCAGGGATCCAGGGGCAGCCCCAGCTGCTCTGGGCACCCTGTGCCAGGGCCTGCCCACCCTCACAGGGAACAATTTTTTTCCCAATATTTAAATTTTTCCTCTTCTATTTTGTTTCAGCATGTAATAATTTTAGTTTTTATCAATGCCATACAGGTGAAGAAAAACAGTCCTCAAAAACCTGTGCTTGGGAAGATGTTTGCCTCCTCCATGATTTTGGAGGGACCCAAGATGAGGGAATTTGTGTTTAGGAATGGGATGTGAGAAGAGTGTCTGAGCAAAACTTCAGGTTTCAAATAATTTCACTAAAATAGCTCATAATTGTGTGAGCTTGACCACCTCAGTGTCTGCCCTGTGAGAAGGGGGAGATGCAGTGTTTGGCTATTCCTGAACACACATTAATTAAGGGAAGAGATGAATATTTACTGACCAGCTCCGGGCAGGGTGTATCGGAAAAGAACACGGCATTGATCGGAGGGAAAAAAAAATAAATAATAGAAATGTCCCCCCCAACACCACCTGTAGATGTATTAGGGAGAAAATATTGAACTGGGCTCTCCTGGCTCCCATGCAATTGATGCAATTTATTTTCAATTTGTCAAACGTGGCATTGGAGCAGCAATTGGTTTTGGTGATTTATTAGGAATTTTCTAACCAGGGCACTCTGTCATTGGAGTTACTTCACTTCTGTTCAAGTAGATTTTTGTCTTTCTGCAAGCTCAAGCTGTGAAGCCAAGAAGGTGAGTTTTTCTACATCCCCCCCCCCTCCTTTTTTGTTAAATCAAAAGGGAAAACTGAAAGAAACTCAGCCAAAAAGGGAAATGGGGAAAAAGTAGCAGAATTGACATATTTTAAACATCATGACAGGATGGGCTGTTTAAATTGCCTCTGTGAATTGATTTAAAAGCTGTTGGAAGGCATCTCTATTTCATTAACTGTCTTTCTCCTTCATTTCAGTCACTGGAGTCATTGCCTCTTATTACCTTCCAGGTTCGTGATATCCATCCACATGGTTATTTTAGTTATTACTATCTGTATACAGAAAATGTAAGAGGCAATTTTGGGACAGAAGCAGCTTGGGAGGGATGTGGGGATGGTAAAATAAATAATTTGATTTCTGTGTGACACCCATGATTCAAAGCCATCAGGATTACAGGAGTGTTTGTGCTGGCTGTGCATTTTGGTCAGAACCTGGGGAAAAGTGTGGGGGTTTGTGGTATCAAATCTGCATCTGGTTATGAAGTGTTTTCCCACATTGAATAACTGATAATGAACCCACAGCTAATTTTCTCCTGCGAGATAGGTGCTGCAGTGTGCTCATGGTATTTTTCAGCCCTTCTGGCTGCGGTGGTATCAGGAGTTTGGTGAGTTTGAGGTGTATTTTCATTTACCTTCCTCTGCGAGGTGGATCTTGGGGAGCAGGTGGACCCTTTTCTTATCCTTGGGGACACTGATGATCTTGTACCTCAGGGAACATCAATTCTCCCTTTATTTAACACCTGAAAAGGTGCCTGTGGTACCTGCAGAGGCTGCTGGATGTTACCAAGGTCTGGAGGGGGAAGAAAAGAGGAAATCTTTTGGGCTGTCCTTCCCAAAGCTTTTCTTTACAGACCTAAACAACACAGCGAGCTCCAGATTATTTTCACATTTTCTAAAAAGCTGGAGCTTCCAGTCTGTTTTCCCAGAGCTCTGCAGAGTCATTAGCTGCTTACAGCACTTAAAAGAAAAATGTGGTGCTTCGGAGACTTCGCTTCTGTTTGCTGTCTTTACCACCAACTAATTGGTTGGATAACGAGCAAATATTTTTCCTCTGTTCCTTAATTTCCAAGCTTTTTGACTTGCAAGCAGGAAGAGCAGAAGCTGCTGGTGGTTGGCAGGCAGCGAGAGGGGAATGAGCTGTGGGGAGGCTGCTGGAGCCACGCTCAGGGTGGGATTGCAGTGACTGCCTGGACCCTGCTGTCCCCATGGTTTGTGCCTCTTCTGCTGAGATTTCACATCCACAGGTCTGGTCTGACTTAATGTGTTTGTAGGGAAACTCTGATTAAGGCAGGAATGATGCATTTGACTCTGTGTTTTCAGAAGCCTAATTTATTACTTTATTATTATTTATACAAACATATAAATAAATAAACATTTAATTATTTCTATAAATATTATCTTTATTATAATATTTATTATAAATTAATAATAATTTATTAATTATTACTTAATTAATATTATATTAAAGAATACTATATTATACTACACTAAAGAATACTGAAAGGATACTTACAGAATGTTAAAAAGATAATAATGAAAACTTGTGACTCTTTCCAGAGTCCTGACACAGCTTGGCCCTGATTGGCCAAAGAGTGAAAACAACTCACAGCAGAATCCAATGGAACAATCACCTGTGGGTAAACAATCTCCAAACACATTCCACATCAGCACAACACAGGAGAAGCAAATGAGATAAGAATTGTTTTCCTTTTCTCTGAGGCTTCTTATCTTCCCAGAAGAAAAATCCTGGGCGAAGGGATTTTTTCAGAGAATGTGAATGCCACACTGACTCATCCTTAAAGCAGGTGGGGAGAGGAAGGGAAGGGGTGAAGCTCTGCAGGGCAGGGTGACCAATAGTTCCCATTTGGGGGGAACAAAGCATCCAGGAGCCTTGATAGTGTGAAAAACACCTTCACTCTCCTGTGAAAATCTAAAACATTTAATGAAGAACCATAGGAGACAAGGACCATAGAGCAAAGATGTTACAGCCACTCAGCCAAGAGCACACCTGCTAGTTTGGAAGGACCCTTGGCATACCATTTCTATTGTATCAGCTTGTTACTTATTCATAAACAATTATGCCTAGTAAACTTTTCCCCAAACTAGTTTACATATTTCAAGATTCCATATTCAAAACTTTACTTTTTCCCCAAACTGGTTTACGTGTTCAGTTCCACCCTTTTAGAGCATGCTTATTCCTTGGTTGTGGTTTTAGTCCTTTTTTATCCCCTCCAGTTTTGGGTCTTGGCCCACACTGTTTTCGAACATTGAGTGCTGATGGTTGGCAGATCTGTACAGGTGTGCTCGTCCTGTGTTCATTGGGTGCTATCCCATCCCAGCAGGCATTTTAACACAAGCACACTGATATCAGCTATTGCACTGAGCTTAATTAACAGAAATAAACACTAATACATAAACAACAGAAATAAAAACTATATTTTTGTAACAAAGTTACTTTAACACATATAAAATCCATAAAATCCATTTTAATATTTGTGAAATGCCAATATTATAATATATATCTATAACAATAGGAAGACTTGAATGATCCTGTGATCAGGGTGACTGTGGCAAGGAGAGACAGCTCCTGGCTGCATGAGCTGGCATGACCTTGATTTAAAGGTGTTTGTGGCTTTGAATGGAATTCTCTGGGTTTGATTCAGCCCTGACCAAGAGCTGTGTGTGCTGCTGGAGGCCATGGCCATCGCTCACAGTGAGGTTCCCCAGTGCTGTGAGCACAGCAAGGTGTAAAGGCCGCAGCCATGGAGAGCAGGGACATCCTGAGTGCCAACCTGAGTGACATCATGAGTGCCCCGAGGGAGCAGACAGCTGCCCTGGCAGGGGACAGCTGATCCCCAGCCCAGGGACACCCTTGCAGTCAACAGCAAAGCTTCCCATGAGGGTGACTGGGCATGGCTTGCAAGGTGTTCCAAACTGGAACCTTCACCCAGATTCTGGGACGTGGCAGAGGCACCTTTGCCCTGGGCTCTTGCTGGGGGTGCATCACCCTGCCCGTGATCCAGGAGCAGCAGGTGCCAGGGATTTACCCAGATCCAAGCCAAGCCAAGTTTGAGATGCTGAAGGGTCTCAAGGGGCTACACGAGGAGTGGCTGAGGAAACTCGGTTTGTTCAGCTGAGACTGAAGTCAGACATCACCAGGGGCTGCAGCTCCTCCCGAGGGCAGCTCTGATCTCTGCCCTGGGACAGGGACAGGAGCCAGGGCACGGCTGGGGCTGGGCCAGGGCAGGGCAGGCTGAGATCAGGGAAAGGCTCTGCCCCCAGAGGGTGCTGGCACTGCCCAGGGAATGCCAGAGCTCCAGGAGAGTTTGGACAGCACTGCCAGGGACGGACAGGGTGGGATTGTTGGGGGTCTGGGCAGGGACAGGGGCAGCACTGGGTGGTCCTGTGGCTCCCTCCAGCTCAGGATATTCTGTGAACCCTCCTGGCTGCCTGGAAGTGTTGCTTTGGCTCCCTCCTGCCCTTTGAGTATCATGAATGTGTGTTCCCACAAGTACAAAGCCACCTCGGCAGGAGGCTCAATCTCACCTGCCCCTCACACCTGGTTTTGGGAATGGCAAAGGGAGAATGTTCTGTGCTGGTTCGGCTTTTTCCCATCTCCATCTGAGCTGTCTGGGATAGCTCTGTTTATCCCCTGTTCAGTGCTCTGTGTCTGCATGAAGGCAATACCAAACTTTGGGATTTGCAGGACCAGTCTGACGCTCTGGGGCTGCAGAGCTCATGGCTTGAGGAGGGCCAGGTGCTGCCTGTGGCATCTCTCAGACCCATCCCTCACACCCAGGTACCTCCACAGCCACCCCAATGGCAGCAGATGTGACCCCACTGTCCCACCCCCTGTGGAAGGACCCCATTCATTAACTGTGAGCACATCCCCTGCAGCATCCACATTTCAGGGCCCATCTCTGGGAAACGTTGATGCTGTTTCCTGGAGCACACATTGGATGATGGCATTTCCCAGTATCTGTTTTCATTTCAAATTCACAGGCCTTTCTTGCACACAACTTTTGGTGCCACCTCGCACTTGCAGGGTGGCAGGATGGGAAGTGGCAGTCCCCAGCCCAAACAAAGCACATCCTGAAATTTTATTAATGAAGATTTGCAGCTGCTCCTGAGACTTGGCATCTTCCAGCAAAGGCTGGTGACAGGATTCATTTGGTGATAAATATCAAGTGGGAGCAATGAGCAAGCCGTGGTCAGTTCATGAGTGGGTTTTTCATGTTGGCTGGGGAATAATTTGGTTTCCAGTGGCAGCAGAATGTGCTATTTCTCCTCTCTCTCTCCCCCACCAACCTCCTAAAGATGCTGCAGGACTGAGCTCGTAAAGGAGCAATGTTGCAGCCTCTAACCTCGTTTACAAGCCAAGGTTGATCAGCCTTGAAAGGAGAAGGAGCTGGTGAAGCTGAGAGCTGGGACGTGCCTTGAGTGGAGAGGGAAGGGCTGTGGAGCCAGGCAGGGCTTTTTGCAGGTGATAGTTATGGTAGATAATCACCCGGCTCCATCTGGGCTGAAAACATTGCTAATTGAGGCAGGGCTGTTTCCCGTGGGAGAAATAACCCTCCTGTTCTCAGGGCTTTGCTGTGAGGTCAGGGGTTCCTCAGGAGATGCTCCCTGCCTCGCCCTAGGGTGGTTTACTGAAATACTACCAGCTATTTTCCTTCTATTTTCATCCATTCCTGGCACTTCCCATCTCCAGCTTGTTACAGGCTTGGCAGGGAAAAGAGAATGGGAAATAAACATTTCATTTCCATTTCCAAAGCCGTGCCTCGCTCCCGAGGAGCAGCCACAGAGCTGATGATGCTCACGGAGCTGTCTCTGACAGATCAGTGCCAAAGGGAAACCTGGGCTTCCATTTCCAGCCCTGTCCCCCCTGGGCAGAGCTGAGGAGTTCGTGGGGATCAGCAGGGAGAAGGAAAACAATTTGATCAAGGGGCCCTGGAGTCAGGCACATGGAGAAACTGGTCTGGTGGGGTTTTTCAGCTTCCATCAGTGTCAAGTTGATTTTATTTTTAGAGCAGTGATGATATTAATAATAAAAGGAAGGGAGGGGTGAATAAAGCACCTACAGGTAAATGGGGCACAGCCCCCATCAGCTGCTCAGCTGGTCCTTCCTGACCAACTCAAAGCTTTTTAGAGCTGATTATAGGAGATTTTACAAGATGGGTGGGGGCTCAGGTGTAATATTTTATGGTGTGTAACCACATTTATCTATTGCCTCATTTTGCTGTATTTGGGAGTGTGGGGAACATTTTGTGCAATGGGCAGTGTGGTGTAGGGGGAAAGGGAATCCCATTCTGTCAGTGCCTGGGGCTGGGGTTGGTGACAGTCCCCACAGCTGCCAGCAGGACAATTCCAGTGAGCCATGTCCTGTCACTGTCTGGGACCAGCATCAGGGATTTCTAAGGAAGATTGGAAAAATGCTGCAGCAGAGGTGAGGGTCCCCTGCCTCCACTCCTTGGCAGGTGCTGCCCTAACTCTGAATTGCCAAAAACTCCTCCAAGTCCTGGAGCCTGAGGTGTTCGTTCCCTTCCCAAATTGCTGCTCCCCTTCAGCATCAGCTGCCCTCGCTCACCCCCAGCACCCAAACCAACCTTTGGTTCCTCCAAACCCACCAGGGTCAGGCTCCTGCTCCTCTCACACCAAGAGAAATGAGCTGGTGTCCCCTCTTATAGGCAGTGAGTGGGGACTGTCCCCACATGTGTCCCTCAGGTTTTTGAAATGTTTTTCATCTGTGAGAGAAAGGAATGCAAACCTGTGGGTGGCACAGCATTGCCTGGAGAAGTTCTGCTTCCTTCTGCTTTCACTCAGTCCAAGATTCTTCCCTGCTAATGATGGTCATATGTGCATATGTGAGACCATTATATATTTATATTTTTTTATCATTGTGTTCTGAATTGTCCCAGCAAAGTTGCCCTAAATCAATGCTGAGGGAAGATGAAAGTTCACTGCTTTCTGTGCAGATGAATATGAAAATAGGAAGGGTTTTAGACTTCTCTGACATTTTCCTTGCCTTCTGAGCAAAAAAGTAGCAGGAAAGCAATAAAATAAGACTTCCACTCAGGACTCCAGCTGCCAGAAGAATTATTAGACTTTTGCAGCCCCGGCTCAGGAAGGGCTTTTATACATCCCAAGCCAGGCAGGTGAGATGAGACACTGGTGCTCAGTGCAGGGCTGCCTTTCCCAGGGCAGCTGCAGCCAGCAGTGAAGAAGGCAAGTCCTCAGTCAGGAAAAACAACACATTTCTGTGATTTTCCTCTCCTTTGTTGCAGAGCTCGTGCTGCTCTGGTGCAGACAATGAGGCTGTGCAGTGCAATCGTGACCCTGTGCTGGCAGAAATGCCAGGCTGGTTTAATGAAGAATCCTGAGCAGGGCATAAAAACCCCCACGTTAATGGCTCAGGGCCCAGAGAGGTGAGCTGGTCCTTATGAGAGAATGATGGGTAAAAATTGGCCTGTACAGCTCTTAGCCAGCCTCAATTAATGGAGATAATGCTCCTCTCACAATGAGCCACTTCTGCTCTGCTACCTCCCATGACCTCGCTGGGTTTCATGGCATTGCTGGTGATACAAATGTGTGAATCCTGTGCCAGGAAAGGCCAGGCTTGGCTGGGAAACAGGACAGAGGCAGCAGAACCATGGTTTTGTGGTCATCCCAGCCAGTCAACAGCAGTGGTGGGCAGGTAGAGGCTCTTCAGTGGAGCCACAGGTGACTTGGGTTGAGCGCAGCAATCAAGAGCTTATTTATCCCAGCTTGGAGTGTCACGCTCTGGTAACCAGGCACTTCTTGTTGCTCATCTCGAAATCCCAATCGAACGCCTTCATTATCACCCAGCAGTGTTTCCTTTGTGGATAACAAGTCACACTGCGAGCATTAATGGAGCGTCGGATGGATTTGTGTTGTGGGATTGTTGTAAGCGCTGATTGAAGTTTTGCCTGTGATTAGGGGGCTTAGTCAGGTGTGAGAGAGGGAGGCTCTGCTGCCTCGGTAAGGTCTGGGTTTGCAGCGCCTCTCTGAGGGGTGCTATCACAGAATTCACAGAATCACCAGGTTGGAAGGGACCTTCAAGATCATCGAGTCCAACCCAGCCCCAGCACCTCAACTAAACCCTGGCACCCAACGTCACATCCAGGCTTGTTTTAAACACATCTCTCAGAACTCAGCGCATCCCTCTGGGTGTCCAGAGTTGCTGGAACCTCGCCAGGGGGCTCAGAGACCCTGGCACACAGCCCAGAACACCTGTGGGTTTGATTATGACCCCTGGAGCAAGTTACCAGCTTTGTATGAGGACCTGAGAGTCACACAGGTTTAAACAGTATAATAATAAAATTATCACAGGGTGAAAATGTAGATTTTAGCATTTTTGGAATGGGGGTTATGGGGACGAGATGGAGGAATTTGGGTGTGTTCAGCCTTTCTTCTTCTTCTTGTTCTCCATTTTTTGCTGTGATGTTGGCACTTTGGGATTGGTCTAGAGTAGAAGCTCACTGTCTAACATAGGTGATGGGTATTGGGAGTTAAGTGTAAATATGTTATACGTAGTTTGTAGTATAAAAGGACAACACAGAGTGCCTGTGGCTGCCCTGCTGAGCAGATCTCAGCTGGGCTGAAAGAAAATTTTATAGATAAGAATTAATAAACAACGTCAAGACTGAAAACTGAAGAGCTCTGACTCGTTCTTCAGCTGCGCGGGCCGAAGCAGAGACATCCTGCACATCTGGGGGCAGCAATAACAACCAAAACCTGAGAACATCCAGGGATGGTGACTCCACTCTCAGAGCCACTGCTGGTCAAAGTGACCCTGAGATGTGTTACAAAGTCTCTTTTCCCAGCCCAGCAGTCAAAGAAGGACTCAGAGCTCTTCTATTTTCGTTCTCAAGGTTGTTTATTGTTTCTTGTCTATAAAATTCTTTCTCTGACCCACCAAGGTCTGTCTGGCTGGTCAGGTTGAGGCACACTGGTGTTATCTTTTTATACTAAAAACTACATGTACATTATTTACCATAACTTCCCAATACCTATCACCTATGTTAGACAGTGAGCTTCTACTTTAAACCAATCCAAAAGTGCCAACATCACCCAGAAGATGGAGGCCAAGAAGAAGAAAGTAGGACAGGGCACACCCAAATCCTCCATCTTGGGACCCTGACCCCCATTCTAAAAACCTCAAAAATCTATTTTTCACCCCTTGACAAACTAACTATTATTCTGCTTAAACTCTCTTGACTTGTAATTCTTCATATAAAGGTGGTAATTTGTTCCATGGGATAAATCAAAGTCACGGGGGTCTTGTGCTCTGTGCCAAGGTCTCTGAGCCCCCTGGCAGGGGCTGGAGCCATCCAGGACAGCCAGAGGGATGAAATTGCTTCCAACACTCCACCACCTCCCTGGGCAGCCATTCCAAAACTTTATCACTCTTTCTGTAAAAAAACTTTTTCCCAATATCCAACTTAAATTTCCCTTGGCACAGATCAAGTTATCAGGGTGTTCCTTACAAAGTCAACTTAATGAGGTCCATGCATGAGGTCCCAAGTTTGCTTTATCCCATCTGGTACCTGTCACTGGTGTTGTGTCACCACCCACACAGGAAACAACTCCAGACACTGCCTGGGGTTCTGGCAGCTGTCCTAGAGGGTTTGTGGTGGGGCATCACCCTCCCTGTGGAATGTAGACCTCGTTCTGTATGATGGTGTTCACAGGGGTTTTTGAATGAGGGAAGAGACGAGAATGCTGACTCTATATTTCAGAGGGCTTGATTTATTATTTTATGATATATATTATATTAAACTATACTAAAAGAATAGAAGAAAAAGTTTTCATCAGAAGGCTAGCTAAGAATAGAAAAGAATGAATCAACAAAAGTTTGTGTCTCAGACAGAGTCTGAGCCAGCTGACTGTGATTAGCCATTAATTCCAAACAACCACATGAGACCAATCACAGATCCACTTGTTGCATTCTGAAGCAGCAGAAAGTCAATGTTTACATTTTGTCCTTGAAGCCTCTCAGCTTCTCAAGAAGAAAAAATCCTAAAGAAAGGATTTTCATAAAAAGATGTCTGCGACAGTTCTGCACAGGTGGACGGACACAAAGGAGGGGCAAAGGTGTGAGCTCATCTTCTCACCCAACCAAGAACAAGAAAACATTCCAGGGTCATGAGAAATGTTCTTTTCTTGTTGTGTGGAAGAAACAAGACATCAGGTGTGCTAGGATCTTCTTGTCCAGCAGCTGTGGGACTTGGGAGGCGAAGCTGCTCCGCCCCAGCTGAACACTCTGACACTTTAATTCCTTGAGATGAGTTGTGATTCCTTAATTGGGATGAGTGTGGAGCTGGGGGAGAGGCTGGTGGCACAAGCCATCAATTTTCCCAATGAATAATGCTGGGAAGTGGCATCCTCCCTGTCTGGCCGGCTCCCAGCCTCCCCCACTGCACACCTCATTATCCCGTTCCACTGCTTCATCTCCATAACATTCATCCCTAATGATGGTGGAGGGATATTCATATTCTGGAGAGTTATTTGATTATTTCCAACCCAGCCCTGGTTCCCTCTGGAATGGCAATACTTGGGGAATAAAAATATTGGGGCATATTTCTAAGACATCATGGCTTCCTCAGTCTGGACTGATGGGTACAAGCTGAGGGTGAAGGATGTCCAGGAGGATGTCCTGCATGGTGTGTGTAAAATTTCCAATTCAGCCTTTCCTGGTGTGTGTAAAATTTCCATTTCAGCCTTTCCTGGTGTGTGTTAATATTTCCAATTCAGCCTTTCTGTTGGCGTTTCTGGTCAGCTTCCTGTTTCCCCAGCTCCAGGAGAACCTTTAGTAGGAGAAAGGTGCTCAGACCTGCCAGGGAGTTGTAGAGCTGAGTTGTGGGTTAGGCAGAGAGCTGGGAGGTGCAATAAAATGGGCAAAGTGGGGGTTGCACTACAAGTGTGTGTCGAGAAGATAAATTCATTGAATTACCCTGCAGGCTGGGCAGAGGGGGCTGTAAAACTGCTCCTCACCTCCTCTGAGAGCCTCGTGCAGGATCTCAGGGCAGCCCCGACACTGTGGGGTGTCCTTGTGGGTCTCCTTTCTCTCCCCAGATTTTCCAGTGTGTCCCATTATCCTGAGCCCCACGGGGTCACCATCCATGACTCCCTGGCCAGTGAAAGGTGCCAATACAGCTCCCGTGTCCACAGACTCCAGAAACCTCTTTGAAGGCTCCCAACAAGTTAATAAGGATTGATTTGCTTCTCATCAGATCATCTTGGCTGTTCTTAATGAACCTGGGCATTTTTAAGCCTTTCTTCCCCTTAAAAATGAGCTTCCAAATAAATACTCTTCTTCCAGTCGATGGGAAGTTGATTCCCTCTGCATTCCCCCAGCATTAAGGTTTGTATTGAATGAGGCACCCCTCTGGCTTTGTGCTGGGCATGTGTGTTGGTTTAGGAGGGAGGCTTAAGTTAAGCAAATCTTATATTTGGTCTTAAATAAAGATGGATTTAATTACAATTAACTGTCTCACAGAGTGGTGGTTTGAGAAAGCTGGCTCAGCCCTGGTATTTCTGCCTAAGATTTAGTTGTAAGCCCTCAGAAAACACTCAAATTTTAATTCTCTCCTGGACAGGCTAAGCCTTGAACACTAAAACTAAAGGTGGGAATAGCAGTTCAAGAGGAGCCGTCAGAACAATGAAATTAGGGACTTTTTTGTCCAAAAAATTTTACTTTAGGCAGCTGGGATAATCCACCCTGCTGTCTGTAGCATCACCAGGAGAGAGTTGTCAGAGTAATGGGGACTCTGAGAGATCACTGATGGTTCTGGTGTGAATGTCCACCTGCTGCTGGAGCTCTCTGTTCCCTGCCCTCCCTGTTTTCAGGGAATCCAAGGGGCTGAAGTGCTGCCCTGCCATTGCTTCCCCTGCTTGGTAAATCCCCTGTACACACGTCGCCATCTGGTCCCTAATGCTTTGTGTCAGTTTAAGTTCCCCTAAGCTCTTACTGACCATTTCTTGTGTTATCTGCACACTCCCTAATTCCTCTTCTCCTCTCCCCAGGGTTCTGATCCCTGACTTAGGCAAATCCTCATCCTCTTCATTTGTGAACACAGATGGAAAAGTAAATATTGTAAGTGTCGGTGTCAGCTTCTTATCCTCTTCTGCCTCCAATTTCCCTCTGTCAGTCTTATCTGTGCTGGATCCACTTATCTCTGTGTCTGCATAATGGTCTTTTCCTTCTGTGTTTTTGTAAAAGCCGAGAGATTCTCGTCGTTAACTGTCGTTTCTCCTTTAATTATATCGCTGTGTGTTTACCTTCCCCAACCCATGGCCCCGCTTCTAACACATCCCCACTTCTAAGCAGGAGAGTTTTCTTTGTACCTGACTTTGATTAAAGATGGGAACGTCACAGAATGCCTTGTTCTGGAAACTCAGCACCTGGGGCTGTGTGAATTCAGCACTGCTGGCTCTGCTGTGGGCATTGCTGACTCCTGGGGTGGGGGACATCACACAGCCCCCAGTGATGAGATGGGAAAAGCCCAGAGGGGATGGACAGCTGTGTCTGCATTTTCCTCTCTGTGACATGGGGAGAGTGTTTCTTACAAAGAGTAGAAGCTGTGTGGGTGAAAGCAGGGCAGAGGCAGAGCTGCCCTTCCTTTCCTTTGGGATTTTTATGGGTGCAGGAGCATCTTGGGACAGACCAGAGCCAAAAGGCACATGGAGTTTAAGCCAAAACACAAATATCAAACACCCCAACTGCTTTGGAGTGCGTTTCCCCTTGGAGTGTGGGTGCTCCCTGCTTTGTGCTGACACCAGATCCACTCCAAGCCCCAGGATTTGTGGGCTGATCATGGCTGATGTTATAACCTGGATAAATCAATTTATTTTACCTGTAAGTGCCCCACAATAGTGTTTATTACATAACAATTCCTATCAGGAAAGTGTCTTGGTGTATGATTTACAGCAACACTAAACACCAGGGTAGCAGGAGGGCCCTGCTTTTTGCAAGCTGCAGCAGTTTGTAATTTCCAGATCAATATGATGATGTGTTTTTTGAATTTTAATGAATAAACTACACTGGTGTTTGTTGTTTACCTGCTTTCTGATTTTTTAACAAGTGGCTCTAGTGATAATTACCAAAAATCTGTAGTCACAGAAGGAGGGAGGAGGGCGGGGGGGAACCTGGATCCTTCATAACTCTCCAACTGGGCAATTATCTCCATACTGTATGTGCTGCTTTTCTATAAATGTTGAAATTCAGTAATTACCACTAGAGCCAGCCGTGACATTTCCAAAGCAGATACATAACAAATAGGGATGCCATGGAGTCATTAAAATTCAGATATCAAAACAGCTCTCCCTATTCTTCTTTGCATGAATCCATCTCTTTGTTTCATGAAGAATTCAGTTGCCAATTAAATACCTTTTCTTTCCTTTTCCTTCTTTGTTTTTTTTTTTACTTTTTTTACCCCGTTTTCTTTTTCCTTTTGCAAATGAATTCTAATCTCCATGAAAGGAGCTGAATTGACAGTCGTGACAGTTGGTGCTTTAGGAAAAAAACATGGATGGGTTTAGTCCTTCCTGAGGAACCCAGCCAGCACCTCCCCAGCTTTGGAAATGGTGAGGTTGTAACAAAAATATAGGGAGAGAGGGATGGTTTTCTGAACAACTCCCCTTCTCTCCTTATGGCGCCTCCTTTTCCTGCTCATCCTAAAAGGAAAAGCATCTTCCAAGGTGTCCAGTAACTTTGGGAAACCTCTTTTCGCCTGTCCCACCACAGCTGTGGTTTCATGGCCAACAGGAATAGCTCAATTATCTCCCAAATTGTTATTCCTGCTGCAGTCTTGTAGCAATCCATGGCATCTGGCAGTCAGAGCTTTTTATTAGCTGTTTTTTCAGTGGTTTGGGGTTTTTTTTTCATTTTTTAACAATGTTGTCTTGTTTACGGGTTTGACTCTTGGAAGACAGGATGTGATGCCTCCCAATCAGTTGCTAATGAAACGGAGGGATTGACAGGCTGGAATTGATCCTTCCTTTGTAAAGTGGGAGCAGGCAGACAGGTCTGTCTGTGAACCTGTCAGGGGTTGTGTGTAAGACAGGTGTGATGAGGAGCCCGGGCGCTGAAAACAAGGAGAACAGCATCTTCCAAAACCTCACAGGCAGGGAAACCTGAAGGGTTTCAACTCCTCCCTGCCTGAATCTGAGTGCTGCTCGTGTGCTTTGCCAGCAATGTCTTTTGGAGACAGCAGGGTGGGGCTGTTCAGAGGGGCTGGCATGTGGAGGGGATCCTGCTCCTTAAACGTGGAAAAGCACCACAAGCCTGAGTAACAGTGTCAGAGTCATGAGATGGTTTGGGTTGAAGGGACCTTAACGCTCACCCAGTGCCACCCCAGCCATGGCAGGGACACCTCCCACTGTCCCAGGGTGCCCCAAGCCCTGCCCAGCCTGGCCTTGTGTAACTGTTTTCGCAGGGGTCTGAGGATGAGGGAAGAGACGAGGATCTGGCTCCGTGTTTCAGAAGGCTGATTTATTATTTTATTATATATATTACATTAAAACCATACTAAAAGAATAGAAGAAAGGATTTCATCAGAAGGCTGGCTAAGAATAGAAAAAGAAAGAATGATAACAAAGGCTCTGTCTCGGACTCTCTGTCCAAGCCAGCTGACTGTGATTGGTCATTAATTAGAAACAACCACATGAGACCAATCACAGATGCACCTGTTGCATTCCACAGCAGCAGATAATCATTGTTTACATTTTGTTCCTGAGGCCTCTCAGCTTCTCAGGAGGAAAAATCCTAAGGAAAGGATTTTTCATAGAAGATGTCTGTGACAGCCTTGGGCACTGCCAGGGATCCAGGGGCAGCCCCAGCTGCTCTGGGCACCCTGTGCCAGGGCCTGCCCACCTCACAGGGAACAATTCCTTCCCAAGATCCCATCCATCCCTGCCCTCTGGCAGTGGGAGCCATTCCCTGTTCCTGCCATTCCAGGCCCTTGTAAAGAGTCTCTCTCCATCTTTCTTGTCAGCTCCTTCAGGCACTGGAAGGATGATGAAGGGGCTTGGAGAAGTCAGTGCTCCTAAAAACTGAGGGTTTTTGTCTTTTATGACTTCACACTTTCTCTGTAGTTTGCCCACAGCAAAGATCTCCTCATGTATTGGACAATGCCCTGACCGCTCTATTTCAGGCAAATTATTTATTGCATCCTTCCTCCAGGAAATAATTCTTCTGGGGCTGGGAGATCTCCTTTTGCACAGCACTAAAGGAGGAGCTTGTACAATTTAAGGAGGCCTCAAGTCCATCCTTTGGCTTTCTAGCAGTGGCCAGATTTGCTTCTCCTACACCAGCAAAGCCTTGGATAAACCCACTCAGGGGGAGCTTGGCTAAAGTTTATTCTCAAGCCTGGTGCTCATATGTTAAGGTGAATAGGAATAATATTCACTTCAAGGAGAGATGAGGCCCTTGTGTTGACTACATTATCATTTATACGAACAAAAAGAGCTTAAAATGTTAGCATATCCTTTTGAAAACGGAGCTTTGCATCCTATTAAGAGGAAGGAAACACAACCTGCGGCACATTATATTTCCAAGCTCCTGTCAAGAAGCACTTAGGGCTGTCGCCTGCTTAGGAGCATCCAGCTTGAGGAATAAATTGGGAACAGCTCCCTGAGAGCTGATCCCCAACAAAGGGACAGGAGATGTCACTGAGTTAAAACCCAGCCAAACACCAGGCTGGGATCTGTGTGGGACAGGAGCTCAGGGACATTTGGGATTGAGAGTTGAAAATGTTTCCTGGTGTGGAGGCTGGAGAGGAGCACATTTCCCAGCCTGGCTTTGGAGAGGGGGGGATTTGGGGGAGATTCCCTCATTTCAGCACTGTGGATTTTGGCAGTGTGGTTTTTCGCCTGGCTGGAATAGAGAGGAAAAACAAACTTAATTTGACCCCTGTGATCTGGAAAAAAATGTTTCAACATCAAAATTGTTTCCTACTGGTGCCAGGTGATATAAAGGGGTGGGATTTCAAGGGAATAAGCTGGAAATCCTCAGTTCCACATGGAGAGAGGTGTGCAATACACAGCACATGGCTCATGCAGGCGTGGGACACCTGAACTAGCCCTTGGGACTGTGCTTCCCATTCCCTAAATCTGCTCCCCCATCCTCTGCACAAGGCAGGCAGTTCTGTCTGCCCAAGTGCAAGCAGTCTTTGTTTTAAGGGAAAACCAGGAGAAAGCCCTAAATCCCAAAGAGAAAACCTCCAAAAGCCTTTCCCCAGGAAGAGCTTTTGGAGATAAGTTGCTGCTTGGCAATTTGCTAATGTGAACTTGTGGCCCCACTAGAGTCTTTGTAGAGACAAAATTCACCTGGAGGGGAAGAACCAGGATATTCAGGATATGCTTTGTCAGGCTGCTGAGTCTGGTGCTTGGAGCCTTCTGTAGCTGCATCTTCTGTTGGGGAAGGAAGTCCCTCATGCCCTTCTGTGGCATTCACATTCTCTGAAAAATCCCTTTGCCCAGGATTTTTCTTCTGGGAAGATGAGAAGCCTCAGAGAAAAGGAAAACAATTCTTATCTCATTTGCTTCTCCTGTGTTGTGCTGATGTGGAATGCGTTTGGAGATTGTTTACCCACAGGTGATTGTTTCATTGGATTCTGCTGTGAGTTGTTTTCACTCTTTGGCCAACTGGATCCAAGCTGTGTCAGGACTCTGGAAAGAGTCACGAGTTTTCATTATTATCTTTTTAGCATTCAGTAAGGATCCTTTCTGTATTCTTTAGTGTAGTTAGTTTAATATTCTTTAATATAATACAGTATCATAAAGTAATAAATTAGCCTTCTGAGAACATGGACTCAGATTCATCATCCCTCCCTGCCACAGGGTCCCTGCAGACACAACACCCTTCCCACTCCGCCATCTCTGCTGGGCTGCACAGGGAGGGTGGATGCTCCTCCTGTGCCAGCTCAGGTGCAGTTTTGGGGTGTGTTGGGTCTGCTGAGCTGGAGTTCATTTCCCACAGGAGCCATCCCAGTGCTGCGCTCCCAGTGGGAGCTGGAGAGGTGTTTAGAACACACCCATGTGTGTTTGGGCACAGCTGGCACAGCCTCAGCGCTGTATCTCGACATTCCCCGCACCCAGGGGATGAGCAGGATCCCCAGAGGGGACACAGCCAGGCCAGCTGGCCCACCCTGACCAAAGGGACATTGCAGAGCCCCAGCTCAGAGCACAGAGAGAATGAAGGGACTAGGAATGGGGGGCACTCGTTATTTGTATTTGTCTCTCAGAGCAGCCACTCCATGTGCTGAAGCTTCCCAGGAAGTGGCTGAGCATCCCTTGCTCATGGGAAGGAGAGAATAAACCTTTTCTTTCTCTTTGCTTTAGTAAACTGCCTTATCTCAGCCTGTGAGTTGTTTTCCATCTTGTTTTATCTCCACTGTCCAGCTGGAGAGATGGAGTAGCTCTGTGAGCACCTGGTGTCCAGCCAAGGGCAACCCACCACAGTGGATTGTGAAATCAGAATCCAGGAGTGCTCTGGGTTAGAAGGGACCCTAAAGATCATTTCTGGCCATGGCAGGGACAGCTTCCCACTATCTCAGGGGGTTTCAAGTCCTGTCCAGCCTGGCCTTGGGCACTGCCAGGGATCCAGGGGCTGCCCCAGCTGCTCTGGGCACCCTGTGCCAGGGCCTGCCCACCCTCCCAGGGAACAATTCCCAATTCCCAATATCCCATCCATCCCTGCTCTCTGGCAGTGGGAGCCATTCCCTGTGTCCTGTCCCTCCATCCCTTGTCCCCAGTCCCTCTCCAGCTCTCCTGGAGCCCCTTCAGGCCCTGCCAGGGGCTCTGAGCTCTCCCTGGAGCCTTCTCCTCTCCAGGCTGAACACCCCCAGCTCTCCCAGCCTGTCCCAGTTCCAGCTGTCTCATCCTGAGAAAATGTTTCCTTTCAGGCTGGGGCTCCAAACATCCTCACAGAGCAACTTTCTGAGCTGTAAATCCAGACAAAGCTTTGAAAACCACCACTTTTATTTCAGTCAAGGCCCTGTCTGGTGCTGGGCAGGATCTGGGGATCTCCAGCTGTTGTAGCCCTGCAGGGTGTGCTGGCCAGCAGATTCTGGGTGGAGCAGTGGACATGGACAGGTCCTTCCTGTGTGCACAGGGTGCAGGAGATGAGGCAAGGGATTGGTGCCAGACTGGGAGCATCTCCGTGGGGATCCGTGTTCCCCAGTCCTGGCCATGGGCACATGCCCTGGCTGGCTCCATGAGGGACCAGGTGAATGAAGATGTCTCACTGCCCTTTCTCATCAACACTGATGCATCCCACTGATAGGCAGAGCCCTGTTCCCTCACCTGTCCACTTTGATTAATCTGGTGCCTCATTCCTGGGCTCTGTGAATTTGTCTTGGTTCTGCTCTTCCCCCTGAGGCAGAAGCTTCTCCCCCTCCTTTTAACCACATTCTGCTACAGAGCCCTACCCAGGCTGCACAGAGAGATGATGTGCAAAGTCCCTGTGCATTCCAGAGCACAAAATCCAGCTGTGAATCCTCTTCAGAAGCCTTCAGAAAGCGCTGCTAACACCAATGCTCTGGTCAGAGAAGCGCTGCAGCTTCAGGCACTTCAAACCCGGCGCTATCAGGAGGGCTCTGGGCTCACACAAAGCACCCCCAGCTTTAACACAGAGCAGGGAATAAAGGCTGGAGTCCGTTGGAAAGGTTTCCTGTGTGTGCAGGAAGATAATTTATGGTAATGAGGACAGCACTGAGTTGCTGTAAGTTACAAGAACTTATCACTGCTCTCTGCTGTTGCGGCACATTCCCGGGATTTGGGCTCGCCAAAGCAGCGTGAATAGATTTATTTTGCATTGTTAGACTGTCAAGTCACTGCAGAGCAACAACTTCCAAATGATAACTTGTGCAGCATGCAGGAGTTGGGAATTACACGCTTTTAGTCCCACAAAGAGCCAGGGTGGGCTGACAGCTGCTCGGCTGGAGCCTCTTCCCAGTCCTGCTTCCCTTCCCTCTCCATGCTTGGTACACATGGTCAGTGCCCAGCAGCAGCTCCCTCCTCCCAGCCCCATCAGGCTGTTTTTAAGGATTATATCCATTTATTTCTAGTTCCGAGTGTGCCAGAGCAGCTGAGATGGACCTACAGAGAAGAGGGAAGCACCTTTTGCTGATCCCTGTGTGACATTTGCTGAGCTGGTTGGGTTTGGAGCAGGGGAGGAGGCCCAGGCAAGGGCAAGTCTTGGGGTGGGACATCTGGAAATCAGTGCCAGGAGGAGAGACTGAGGGGACTAGGGTTCTTCAGACTGGAAAAAAGGAGGCTCAGGGGGTCTTGGGTTTTGGTTGTTAATCGCTACCCCGAAATGTGCAGGATGTTTCTGCTTCAGCCCACATGGCTGAAGAATGAGTCTGGACTCTTCAGTTTTCAGTCTTGAAGTTGTTTATTAATTCTTATCTATAAAATTTTCTTTCTGCCCAGCCAAGATCTGCTCAGCAGGACAGCCACAGGCACTCTGACCGCTCCCAAGGCGATGTTGTCTTTTTATACTGCAAACTACGTATAACATATTTACACTTAATTCCCAATACCTATCACCTATGTAAGACAGTGAACTTCTATTCTAAATATAACATATTTACAATTACTTTCCAATACCCATCACCTATGTTAGACAGTGCACTTCTATTCTAAACCAATCCCAAAGTGCCAACATCACAGCAGAAAATGGAGAACAAGAAGAAGAAGAAGAAGAAAGGCTGGACACACGCAAGTTCCTCCATTTTGTCCCCAAAACCCCCATACCAAAAATTCTAAAATCTACATTTTCACCCTGTGATAACTTTATTATTATACTATTTAAACTTCTGGGGAGGAGGACTTTCAGGTCCTCATACAAAGCTGGTAATTTGCTCCAGGGGTCATAATCAAACCCGCAGGTGTTCTGAGCTGTGTGCCAGGGTCTCTGAGCCCCCCGGTGGGGTCCCAGCAACTCTGGACACCCAGAGGGATGCACTGAGTTCTGACAAGGGGGGATCTTCTGTTTTTCCACAGCTCCCTGACAAGAGGGGACAGCCAGGAGAAGGTCAGGTTCTTCTCCCAGGGAACAGAGACAGGAGGAGAGGAGAGGGCCTTAAGTTACACCAAGGGAGGTTCAGGTTAATTATTAGGAAACATTTCTTCATAGGGAGAGTGGTTAAGCATTAGAGCAGGGAAGTGGAGGAGTCATCCTCTAGAAGTGTTCAGAAAAACAATGATTGTGTCATTTCAAGGTATGGTTTAGTGGGCCTGGAATTTAACTTGGTCAAAGGTTGGACTTGATGATCTTGGAGGTCTTTACCAACCCTAATGACTCAATAATTCTGTGATCTCCTCTCCTTGCCAGATGGATCAGGGTCTCACTTCCTGGCCTTTGGCTCCTGTTGCTGTCCCTGGCACTGGAGATTTGAGTTTATAGGTGCTGGGGGTGACTTCAGCACAGAAATCACCAAACTCTGACCCCACAGGACTGGGGGAGTGAGGGTGCATGTTGTCTTCTATATCAAGATTTCTATTATCATTATAGTGCAAGGATTCCACATCCTCAGAGTTTCACATCTCCTCGATGTTTCTCACAGGCATCGCCTCTAAGCACTGACTATTCCTGGTCCATGCAATAGCCCTCTGACTTCTGATCCCGCCAACCTACTCTTTTATACCACTGTTCGTATTGGCTACAGGTGTGGCCTGTTAACATCAGGCCTGCTCCTAATTTTTAGTAATTGGTTCAGCTGCGACTCTTTGGGGGATAAGATTACATTCCATACCCCCTTGGTACTGTATTCCCTACAGGTGCAGGTGGTGTTTAGTGGTGTCTCTGGCCACAGCTGTGGGTGACACCCTGGAAATGTCCCCATCGCAGAGTGTCCTGCAGCAGGGCACATGTTCCAGCCTTTACACAAACCCCAAGGGCATGGAGAGCTTTCCTGTGGGAGCAGGGATCCTCTCAGATGTAGGATGAAAGGGAAGGAGTGACACGTGGAGTCATGGAGATGGAACATAAGGAGCCTGGGAGGAGAATTCAGACTCACATAACTGCTCCTGATCTTTCATTTGGTCATGGAAAGGTAAAAAAATAACATCAAATCCTACTTGGTTATAACTGAGTTGCCTTTTTTCCCCTTTGCCTTGGCTCTTCTGAATATCCACACAAGTTTATTTCTTCTTGGTGGGTGTTGCACACCAGGTATGGTCTGAAGCATCTTCTGGCTTCCTGCAATTATTGGGTCGGGTGTAACTTGACAGAAATTGGTGTTGCTAGGGAGGCACCAGCTTGGGAATGCAGAGCACCCTGCAAGAGCCTTCAGGCTGGAATATTTTGCTATTATTTTTTTTAATATTCCGCTAGAGTTTGAGACTGTATCAAGAAACTTCTTTTGAAAAGGAAATAAACCCATAAATTATAGCATAGTCTTTGCAGAAAGGCAAAAAGAATACAAGATTGTTTAAACGTATTATTTGCTGACCTTGACAGTTTACTTGTAATGTTATTTAAACATTTGGGTTTGCAGGGCGGGGGTTCTTATTTATTTATTTAATAAGCTGCCAGCTTACAAATTGCAAAACTTTCGCGGCTCCTCTTATCTTCTAAAGAACCACTGAGATGGCAAAATATATTCTGTGTCTCAACAATTCCGCCTGCATTTGCATGAGGAAATTGGAAAGCGAGTTGTTTTCCCTCGTCTGCATGACAATACCCCGAGCACAGAGCAATTCACCCTTTAATTTGGGATAGTTAGCTGGGGAGAAGAATGGCCCCAGCAGTTTGACTCGGTTCTGTCGCTGATGTTGTCGCCGTAATTAAAATTGATTTATTAGTAAAGGAGACAAAATCCGTGCTTACCTGTTTATTCAGCACCTTGTCAACCTGCAGAGCACAATAGTCGGGGTCACCGAGGTCACATCTACTGCAGAGCTGGAGGAGCTTCGCCAAATTGAGTTTTCAGGGAGAGCTCTTAATTAGTGCAACATTTCCAGATGGCTGATGGAGGAAATATCAGACCCAGAATGGGACCAGGACCTCCACTGGCTCTGCAGGAGCATGACCTGGACTCCATCAGGACATCCTTACCTGGATGTACACACAGGTTTTGTGGGATAAAACATTCCAGGGGTGATTTCATCCTTGTTGCATTAATTTGGCAGCAGCAGCACATTTCTGCTGATAAGAGCTCAGGGCAGTTAATAAGCACTTGATTGGATTGAGGAATCTCTTGAATGCAGGGAAAAGGCTGAAATGAATCTGGATGGAAGGCAGCCCCTGTGGTTTGTTAGGATTTTGTGTCAGGCTGGTGTTTCTGAGGATGGATTCATGTTCCAGGTGGAGTCTCCAAGCATGAGCCGTGAGCCTTGTGCTCCCAGATTCCTGGGATTTTAATCAATGGGAAGAGACAACCTCAGGGATGATTTGTCTCAGCTGAAAATGGGCATTTGAGGAACCCTGCCTGCTGAAAGTGCTCATTCCTCCCCTTTGGCTGTAAGAGAAATCTCAGGTGATGGATTCATCCCTCAGTGTCTGACTCCAGCTATCTGCCTGCTTGCTCCAAACAACATCGAAGCTTTCTGGTGCTTTCTGAGTGTTCTAAGAGGAATTGCATTCCCTGACTTTGGCTGCACGTCACTGGACTAATCCTGGAGCTGGAAGCAATCTGTTTGGAGTGCTATCAGAATTATGAAGCTGTTGAGACAATGAGGAGTGTGTTGGACAACTGGTTTGGTCACAAAGGAGCTTTGAAAGGCAGATTTAGGCCGATGCCAAATAGGCTTTCAAAATCCCCTTATTTACTCTTCAAAATATGCAGAAGCAGAGACTTTATGAGTAATCCTTGTACTTCTTCAAGACAAAGAAATATTAATATTAGATAGGGACCCACTGACTTTGTAAAAGGATAAATAAGGGCAGAAAGATTGAATGGTTGGAGAGAACTGTGCAGCAAATGAAAATCCATTTCACTTGCCCCCAACAAGCACAGGCCAAGGTTGGAAAAAGGCTGGATTTTGGAATGCTTTAAATAAGGGTCACTGAGGAGGAGCTGGAGGAAATAACTGTTCACATCCTTAATGGCTGCAGTTACCTCGAGTGTGGTTTTTGCCTTGTGCTCAAGTACTGGGGGTGGCATAGATTGAAAGTTATATTTTGAGGGGTTGAAGTTGATGATGTGAACGAGAAAAGATACAGCAGTAAAAAATAAAACACTCCTGCAGTGCTGCTGCAGGACTGAGGCTCATAAAAAGTACTAACAATCCTTGATAAGAGTTCCCTTAAAAGAAGGGATTTCTCCAGCCACAGAGTGCCCACAGTGGGGGACTGGAAATGGAGCATCTTTAAAATTCTTTCCAACCCAAAGCTCTCTGATTGTGATTGCGTGATTCTGCCAACTGTGAGACAACTATTTTCTGCTCCCATGAAAAAAACAACCTTTGGGGATGTCAGGAGTGTCAAGGAGGGGTGGAAATCTCCTCCCTCCATCCCATGGACAAGCCCTGGAGCTGGGACCTGCTGCCCACCAGCCCCAGCCCAGAAAGGGGAGCTCCCAGTGGAGCTCAGGTGCTGGAAATGCCCAGTGTTTTTGCATATGTAGTGAGCAATGTTTGCCATTTATGATATTTCAGGGGAGACCTGACTTTATAAAGCATTCATGAGCTTGGCCTCCTGGAACGCATTTTTTTTCCCCTGGTTATTAGGAAATATTCAAATACTGCAAACAAATGTCAGTCTGTAGAATATTCATGAAGTCTCCTGTTCAAGTGGATCCCCCAAGTCGCTGCTGGCTGGAATACATCAACCTAATGCTGATTGCCTACATTTAGGGTTGAATAAAGATATTCCACTAAATAAGTGCGGAATGGCTTTTTCAAGTTCTGAGACTCTGGGAATTGAAAAGGCTCACACAGGTCCCGGTGCCAGGGAGCTGCTAATGGAGGTTGTTTTTCTGTGTGCTTGGCCATCATTTGGAATCAAGGGTGGAATTTATCCCCTCTGGTTCTGGCCAGCTGAAATTCCTGCCCTAAGGTTTTAGCTGGACTCCCCTCTTTAGTCAAGAATGGCAATTTCAGCTTAAAATGTGACAAAATGACAGCATTTTGAAACATTGTAAAAACAGCATTTAAAAACAAATAAAAAACCCCAAACCCCACCCAGACAAACCCCTTCCTGCAAAGGGTTCATTCTTTCATTCAACATAAGCAAACTGTGCTCTGATGGTTCTTGCTTACTTTTGAAATAGCATTTAATTTCAAATTAAGTACTCCGAAAGACTGTTACTTACTTTTGTAATACGTCTAAAATACAATTTCATTTCAAAAGAGCAAAGGCCTGATACCAAATTGCCAAAATAAGGTGTGCTACAGCTTTGAAAATGACTTTGTAAATGGCTTTTTGGCTTGGTCAAGCTGAAAACACTTTGGATAATAAAAAAAAATTGTTTCAGACAAAATAATGTTACAAGGTGGGAAAATGCTTAGGGGAAAAAAGGAAACGTTTAGGGCTAAGTTTACCCCTAATTTTTCTCTCTTTTCTGGGTTTGGAAAATGTACAGAGGGGTGAGAGACAGGATAACCTGGTCCCAGGAGAACATTAGTAGGGTGGTTTGGTCTGGCCATCAGAGATGCACTAAAACCCAGGAGCTGGAAGATAAAGCCTGCAAACAAATTCAGGCTAGAACATAAACAACATCTCCAACAGGAGCCTAATTAGCTGCTGGCACAGAGCGCCAGGGGTTACCTGGATCTCGTGTTCCTGGAGGGGTGTCAGGGCAAAGCAGATGTTCTGCTCACCCCAGGTGCTGTAGCTCAGCCAGGGGAGGGCAGGGCAGCCCTCGAGGTTTGGTGTTTGCTCAGGTCCCTTCCACCCCAAACCATTCCTGCCGTGCCCAGAGGTGGAAATAACCCAAATAACCCATCCCAATGGTCCTGCATGCCTCCAAAACCTGTGGATCCAGTCCCAGGCAGTTCATGAATGCTGCTGCAAAGCACATGGATTGTAAAAGACTTTTGTGATCCCTTCCTGCAGCAGCCTCTTGCTTTTCCGTGCTCATCTTTAGCATGCAAGCTGCGGGGAGAAATAATTACATTTAATAGAAACGGTGGGTTCCCAATGAAGATGTACAGTGTTGTACACAGCGTGCTCCTAATGAACAGAAATGTCAGGCCAAAATAAGAGATGAGAAGGATTAAATTCTCCAAGGTGGGTGGTGTGATTACCCTGCCTTTGTGCGAGGCTGTCTGGAGCCACTGTGCTGCAGCTGCAGGCAGGTTTTGGACGGGAAAGACCAAGGAGTTGATCAAAAAGAAGGGAATCCCACAATGCTTCTGAGAGCTGCTAATTAAAGAGTTTAATCTCGGGTTGTTTGCTGAGAGGCACGAGGAGGGGCTGGGAGGGGAAATGACTTTGTTTGGCCTGCAGACCTGCAGGTGCAGATGGGCAGGACAGGCTCTCCTGGAGACCTGCAGGTGCAAATGGGCAGGACAGGCTCTCCTGGACCTCAGGTGGGACCTGCAGGTGAAGATGGGCAGGACAAGCTCTCCTGGGGCTCAGGTGAGACCTGTAGGTAGAGTTTGGCAGGACAGGCTCTCCTGGACACCTGCAGATGCAAATGGGCAGGACAGGCTCTTCTAGAGCTCAGGTGAGACCTGTGGGTACAGATGGGCAGGACAGGCTCTCCTGGGGCCCAGGTGAGACCTGCAGGTAGTGAGAAGGCAGGGCAGGTCTCCCTTGCTGTACACACCACCTCCCTTTTTTATCACCATGACCTCCCTGAGCAGTGGGAGCTCTCTGGAGCCTGCAGTGGGACTGGGGGGAAGCTCTTTGCAGTCCCTGTGTTTCCTCCTCCTCCTCCTCCTCCTCCTGGTACTGAAATTCCTCACATAACCACAGCTTATGACCTCGTCCTGCTGAATTTTCATGAGCTCCTTGGCGAGCTGTAGTTCTTCAGCCAGTGCACCTACTCGGAATAAAATCCAAGAGACCTTAAACCTTACTCTTAATTTTTCACTCCCGGTAAAATTGCTGCATAAGGATATTTGAAGAAGTCATTGCCCCCTGCGGATATTATCACTTAATCTTTTTTTTCCTTCTTAATAAAAGCCTGGCTCAAAAGTCACTTGCTGAAAACAACCATGTCCTGTGCTGCCAGTGCCTCACTACAGTATTTTTTAAGATCATAGCTCATAACCACAGGGAGAGGTCTCTGTGGAGGGAGTGAGGAGTAACTTTCTGTTTATAGCCATTTACCTTCAACTGTAATGTATTTAAGAAGGAAAATTGCCACTTAGACTTGCAAAGCAAATTGGCTTGTGCTCAGTAATGGCTTTCTAGTGTCTGTCTAGGAAAGGTCATCCTGGAGACTCCTGCACTGCAGAACTCAGTACTGCTGGCCAGAGGGACATGGTGTGGCCCCAAGGTGGCATTTTCTCCAGCTGTAAAGGCCTCAGCACCACCCCCTCACATTTTCCAGGTTTCTCCATTCTCTCCATCCTGGCTGGGATGCAAAGCTGTCCTTGATGCCTCCTTATGGGCACAGGAGCCCCCCAGTGTGTGTGAGGCAGAGGCACCAAGCTCTGTGTCCCCCTTGCCTCTGTCAGAGACAACTGCTCACTTTGAAAATGTAAGGAGGTTTATTACACCTTAACAAAAATACAACAAAGGAGTACATAAGGAAGAAGCTGCAGTGCTGGGAACTGCCCCTCATGGATACCACATGGCTGGTTCATCTTCAAGATGGACACTCGGGCTTTTATACCCCTGGGGTTGCATCAGCCAGCCCTGGCCCTTCCCAAAGTCTGTCAGTCAGCTCTTCTTTGCCATTTATCAGTGCAGACTGCTTTCTTGTAACTGGATTGGAGCTCAGGTGTTGCCATGCCCACCCCCTGAGCACCCCCAAGCTTTTCCATTCCCACCTGCCCCAGGTAAGGGACACCTGTGCAGCTTCTTTGTACCTGTCCTAGAAAACAATACAGGGGGAGGGAATGGAACTATGGGGAGAACAGAGAACATCTAAACTACAATAACATAACTGTGCATCACTAAAGCTTTTCTTAATATTCACACAATAGTTATCTTGTAATTGTGAGAGCCAATCATCTCATTATCCATCTAGAACACCTCCATCTGCCCCACTCTGCAGAGGCACCAGCCCACGTGTCCCCCTGCAGAAAGGGCCCATGTTCCATTTTAATGTTATTAACCATCACCGTGGTAACAAATACAGATGTTGTGTTTGCAGCAGCACCATTTCACAGGTCCCTGAGGAGCCTTTACCCTTGAGTGCACTTAGTTGATAGCAAAACCAAAGGGAAAGTAAAACAAGCAGGTTGGAAAAGAGGCACTGGCCTTTCTGGGGCTCTGAGTGCAAATTATCAGGTGTGGGAATGCAGCTGACTGTCAGCCTGGGTGTAAATCTCCCCCATTTATCCATCCCCACAAGTGTAAAGCAGGCAGGCAGCATTACTAGCTCCTAACAGCGCTGCAGTGGCCAGTCTGGCACAGCAATTATCTTAATAACTTCAGTAGCAACAGCAGTAATGGGAAATGCAGCTCTGTGTGTGTCTGAGGGATTCTCACCTTTATCAGGGATCAGTCTGGGGCAGCAGCAGGACACCAGAGAGAGGTTTTGTTAGCACTGTGTGAAGCAAAACCATCTCAGGTAATTGTGGTTTGGACTGTGGGCATCAGCCTCCAAATGCAGTCCAGAATTCCTGTGAGGTGCCTGGTGTGGGACTCCTTGGACAAGAGGCTGAAACCTCCCTGAGGGCTGGAGGCAAGGACAGGAGGGTGATGAGGGTGCTCAAAGCCAGACTCTGACCAGGGACCAAGTCATGAGGGCAGTGGCAAGAGCTTGGATTTAACAGGAGCCCTTGTGTCAGGACATTAATTGAACAAGTGAAGCTGCCAGTGGTGCAGCAATCCACCTCTGCTATAGTACTTGAATATCTGTAAGTAAAGGGGGAAATATAGTAATTGAATATAGGCCTTGCCCCGGTAGGTCCCAGCTGTTCTTGATAGGCTGCAGCTATGATGTCCTTAATAGGGCAGCTGCTGTGGCTAGTGAAGATAACTGTGATAAAAGTGGGTGGGTTGGCCAGTCAGGGAGCGCTTGGAAGGAGTCCTGACTAAGAAGCAGCAACAAGGAGAAGTCTGTGCTGTGAAGAACTGCCCCCAAGAAATATCACTGAGAAGGTACAAGACTTTAGAAATATGATTGTGACAGTATGGGACTCTAGAAATATGAAATACAACAAGATAACAACACTCTTCCACATCTCCCTGGTCTTAAAACTGCTCTGCAGCCCCCCAGCCCTTCCCTGACTTTTCCTCTCATCCTGCACCATCTACTTGAGCCTGATGAAGCAAAAACTGGCATCACCTCCTATTTCTATAATTTTCCTTGCGGCGATGCCCTGATTCCATCTGTCCATCTCAGCCCAAATGACAGCCCAAGTACATTTCCTGCAGCGTGCACTGGCAAACTGTGGGATGGCCCCTTCCTCCATCAATCCATCAGCCACAACTCCATAGAATTATCTCCCTGCTCTTGGGAGCCCGTGGCATCATTAAGCTTGAGCACGAGCAGACACGTGCAGCTGAATTTGGGCTGGAAAGGGGAGATTTGTGAATGATCCCAGAAAAACACTGAGGAAATGTCCTCAGCCAGAGGAAGGAGTGTCACAGCCAGGGTTCTGCTAAAGGGATGCCTGGGGCTCATTACAGTGAGAGTGAAACTGGAAGGTCAAAGTACCATGGGGGTGTTTTGGGCTTAAGGGAGAAAAGAAGGAATAAAATGTATTGGAATTGTCTTTTGTCTCTGTCTCTAGAGATTCCAGGCACGGCAGGCTCAGAGGGCAAACTTCTCATAGGAGGCATTTCCTGACTCTCCTGCAACAGAATCTTAATGGAGATGATGTTTGTTCCCCCTGGCACATCTCCCTGTCTGTGATACAGATTTCAAACAAACATCCTGAGCAAAGTTTTCCACTTATTGTAGTTAAACTTTCCTGGGCACTGCCTCGTGGCCTGTGCTGGGTTATTTTGGGAGGAGAGCATTGCCTTCCCCCTTCCCAGGGCATAGGAATAAGGAATTTGTGCTGAGGAGGGAAGAAGTTTTCTATTTTATGTTTTATATTCTCTACCTCCAGAGAGAGGGGGCACTTCCCTTTACCCAGCCCCTTTTTACATCTTGCTTTTTTGTTGCTGTTATTTTAGGTTTTCTCGTATTCCTTTTTCCTTTAACAGTGCAGCCTCATCATCCCTTGTCAAGTTTGGTTGAGATTCACCAAGAATTTCAAAAGTACTTACGAGACACTTGATTGATGGACCAACAAGGCTGTCAAAACAGCTTAAGGAAACGAGGGTGAAACTAAAGATAATAATTAATGAAATGGATAAGGAGAGAGGCTGGAAGGTTTTCCAGCTGCTAGATCCAGTGGGGATCATAAAGGATCTGGCACCTGGAGCAGAGACTGTAGAAAATGAGCTGAGAGGTCTTCTGCTGAGAACTGTGAGGCAGACAAAGTCTGACATTGTTTTCATCATCTGCCAAATACATTTTTTAGGGAAAAAAGGCAGAATATTCCCCTAGAAGACACTTTGATTGATGTACCTGGAGAGCTGTTATACCTTGGTTTGCTCTGCAAATGGGTCTTGGCTGCTGGCACCTCTTTTCTGTGATGCAGGGGCTGTCAGAGCTCTTAGGAAGGTGACACAGAGGCTGAGGGAGTCCCAAAACCCCCAGGGATTCATGGAGTAGTGTGGGAGTCTGACAGGTACAATCCTGAGGATGGTTAAAAGCAGAAGTGGTTGGATGTCAGATTCTTTCTCTGCCAATTGATTATCTTCTGATCCAGGATGAAGGGCTCTGAGATAGCCCAAGGCAATGCAGGATGTTCCAGGCCCTGCACGGGGATGGATCTGAGGTTTGGGGAGGCTGCAGGGGTGTGAGCAGAGCCCCCCCAGCCAATCCCTTCCCTGGCTGGCTCAGCACCCCTGCTCCGAGGGCAGCAAAGGGCTGAGTGTGCCTTGTACTGCTTAACAGAAACCAGAATGTTTTCTCTGCTTGTGAAATGGTGTGGAGCTGCTGGAGCAGGGCCAGAGAGGCCATGGAGCTGCTCCAGGGCTGGAGCCCCTCTGTAGCCAGGCTGGGAGAGTTGGGGGTGCTCACCTGGAGAGGAGAAGCTCCAGGGAGAGCTCAGAGCCCCTGCCAGGGCCTGAAGGGGCTCCAGGAGAGCTGGAGAGGGACTGGGGACAAGGGATGGAGGGACAGGACACAGGAATGGCTCCCACTGCCAGAGGGCAGGGATGGATGGGATATTGGGAATTGGGAATTGTTCCCTGTGAGGGTGGGCAGGCCCTGGCACAGGGTGCCCATCCTGGATCCCTGGCAGTGCCCAAGGCCAGGCTGGACAGGGCTGGGAGCAGCCTGGGACAGTGGGAGGTGTCCCTGAGGTGGAACTAGGTGATGTTTAAGGTCCCTTCCCACCCAAACCACTCTGGGATTCTGGGATTTGTGCGTGTCCCAAGGGCTGGGAAGTGAGGACTCTTGTCCTCACTGAGGACAAGAGGGAAAGTGTGGAGCTGTGCTGGGGATGTTTAGGTTGGATTTCAGGAGAAGGTTCTGCCCCAGAGGGTGCAGGGACAGAGGTGAAGCAGCAGAGCTCAGGTGAACACGTGTGGCAGTGAGATGGGCTGGAGGGGATGGCACAGGAAGATGCCAGAAGCAGGACACTCCTGGTCTGGGGCTCAGCCACATGGGGCTGTTTTGCTCTGGCTGTTTTGGCTCTGCTTTTCCCTGAACCACTGATGAATCCTTTTGGTTTCTGGGAGGCCAGATGGGAATCCCAAAGCCTTGGCCAAGTTTTGCAGGAGGAGCCTCCTGCCCTGGCCATGCTGCACAGCCCAGCCTGGTGCTGCCTGATGAGCATGACAGGGCTTTTACACTCGACACCTGTGTTTATAAATATGGAGGAATTGTCTCAAGCTGGTCAAAACACAATTATTTCATTTTCTTCCTCATTCAGGATTGTTGTTGTTTAGGAATAAATTGCCGCTGCTGATTTACAGGATCAACAAGGACAGCATGAAATGGGCTCAGTGAAGTGATTTTGAATTTCCACTACAATTACTCTTCTCTTCAACCATATGATTCCCTTTTGCTCACATGCACCAGCCAGGGCCGGGTTTGTTTTCTCCCTGCTGCCCTGGGAGCTGTGCCCACCCTCGCTGTGCAGCAGCCCCAGGCTGAGCCTGCACAAACAAACCTGGAGTGCTAAATTGTGCTTTATTCAAGGAGCCTGGCAGGGAAGGTGCATCCCCAAATCCCGCTGCTCTGGTGCCAGGGGATGGAGATTCTCTGGCTTCAGCAGTGAAGTCAAGGGTAAAGACCCTGGATTTGCTATGCCAGTCTTGTGTATGTCTGCTGAATAAATTCCTCCTCTTTTTGTCCCTCAATTTCTCTCCCAGCACACCCTGGTTGAAACCTTCTGACTCCACACTGAGCTCCTCAAGAAGCCCACGTGCTTCTCTTGGTGATCCAAGGCTTTGCAAGCTCACACAGATGGGTGGCACTGTGTGTGTCACCATTAAAACTCTCTGTGGCCCAGAGGGCCCCAGGGAAGGGGCTGCAGACTTGATAGAAATTCATTTCCCAGGGCCCTGTGTGGCCTTCTCCAGCTCGTTCAATGTGCCCAGGGTCACCCCTGGAAATGGGCCAAAAATTCCAGGTGTTGGCAAGTGAGAAATCCTCTCATGGGTGTGTGCATCACTTGGAGTAAAGAGGCAATTTAAGTGAGCAGAGAAATAATTTGTAGGAATTCAGCTTTCCCTGCTGTTTCTTGGATTAGTGTGGTGTTGGAGAAGGGAGTAAGCATTGCCTTTAAGCTCTGTTTGTTTCTTTGCATCTCTTACCCCCCTTAAGTCTTTTCTTCCCCTTTACCAATGTCTGCAGGAGCTCTGTAGAATCCCAGAACAGTTTGTGTTGGAAGGAATGAGTTTAAAGGAAACTTTAAACTCATCCAATCCCACACCCTGCCATGAGCAGGGACACCTTCCACTGTCGCAGGTTGCTCCAAGCCCTGTCCAGCCTGGCCCTGAAGCCCAAAGCCCCTCTCCTGACACTCCCATGGCTCTGGGATGTTTGGATGGTGTTGCTAATTCAGGACTATTGTCCCTTCTTGCATTGTTTAATGAAAGGTGTGTGCTGGGGACCTGAAGTTATTAACAAACCCTGAGCTCTGGTAACAGCACGAACACAAACCCACGCCAGCGATGCTGAGCTTTAAATAGTCTAATAAATGTGAACATCTTGGGTAATGTGATTTATTATTGACAGCATGAATAGGAAAATAATAAAACAATGTAATGATTCTGCAAGAAAAGTGAGGGGGTTTTATTATTATTCATACTTGGAAGGGTGTTTACAAGGCAGGAATGAGGTCAGATTTTAAAGAGAGACACGAATGCCAGATCTGAACCTCGTGCATGTGAGGAGATGTAATCCCCTTCCTGCAAGTTCATTTGTGTGGGGAATTGGGCTCCCCAGTTTCATTAGCACTAATAGACCCTGCCTGTGTCTGAGTGGCTCCGTGGATATTGCAGTGCTGGGTGAGATGGAGAGCTGGAGCTGCACAGCTTGGCAGGGAAGTCACCTTTCCACACCAGGCAAAGGGAGTTATGGGGGTTGGGAGTGAGGTTTGTTGGTTTAACTCAGGCTAAGAGATGGAACTTGGGAGGGCTGGGGTTGGAAAAGAGGGGTACCCAAAATGCTGCAGTGGTTTGGTGAGAGGGAAACTGAGACACAAAGGGTGGTGCAGCCAGTCTGGGGTGGGGCTGTTGGCAGAGCTTTGGGCTCCATCCAGGGATGGTCCATCAGGGCACAGCCTGGCATGGGTGTTATCAGGGCACTGCTACTGGCACTGGCACCCCAACACACCCTTTTCCTTCCCTACCAGCTATCCCCGCCATTTTCCAAAGGTCCTGCTGTTCTCCCAGGGATAACCAAACCCATCATCATCCCTCTGTAGTGCCTCCAGAAACTGAGGGAATGGCTGGAGCTGTGCTGGGGATGTTTAGGTTGTATTTCAGGAAAGGTTCTGCCCCAGAGGGTGCTGGCACTGCCCAGGCTGCCCAGGGAATGGGCACAGCCCCAGAGCTCCAGGAGGGTTTGGGCAGCGCTGCCAGGGATGCCCAAGGTGGGATTACTGGGGGTCTGGGCAGGGCCAGGGGTTTGACTGGATGATCCTGGGGGTCTCTTTCTCACTCAGGATATTCCATAATTCTGTAATTCCCAAGAAATGTTCCATCTGTGGTTTTATTCAGCATTCTGTTTCTTGCCCCACACAGCAGCACTTCCCACAGGTGGGACTAAACATCCCTCATTTTCCTCTTTATTTTACATCAGCCCAGCTCCACTCCAAGCCCAATTGGATTTTTCATTACTGTGGCAGGTTATGATCCTTTGGATACTTTTCCTGTAATTTTCATGTTTTCGTTTTAACATTTCTCACGAGATTGAAAGCTTGGGATAAGAGGTGGGAAGCTTTTGTTCAGCACGTTAGAGAGGAACCTCTGGAATTTGAATGAGGTGAGGGATGCCAGGGCTGGTGGCTGTGGAGATGAGGAGAGGTGATGGAGCTGAGCTGGGGAAGCTGCAGCACACGAGGAGCATCCACAAAAACAGCATTTCTTAAGGCCCAGCAGTGCTAAATCTCTGCGCCTCTCTGACAGCTTCTACTGCCATCAACATCTCCCATGTTTTTCAGCGAAGTAATTCTTTTAGATGCTTCAAATATAGATAGATTTTTGTGTATAGAGGGGTTTTTTATTTATATAAATATATATATCTCTACTGTCAGCTGGTATTACAAAGAGCATAAAGCACATCTCCAGCTCCTGCATGTTCAGCTTGGCTGGGATCACGTCTGTCACAGGAATGGGAGGACAAATGAGCCAAACTCCAACATTTCCCCTCTGCAGGGGACACCTGGGGGGTCCTGCTGCTTGAATGGCTCTGGGATGCTGCTGGCAGCTCTGGGATTTCAGGTAGCCCCGGATGCTTAGGTAGGGAATATGTGTAACTGAGCATTTATGCCCCTTATTTCCCTCTGTATGAGAAAAAAAGCACTCTGGGCTTTTTTCTTGAATTACTTTGCCTGGAGTCTGCCAGCTTCTCTGCCTGCATCCCTCTGGGAAGCGGGGGCTTGTGGAACTCCTTTTTATCAGCAAATTAGATAATGGCAATTATCTTGATGATCTTTAAGGTCCCAGCCCAGCCCATTCTACGGTTCTACGATCTTACTTTTGTGTCATTAAATGCTGGCAATGACTCTCAGCTTCCTCCACCTCCTGTGGCAGAGAACATCATTTCACTTGGCTGCAGAGCCGGAGCCACAGAGGGATACGGTGTCGGTCCGCAGGAAATCTCAGCCGTGGGACCCAGATATTGCATTTAGATGTAGTTGCTTTCATTAACTCCCTATTTTATAGCGCTCATCAGTCTTTCTCCCCTGCCAGAAAGTCTCCAATGTACTGAGGAATATTCAGGCCTCTTTTGGCAAGCGTCAGAGATAAGTGGATAATAAAACACACCTTGAAAATATTCTCCATCCTATTATTAGCCACTTTCTTATTATACTTGCAAAGAAAAAATTCCAGTTATGAAGCAGCGCACTCCTCTGTATTGTCAGTCCATCGTGCTCAGACACTCGCAAAGAAAGTCTTTCAATAATATTCCCACTATTGTTTGTTGATTGGCTCTATTAATCACTTTTCACAGCCTCAGCTACACATTTCCATGAGCGTGCACAGTTTAAACCCCCCTCCCTCCCCGCAGCCTCCTTTTATGCTCCCATGAAACTTTGAGGATGCCTAAACCCCTGCTTCAGCAGGAATGAGAGGAGACAGATCTGCAAAGCTGCCTGCTCTCCTTTTAGCGAGAACAAAAGCTCCCTGGAATAGCAACTGTTATTTACTCATCTCTCATCAGCAGATTTGACCTAATTTTGCTCTTCCCATGCCTTTGTTTCAAACACCTGGTAGCGGCATCGCCGCCGGATCCGGCTCTTGCACAGCGGCTGGATTCACTTGGAGGGGGAGCCAGCTCCTCCTGGGAAAGCTGAGCCTGGTGGCCTGGATGAGCCTTGCAGAGCAGCCCCCAGCATTTCACTTGTGGGGAGCCCCCGAGAGCCTTTCCTGAGCATCCCAACATACCCACAGTGGGTGCTGGGCAGTGGTGAATGCTCAGCCTCTGGCACGACTCTGCAAGCTCAGTTTGGCACAGGTGAGAGGACCTGGCTGCCCACCCACTCCTCAAAATACACCCAGACCCCGATTTGTAGTGATCCCAGCCCAGGTGAGGGCTCAGTGCCTGCTGGTGGGCACCCACCAGGTTGTGTTTGCAGCAGCCCCCGGGGCAGGAGCTCTGACTTCACCTCAAAGGCTGCCCAGAGCAGCTCAGCCATAGATTTTGTTGGGATCTCTTGCTGGTCAGAGTGACCCCAAGAAAAGTTAGAAAGTCTCTTTTCCCAGCCCTGTGCCTGAAGAAGGAGTCAGAGCTCTTCATTTCTTGGTCTCAAGGTTGAGAAAAATTTTCTCCTGTCCTGTCGAGGTCAGCTCAGCAGGACAGTTCCAGGCACTCTGCCTGCCCTGGGCAGTGTTATGTCTTTATACTAAAAACTACATGTAAATTATTTACAATTATTTTGCAATACCTATCACCTATATTAGACAGTGAGCTGCTACTCTAAACCAATCCCAAAGTGCCAACATCACAGAAGAAGATGGAGACCAAGAAGAAGAAGAAAGGCTGGACACGCCCAAGTCCCTCCATCTTGTCCCCAAAACCCCCATTCCAAAAATCCTAAAATCTACCTTTTCACACAGTGATAATTTTATTATTGTACTATTTAAACTTCTGTGACTTTCAGGTCCTCATACAAAGCTGGTAACTTGCTCCAGGGGTCATAATCAAACCCGCAGGTGTTCTGGGCTGTGTGCCAGGGTCTCTGAGCCCCCCGGCAGGGTTCTCGGCAACTCTGGACACCCGGAGGGATGCGCTGAGTTCCAACAAGATTTGTCCTGTCTTTCCATTTAAAATAGCCTCCAGCCCTCCTGTGCCAGCGAGGAGGCAGCAGGAAGGGAGATGCACTGATGAGAAATGTGGGGGCCCGAAATTCATTTTTCAAAGATGGCAGCAAAGCCAGTGATTTATCTGCTGTCACCACAGTCCGAGCCAATCTTCCCCACCAGGTGAGCGATGCAGGAAAGGTAACTCAGCAAACACAAAATACAACGAAGCCCTGTCAGGCTCCCTCACCTAGAGATGACTTTTATTTTGAGCCCTGAATGTAATTAACAGCACTGACTTGAGAAAAGTAATGAACTCTCTCCCATGCAGTCTCTGGGATCTCTTAGCCAACTTCCATGCTCTTTGCCTCGTGCATTCCCCATCAGTTTTCCTTCTGTCATCTCTGATTTATTACCTTCAGAGCAGAATCTTCATCCCCAGGGCTCAGCAGCTCTGAACTGGCTAAGAAAGACCTTTGGTGTCATTGGGACAGAGCCACTCAGGCAGTGTTACAGTTTTTGGAAGTTTTGGGTCCCTTGAGGCACTCATCCATCCTGTAGCCAGCCTTCTCCAGTGCTAGCTAGCTACAGATGTTTCCAGCAGATGCTTTGGCTCTTTTAGGAAAGCTGTGTGCCACGGAAGCCACCTCTCCCTCCCTTCATCCATTTGGGAACCATTCCAGCCATCACCTCCAGCAATGACCACGCTTCACCTCCCACCTACATGGGGCAGCCACAGCCCTGCCTGGCCAGGACATGGGAAAGTGTCACAGCACAGGCTGACTTGTACTTATTGCTGGCAGGAGTATATGTACAAATCACAAACAGGATGGGACTACTGTGGAACGTGCCTTGAGCTGTTTTATTTTCCAGCATCAGTCTCATTACATGGTTATGACAATGGGAAGATGCCAGCAGCTCACATCCCAGGCAGCAGACAAAGAACTCAATGTTACAACTCACTTTATAAGTTTTCTGACCAATCACACAAAGCAAAAGCACATTGACAGTAGTTCTGTCCAACCGCTATAAGCACAGGTACCTTTGGTTAAAACAATGCTTGCTTATTTCAAATACAATACCTACTTGTAAGCCTTAAAACACAATGCACAGAGCTCCATTATTAAGCTTCAAACTTCCTAATATCTTGCCAGATAAACTTTCTGTAGCTTAAAGATTTATTCTAGACAAGCGTTAATATACAGACCATTGTTCTATTTGTCCTTGCTTTTCTGCTTTTTAAATAATTTTTTCTGCTGACCAATCTCATGGCTGCTGCTTAGCTCTAATCACAGTTCTGCTGTCTCTGAGGCCTGCCTTTTGGAGCTTTCCCAAAACCTTCTGATTTTGTAGATTCCCACAACACTGAACATCAATCCAGTTATGAATAAGAAGCCCACCCCAGCTCCATAAAGCAGCCTCTGGGCTGACTGACAGAGGTCTCAACCAATAACAGCTCTCCTAAAATACAAGCATTGACTGGTTCAGAGTCTGGGAGGCATAGGGATTAGACCAATGGCTGTTTAAGAGCCAGAAGCTTTGAATTGCCTATAAAAGCAAGCCCTGAGCAATAAAACAGGCTGTTTGGCTGATGAACAACCAAGGTCTGTCCTGTGTTATGTCTCAGACACGTGAACATCACGTGTCACAAAAGGCTTCCCAGGAACCTGGGAGAGGAAGCACAGCCAGGGTGCAGAGAGGAAACATTGTCCTTTCAAATCTTTTGTAAGGGTTTAGGTGTTTGTGAAGCCAAGGCTCAGAAAGGAGCTGTACAGCCAGAAAGGGGGATGCTCGTGGAGGATGGAAAGGAACCCTGCTCCACAGTCTGTGTGTGCAAACTGCAAACTAAATCCTTTGGTGCAGAGAGGTCCAGCCTTGTGGGAGGTGTAATTCTGGCTCCGTGGTTTTGGATCTGCGGGGTTTGTGCTAATGGCAGGCTTGGCACAGCCTTTGACCTCTCTCCCCATGGTCCTTCCAGCAGCATGGAAGCTTTCTGCAAGGCATTCCTGGGAATGTGTGTCTGGGAGGGGAGGGAGGTGAGCCTGGCTGGAGGAGGTGGCACATCTAATGCACAGCCCCAGCCAGAAGGGAAGCCCAAGGTGTGACTGTGCTCTTGTTGAGTTGTAGGAACTATGGAGAGACCCAGGGTGTTTGGAGGTCATGGCCAGTGTAAAGGGTTTTAGTACCTGTCATGGTTTGAGCCTGGCACAGAGCCAGTGCCCCCCATGAAAATGCCCTCACCCTGGTGTCTGCTGTGAGATGTGACCAGGAATAAGCAAAACAGGCTTTAGCTTAAACATAAAGAACACTTTATTACCTAAACTACAGGGAAATAGGGAAAAACTATAAGGAAAAGAAGAAAAAATTGAAAACCTTACAAAAATCACTTTCCTCCTCCCCACTACCTGACTTTCCCAATCCGATACATTCTCCCAAATCACCAACTGCCCAGCCTTGGCACGACACTTTAGTATACTCAAACTTCAGTTCATGAAGAGGAAAGGAGTCCTTCTTGTTCCATAGGCTTCCCCTGGAAACACACTGAAACCTCGTGTGCTTCTCTGTCACTTCGGCACCGCCCGGAAAAAAAAGTCCTTTTGCCGCTTGTGACATCTTCCTTCCATGCCCAGTGCTCTCACCACTGTGCATGGACCAGAGCTGCTTTTAGGGTTGTCTTTCAAGGATGCCTTGTCTCACTCCAAAAAGGCACAGTCTCTGCTTTGGGACATCTGTCCCCCCCATATTTTTCCAAGCCCCTGGGGCCGGGGGGTCCTCACAATGAACCCTCCTGGTTCTGAGCCACTGCTTCCCCCTAAGTGCAGTCTGTGTCACAGGAACAACTGAGTCCATGGCCACAAGAAAAGTCCAGCCAAAAGGCCACTCCAAATCATCTCTCCCCATTCAATCATCTCCACGTTCTTCGGGCCAGGTCCTTGTCTCATCTCATCTCTTATCTCCCTTCTTATTCAGCTTCGAGGAGGATTAGCATTTTTGCAAGGCCCCAATCATGAAAGAAAGGGGTTAAAACTTTCAGTCTGCGGCACTCCCACACACGCTGCCCACACGCTGCCGCTCCGGCCGGGCACTCTTCCCCCCCCCTTCTCCTCCTGGGCCAGCTGCTATCACATTCGGTGTCGCCGGCTCTCTCTCTCTCTCCCTCCTGGGGGGGGGGGGGGGGGGGGGGGGGGGTGGCTGCCCGAGGGCTGACTCTCTGGGATCTTTCCACCCTTCCATCCTCGAGGCCTCCTCACCTCCCATCTCTGTCCAGGCCCAGGGCCTACCACGTGGCTGCCCCTCCCCCCGCCCAGCAGCAGCGGCTGGATGGGGGGGAGATCTGACCTCTTCGCCGCGACGTCCCAGGGCCAGAGCCCTGCTTTTAACCCCTGTGTATTCTCGGAGGTGTGTCCAAACCCCACTGGCTACACCAGGTGTCAGTATGAAACTCAGAACATCCATTGGTTTGACCACAGCATCCCAGAATTCCCACTCCTTCCTGGTCAAACCACCACAGTACTAAAGGTCTTTCTCTGTTGCTGCTGCCAGAATTAGGGTCTGACACTCAGAAATCCAGGTGAGTATCTCCTGTTGGCTGCATCTCCTGTGCCCAGGGAGGTCGTGGAGTCTCTGTCTCGGGAGATATTTAAAACACACCTGGATGTGTTCCTGTGCCACCTGCTCTCTGTGACTCTGCCTCAGCAGGGAGGTAGAGCTGGACAATGTCCAGAGATCCCCTCCAACCCTGACTGTTCTGGGATTCTGTGATTCCTATTCTGGGATTCTGTGATCCCCAGAGCAAGGCAGACAGACCAGCTGAAAGTCTCACTGGAATATAAATTATTTAGTGCACCTTCAAATAAAACCAGGGGTCTTTGCTCTCATATCGTTACTGTTTTCTAATAAAGGTGCCAAGAAACTGTTCTGCCTGTGGGGTCATTCCTGGTGCACAGAGATCACTCACTCTGCAGGCAGATTGGAGGGAGCTGCATGAGCTGGGGCTGCCATCCCTGCTGGGTCATCCCTGGTCAACAGCTTAGCTGGGAAATCAATCAGAAAGCTCAAGATGCTGTCAAATAAGGCTGGTAATTCCCTCTGTTGTACCCAGCAAATAATGGGAGTTCTTATACATCCACGTTGGGCTTTTTCAAACAAAATTGAGAAAGTAATCACCTGCCTGCGTATGGCTTGAAGGAAATTTCCAGAAGCTTGAAGGTGCTGGCCGTGGGCTCTGCTCAAATTTTAGATTATTTTAACTACAGTGCTTTTCCCTCAATACCTTTTTCTTCTTTTTTTGGGTGGTTTTGGATGGCTGAGTCGTTCTTGACCTCCTGCCTCGAATTCTCATGGTTTGTTACTGCTCATCGTTAAAGAGCTGCTGTGCTCTACACCAGAATCGATGCAGTTCAGGCCCAGGGAAATGAATCCTGTAGCCAGTCAATTCTAATCACTTTGGGACCCTTCTGAGTGTGAGGAAGTTCTATAAATGCAAGCAGGACAGTGCATGAGCTCTTTACAAGTGCCCAACAGGTGTGGATAGTGAGTGCTATTGAAAAGCTTTCACCTGAGGTTTGGCTTCATTATTAAAATTATTTCAGCAGTTCCCCAAGACTTCCTGTCTTCCTCCTCAGTGGCAGCACAGCCTGGGATTGGACTGGGCTGTTCTAATGCCACATATCTGGTTATTCCATTTGCTTACCTCTGCTGAGAGGTACCTGCAGAAGGAACAGGTCCATATACACCCTATATGCCTGGATTTAATGGAAATTGTAATTTTGAAGTCTGATTCTCTCTGTTTTCCTTTATTCTTGCTGGGAAGAATATTCCCCATAACCAGATATGTGGGTGTTGGTTGCAAAGCCTGTGCGGAAGTTTGGGCTCCCAAAGCTGATTTTCAGTTCTTATTGCCCTAATCAGTCAAAAATCTACAACAACCCTGCAGTTCCCCATTACCTTTGACATAAATGGCCTGGAGTGACAGGACAAGAGGGAATGATTTTAAGATGAAAAAGGGATAGATGGGATTTTGGGAAGGAATGCTTCCCTGTCAGGGTGGTGAGATCCTGGCACAGGGTGCCCAGAGCAGCTGTGGCTGCCCTGTCCCTGGAAGTGTCCAAGGCCAGGTTGGACAGGGCTTGGAGCCACCTGGGACAGTGGGAGGTGTCCCTGCCCATGGCAGGACTGTGGAATTAAATATTCTTTAAAGTTCCTCCAACCCAAACCCAAATCTGGGATTCTGTGCTGAAGTTTGTGAGGTACCTGCTAATTTATTAACGCTCCACTCACTTTTATTAATGCTCCTAATGTGCCACTGGCAGAGCCAGGACTTTAGGAGAGGGGATTGTTCTTATCTAAAGGGAAGGTAATATTTTACTGTGAAAAGCAACACAAACCAGCACGAGACTCCCGATAAATCATGTGCTCAACATCACCCGGCTGCGACGGAAATTAATGGGAGTTGCAAGGCAAAATTCCCCATCATCTCTTGCAAATCTCAACTGGAGCTTGTGCTCTCAGCCTCACTGCTGTGTGCAGCCCATGCTCCCACGCTCATTCTTCATGGAAAAAGGGCCCTCCAGCAGCCTGTAAAGTTTATGATGAGAATGGAGCAACTGGAGCTAAACTGTGAGCTTTTTGTCACCGCCACACGCAGCCACTCCGGGGCTCGGTGGGGCTGGTGGCTGTGAGAGAGAAGCAGAGCAAAAGCAGCAGAGTCTTCAGTCACTCACAAAATATGCAGAGCTGGTTTGGAGCGAGGCAATAACCTTGGAGTTGCTCTCCCGACTCTAATAACCCAAATGTTGAAGGCACTGGGTTGTAGCTCATCAGGAGCGGCGCTGCCCCAGCTCAGCGTGCTCAGCACCACGCTGGAGTGCCAGAGTTGGGAAAGGTCCTTAATGAAGCATTAATTCATCCAGCACCGCCTGCTGGGCCTGCTGCTCACACAGGAGGCCACACAGTGTGTCCCTGCTGGAGGAACTTCTCCTGCGCTTCATTTTCCTTCTCTTCCTTTGCTCCTAGGAAGGTGCCATCATTGCAGGTAATGAATTCAGCCAGGTGGCAAATCACCAGATCCTGCCATGCCCATGGCTGCTGTAAAAAATTTAAGACATCAAGTTCTGTGAAACTGCCTATAATGAAGCATCCCCTCGTTACCTGCAAGGAACACATCGTGGGAGGCTTCTCTCCCTCTTCTGGAGTTACCCCACAGCAGCCATGGGGCTTTTTAAACCTTTTTGATTTCTTCTCTCAGGATGCAGCTTCTGCTCAGATTTTTTAAAACCTGAAGAGAGCATAAAGGATCTTACTGCCAGAAGCAACACATCTCAAATGTCGTGGAGAGATTTTCCTATTTATCATTTTTTTCTGCGGGCTTTTTGAACCCTGGTGGTACAGCAGACAAAGAAAAGGCCAAGCAAAAATGTCCAGAAAACAGTGAGGAGAAGAAGTCATAGAATCATTGACTCCTGGAATAATTTGGCTTGGAAGGGAACTTAAAGATCATCCAGTCCCATTCCTTGCCATGGGCAGGGACACCTTCCACTGGACCAGGTTGCCCCAAGTCCCATCCAACCTGGCCTTGGACATATCCAGGGATCCAGGGGCAGCCACAGCTTTTCTGGGAAATTTGTGACAGGGCCTTCCTACCCTCACAGGGAGGAATTCCTTCCCAATATCCCATCTAACCCTGGCATCCAAAGTGAAAGCCATTCCCCCTTGTGCTGTCACTCCATTCCTTGTCCACAGTCTCTCTCCATCTTTCTTGTCAATTCCTTCAGGCTCTGGAAGGCCACAGTTCACTCACCCCAGAGCTTCTCCTCTCCAGATAAACACCCCCATCTCTCCCAGGCTGGCTCCAGAGCAGAGGGGCTCCAGCCCTTGCAGCATCTCCGTGGCCTCCTCTGGGCTCCTGCAGCAGCTCCAGCTCCTCCCTGTGCTGGGAGCCCCGAGCTGGGGGCAGCTCTGCAGGTGGGGTCTCACCTGGGGGCAGAGGGGCAGAATCCCCCCCTGCCCTGCTGCCCAGGCTGGGGATCAGCCCAGCACAGGGGGGTTCTGGGCCAGGGCCTGTCCACCTGCACCCCAAGGGCTTCTCCCAGAGCTGCTCTCCATCCCTCCATCCCCAGCCTGGATTGATCCTGGGGGTTGCCCTGGCCCAGGTGCAGCACCTGCCCTTGGTGTTCAACCTCATGAGATTGTCCAGGTCAGGACAAGGTTGGAGGATCTGCTCTGCTCAGTTTCTGTTACCAAAACCAGTTTGGAGGGGAACCAGTTTTGTCTTTCTGGGGTTTCTTTTCTCGTCTCCTCTGTAAGGACACTGTGTACATGTGGTGGAGATTGTTGAGTAAGTGGCAGCATATGGGATTAGGATTTCTCCCTTTAATAATGGTTGAGCTGATAGCAGATTGTGTTCTCTTTTTTTTTCCCTCTCCCACAGAAAATAAGTTGGGTTTTTTTTAGCATGGGCTTTTCAGCAGGAGCTGTCTGTTTTCCATCAAACATTTGAGCATAGCAAAGAAAGAACATATTGCTAATTTTGGCCAAAATTTGATGGCTCGTTTTTGACCAAGCATTCCTTGCTTTTCAGATCCACCATCTTGGAGCATAAAGAGGGGATGTGGTGAAATCCTCATTGCCTCCTTGTGTTCTGCTGCACTTCCTCATGGAAGTGAATTTCCCAATGAGCTGTAAACCTCCGTTCCTGTTCCTCTCCATGAATTATCCAGTGCTATTCCAGCACCTCATGGCAGAGCACAGGCAGTGAATAGGCACTGTCATGAAACACTCCAGAGCTGTAATTAATAGCTCAACCTGCAGAAAGAGCTTAAATTTAGAGCTGCAAACTCTTGTGATGCTCTGCCTGGAGCAGGGACTTCTCCCTGTGTCTGCAGGGTGACCTGTGCGTGCAGTTTGGCTTTTCTTCAGGATGCAGATGAGCATTTGTGCCAACTCACAGCCAGAAAATGGCAAGGAATTCCATCCAGATTCAAGGAATACGGGGACTTTAAAAGGAGCGGCCAGGGAATGTGTTGATGTGATTTCAGGGTGGAGGTTAGGAGGATGAGAGGTTACAGGGATATAGGACAGCTTTTGTGTTATTCTGCTGGGAAAATGAACTGGTTTTCCTAAGTGCTGGGAAAGGGCCATGTAGGAGTGTTGGGGGTAGGACGGTGGGGATGGACGGAGACGAGAGATCTCTGGAGCCAGGTCTGGAACTTGTGGTTTATTGCAGAGGGCCTGGGGGCAGGGCCCTGCTGGGAGCTGCCAGCCACAGCTCAGAGCAGGCTCCAAAGAGGGAGAGAGAGGTAAAGAGAGAGAAGGCAAGAGCGTGGTAAAAAGGATGAGAGAGAGAGAGAGAGGGGTAAAGAGTAAAAGAGGATGAGGTTCCCGTTACAATAACATAAATCTTCTTCTGTGCTGAATATTCTAATTCTCACTAACCAATCTAGTACAACATACAAATCCTATAGCATTTACATACAGCCTATAAGAATCATTACATTACCATACTGTGTTATATTTTAAACCCTAAAAACTCCTTTTTGGGCCCCTTCTGCCAAGCTGTAGGGTCTGCTCTGACCCTTGGACTGTCTGCAAGCAGAGGGTGTTGTTTCATCAAAAGGGGATTACCTTCATCTGGCCATACTACTGTTTTCCAGTTGTTCAGTAACTAAGGCTTGGTATCTCAAAGCTTGCTTTCATTTCAATCTTGCTTATAGTTTCTATATTCTCAAAATCTTTTGCCAGGCAATCATATTGATAAGGCTTTTCTGTTTCATCTTCCCGGACATCATCACACTGGGAAGTGCCTGTGGACTCATCAAGCACAGTTCTGTTTGCTCAGGGATGTGATGTCTCACCTGTACCAGCCTCAGTCCCAGTCCTGCCCATGTCCCCACAGGGTGGGAGCTGTCCCTGCTTCTGCCTCTGGCTGTTGCCCCATGAGAGCAGCAGGGAGATAAAAGGAGAGCAAGGAGATAAAAGTGCCCACTGTTTTTTGGGAGGTGGCTTGTGGAGCCCAGAGACCCTTCTCACTGAGGGAAACAATAAATCCCAGCTCTGGGTGCATGCTGGAGCACTCTTGGTTTGCTGTCTCCTCCCCATGCTTTGCACTGGCCCCATCCCCGTTATCTGCTCATCCTGAATTGCACGGGAAACATTCATGTGGGAAAATAATCCTTTCACCAGGCCAGCTGAGAAAAATAGCTATAATTAAAAACAATGATGCACTGGGTTTCGAGCAGTGGTCTTTATTTCCCGTCAGGCTGCCAAAGACCAGGCCAATTAATCTGTTACAGGTGGGAGTTTATTTTAATATCATGTTGAAAGTCAACCAGGCTGTTTGGCTTCGTTTTCCACCATCAGACTTGGTCCTCCTGCCCTCTTGCCTTCATTAGTGGGAGACAGTAAAGAAAATTACAGTCTGTCCTACTCAAGGCAGCTGTGCTGGGAGGGTTTTTAAAAAGACAGAAGTAAATACCAGTGACCTGGCAATTACTGGAGCATTGTTTATTCCAGTGCTAAATGCAGAAGCCACAAACCTGTTAAACTGTAGGAACATGGAAACCCATTATAAGGAAGATTAAAGCAGCTAGCCTTTGAAATAAGAGTTTGTTTTGTTTCAAGGTGATGCACACAGGATTGTTGCTTTCTTCCTGGTGCTTTTAACTCTCCCCTCTGTAGTGTCACATGGAATTCACACAGAGGGATGTGGATGCTCCATCTGTGGAGGGATATTCCCAGACAATTAGCTTAAAATAACCTTCCCTGGCTGCACCCTCGGGTTGGAATACACTGAACTGATTAATATTACCTGGTTTGACAAAGCAATTCATTAGTGGGCAAGCACAGGGTGATGGTGGATGTGGTGGCCAGGAGAGCGGGACCGAGGAGCAGGCTGTTTGCCTCTTCAATTTCCTTCAGCTGTGGGAGCTGGTGAATCTTGGAAAACAATGAAGCGGAATTTATTCTGATTTAAGTACCTTTTTAATGCTCAAATGCATGAATTATCTTCCTGTTAATTGGAGGATTTGAAATATCAGTGAGCATATGCACAGCCTTACCTCGGCTGTTGCCTGGAAAAAGGGTAAAGGCAGAAAGGGCCTTCCAGGGAGATGGGGGATGCAGGGGAGGCTGTGCCATGCAATGGGCAGCAGTGCTGGTGCTCTCAGCCTCACTCAGTGTGTCTTGGTTTGGAAACACAGGAGCCTGCTAAGGAAGGCAGGAGCCTCCCCTGAAATGGAGAATGTAAACCCTCCCCACCCCTCTGAATTGCTATAAATTTTAAATTAAGGGACTCTCAGGCAAAAATATGGGAGCAGGAAATAACAATTCTTTAATAGGGAAGAAAAAATAAAAGGATAAAATAAACAATGCAGTACATTAGAACAACACTGCCAGAGTCAGAACCCAACCTGACACCCTGTGGGTCAGGGTGTTGGTGGCAGTCCCATTGGAATTGTGGCTCAGCCCTCCTGCAGCGTCAGGGCTGGTTCTGCTGGAGCAGGGATCCTGGAGAAAGGTGCAGTCTCTTCCTCTGAAGATCCAGTGGTAGAGGCAGCTGCTGTTCCTCTGGGGAATCCAGTGGAGAAGCTGTGCTGGTTTTCCAGAATCTCCATATTATATCCAGGCAGGAATACTTGGCTCCTCCCTCTGGGCTGACATCTCCCAATGGGATGCTGTAGTTCTTATCAGCCATGCAGGGACATTCAATAGCTGTTATCAGCAGGTGTCCCCTCCCGAGGAGGTGTGAATGTGGTCACTCAAAGAGAGAGATAAGGCAACTGCCCACTTGACAAAGGTAATCTGCCATCTGCCACAGATGGTAATATAAAACATCTTGCCTTGCAATTTTCAACACCCAGCCTCTCACCAGGCTGGGCAATGCCTGGGAAAAGTCCCCCCTTCCTCCAGGGCTGCGGATAGGGTGAGGTGGGTGAGCAGGGGCTCTGCTGTTTCCTGCCAGCTCTGCAGAGGGAAGCTCTGGCTCCAGCAATGGAGCTGCAAGGAAAGCTCAGCTGCAGGTTTAAGGGGGCTTCTTTCTGAGAGAGAAAAGCGGGGTTTGTCTCACCCTTGCCTTACCTTTGTGTAAAAGCCTTTCATTCAAGCTCCTGCTAAGGCTTTGTTGCTTTGTCTGTTGGGAGGAAAGGGAGACCTGCGTCCCTCCCTGAGCATCCTCCTCACAAAGCCCTGCTCCCCCTCCAGAGGAGCTGCTTCCCGTGGCCAGAGCTGATCATTTCCTTCTGTTCCCTTTGAGTGATGTGTAGCACTCCTGCCTTTCCCTGATCTGGAGACAGCCCAGGAGCATTTCCCCATCCACCACGCTTTCATTACTCGATTTATCTGTTCGGTGGCTGCAGTGAGAATTAGTTATTAGCAGTGCCCTAATCCTCAGTAGCTCACTTCATTTGACTGGAGTCAGGGCCAGATTTTAATCTTGGTTGTAGTGGTGTAAATCCTCAGTCAGCTTCAGTGGAGTCGACCCAGGCTTTATAACAGTGTGAGCAAGATAAGAGTCCTCTGTGTCCCTTCCTCCACGGAGCCCTTGGAGAGTCTAAGTCAATATCTACCCCCACCCTCATAAATCTGTATGAACTTGGCCAGTATTCCCCTAGGGAATGCAAATCAAGATGGGAAATGTTCCCCCCTTTCATTTCAACAGGACTATCTCACGAAAATATAAATCTAAGTATTAACTTGAGCTGCCAGCCCAGAGGGTCACAGAATCAGGGAAAATGGTTCTGACATGCCCTGTTAACTGGGAGTGCTCCCCAAAAGATAGGAGAAGATGAGGTTGGAGGGGGGAAACAGCTGGCAGTGGTGATAAGGCTCTGCTAGAGCTGGGGTGTGCAGCTGCACCTACTGCTGCTGCTGAGGCTGGCTGGAGCCTGTTAAAATGCTGCTTTAACCACAGGAGGGAGGCTTAGATGGGCTCTCAATGCAGGAATCTACCCCTGGGACATGGATGTGGAGTAGGGGGACACCTCTGGGTGTGGTGAGGACACCTCTGGGTGTGGTGGCTCTCAGAGGGAAGCTCTCCCAAGGTTTGTTGGAGCCTGGAGTGGGCTGGTGATGGAGCAGAGGCATCCACCAGCCTGGCAGATCTTTGACTTGGCATTCTTCAGTAATGATTTCCCATGCTGGTTCAGCTGAAGTCCCAGAGAAGAGCAGGATGCCTCAGGAGGAGAGCTGGAGGGCAGCTTAAGAGCAGAGAGGGGAAGAGACCATTGACACCCAAGGCTTCCAGGGATGGTCCTCCCAGTGACCACTGATGTCCTAAAACCCATAACAGCCCTGACCAGGTCTGTTATCCAGCGCTGTCATCCACATTTGGATTTAGCAACACAGCAGGAATTAGCATGTCCAGGCAGAGCACTGAAAAGTACCTTGGCTTGTTTATTAAAGAGCACATTTCTCCCCAGATCACCAGCTGACAGAGCCTTTGGAAGGTTAAGCTTGCATCCTAGTTCATATTTCCTTGCTCCTTATAAAAAAATTACCCAATTCATTCAAGTCATGGATTTTTCTGCAGCTGAAGCAGTTTCCCGGAGGAAGTTGTCATGCAGGCTCACAGTTATGGAAATGCCAGAGTTATTTCTGACACCAGTAAATAATAGTTCTCTATGCACTGACACTGTTTTCTTACCTTACCAGGCTGGGGCTGGAGCCGTGATTTAGATGTTTGCAGCTGATTAGCATTTTTGGGACTGTGCTAAGCAATTTGTGCAGTGTGTTTCAATCTTATTTTATGCACAGGAAGGAGGGAAAAAGTGATTAGTGCTCTTTGGAAAGAAATGTCTGCTAAATTGTTCTGATCAAGGTAAATCAAGACATCCCCTGGAATGATCTGGGAGCCAGTCCTCCCCCTCAGCTACTCCCCATTCAAAGGAAAATGAAGACCTTGTGGTTTTGTTAGCTGGGGTTTTGTGCTATTTCTGCCAAGAAAAGATCTTTCTCCTGCAAAATCTTTTTTTTTTTTTTCCTGAGACAGGGAAAATAGGATCTAGCCTCTTGCATCAGGAGATGTCAGTGCATGTAGAGGGCTGAGAAAAGCCTTGGGGAAGGTGCTCATGCCTCTGCCACGCTCAGGTCAAACATAATCCTGAGGCAGAGGAGCTTTGCTCAGGAACACCCAACACAGGTGAGGAACAGGACCAAAGAGTTGGGAGCCTGTGCTGTTTGGTTTCTTTGCCAGTGGGTGCCCTTTCAGGCCAAGTTTTCCATGGCTGTGCATGGGGATGGTTTGACTGAACAGCAAGTGCATCACCAAGCCTGGCTGACAGGACTTCTACACTTTTGCCACACCTGGAGTAAGTTTGTCTAAGCAGTGCTTAAGAATCTGCAGGAACTGAGATTGTGCAAAGCTATATTTTTATTTTATTTCTTTTTCTTACAGGAAGCTGTATCTAATGTCTTTCTTAACATTTCCTTGCTGCAATTTAAGCTTATTGTTTTTTATCCAATCTTCTGTGGACATGGAGAGGAGCTTTCCTCCCTCCTGCCACCAGTTGTTTCTGTGTCGGAAGATTATTCCTGTGGCTCTCCTCAGTCCTCTCTTGTGCAGACAAAACAGCCCCTGGTGGCTTACACAGTCCTTTTTGGGGTGTTTTCCTGTCCCTGGTGCCATCTGGACCCTCATCTCAGTCCCTTCCATGGTGGTACTGCTGCTGTGTGGGAGCTGAGCAGAGTGCAGGGATTCCCTGAGTGTCCTACAGCTCCTGCTGGGCTTTGGGCAAAGGAAAAGCCAAGTGTTCATGGCAGGGGGAGATACACAGAATCTATTCCAGCTGGAGCTGGGGAGCATCCCATGCCCAGGAGATGGCTGTGAGATTCCCCAGGAGTAATCCCAGGGTGCCCCAAGAGGGACTCATTTAAATGGACAGGAAGCGACAGGACACAGGGAGTGGTTTCACACTGACTGGGGCAAGGTTAGGTTGGATTTTGGGAAGGAATTGTTCCCTGTGAGGGTGGGCAGGCCCTGGCACAGGGTGCCCAGAGCAGCTGTGGCTGCCCCTGGATCCCTGGAGTGCCCAAGGCCAGGCTGGATGGGGCTTGGAGCACCCTGGGACAGTGGAAGGTGTCCCTTCCCAAGGCACAGGGTGGCACTGGAGGAGCTCTGAGGTCCCCTCTACCCCAAACCATTCCATGATTCTGTGATTGTGGCACATCCAGCCCTCTCCTCTCACAGGCATCCCCACCTCAGGGCTGAGTTTGCAGAGATTCCAGAGTTTGGGCTGCAGCTGATTCAGTTCTTTGCTGGCATCACCTGACAGCACTCTCAAGGTGCTCTTTCATCACTTCACCCTTGTCACATTCAAACACTCTCACATTTCCCAGCTGCAATTCATTCCCATGGCAGGATCAGTCCAGTATTCCCCTAGGGAATGCAAATCAAAATGGGAATTTTTCCCCCTTTCCTTTCAACAGAACTATCTCAGGAAAATACAAATCTAGATATTAACCTTGAGTTGCCAGCCTAGAGGGTCATAGCCATGGGGGCAGGTCACAGGCCCCACTGCCATGCTGAAATTGAGAACACTGTAGTAATTAATGCCAGGACTTCTTCATCCTAGGGCTGTTTGACCCTGCTGAGAGATGGGGATGTAAAATTAACTCAGAGCTCAGGCTTGGGCTCCTCTCTGGCTCTGGGAAGCTCCTCTCCAGCTGGAAAGGAGGAGCTTGGTGGTGATTGTTTGAGATCAGAGCTGTTCCTGCAACCTGGCTGTCCTGTGAACCTCAGCTCTGTGCTCTGCCTCCCTCAAAGCACCCCCACCAGCTCTGGTGCTGGTTTCTGATTCCCCTGCTCTGTCCCTGAGGCAGTGGAGCTGTGGCTGCTGTGGCTCCCTCCGTGCCTGGCACCCCTTTGTAATTATCTCCAACCCAACTGCTCATTTCCAGCAGAACTTTAAACATTGCTCCCTTTTATGTAGCGCAGCTTTTTAATTTCCCTCCCTAACAGAAGTGATTGTTTATGTTGTAAATGCCACATTAGGCCCTGTGAAATGGAGATGGAATTGATTTTCATTTTGGAGATTTCACAGCATGCCCCAGAACTTTTCCTGTTGATTGCTGGCGCTGGGGAGGCACAGGAGTCAGGAATGGCACATGCAGTGGGGGATGTACAAACACCAGAGCCTTCCTCCAAGTGTAGTTCATGGATCATGGAATGGTTTGGGTGGGAAAGGACCTTACAACTCATCCAGTCCCACCCCTGCCATGGCAGGGACAGCTTCCACTCCAAGCCCTGTCCAACCTGGCCTTGGGCACTGCCAGGGATGTAGAAGAAACTTCTCTGGGCACCCTGAGCCAGGGCCTGCCCGCCTTCACAGAGAAGAATTTCTTTCCAATATCCAATCTAAATCCCTCTCTTTCAGCTTGAATCCATTCCCCCTTGTCCTGTCACTGCAGCTCCTGATGAGATCCCCCAGCTCACCCAGTTCAGTCCAGGCATGTTACAGCTTCCAGGACTCAGTCAAGGAGCTGTCAGCTGATTTCTCTTTTCTTGAGAGGCAAGCCTGGATCAAACTCTCCCTTCCCAACTCTGACAATGAGAATGAGGAACACAAACCCTGTGAGGAGTGACTGAGGGAGCTGGGGGTGCTCAGCCTGGAGAAAAGGAGACTCAGGGGTGCCCTCATCACTCTGCACAGCTCCTGAAAGGTGCCTGTGCTTAGGTGAGGTTGGAAAATCAGGGCCGCCGACGCAGGGAAGAAATTATGAGGAGGACTCTATGATATCAGAAGGCTAATTAATTACTTCATCATACTATATTATTCTATACTATATTACACTATATCTAAACTGAAACTGCACAAGCACTCAACTGAACAAAATCTCCTGACTGTCTCCTGACTCACTGTCAGGACACAGTTTGCAGAGATTGGTCAAGAAAACAAAACACTCACACCAGAATCTAATTAAGCAAATTCCTTCAGGTAAATAATCTTCTAACACATTCCACGTGTTCCAAAACACAGGAGCAGTAAATGAGATAATAATTGTTTTAATCATTCTTTTCTCTGCTTATCTCACTGCTTCTCTCAGATTCAGAGAATGTGAATCCCACAAGGTGGGGCTGGGCTCTTTCTCCAGGCAGCACTGACACAACCAGAGGACACAGCCTTGAGCTGCACCAAGGGAAATAGAGATTGGAGAATTAGGAAGAAGTCTTTTACAAAAGAATGATAAAGTTCTGGAATGGCTGCCCAGGGAGGCGGTGGAGTCACCATCCCTGGGTGTGTTTAACAAAGCCTGGATGTGGCACTGGGTGCCAGGGTTCAGTTGAGGTGTTGGGGCTGGGTTGGACTCAATGATCTTGAAGGTCTCTTCCAACCTGGTGATTCTGTGATTCTGTGAATTCTGAGGTGGGCCCAGGTCAGCCCATCCACATGAGATCCAAGCCTTGGCATGTACCAAGGCCTTGCTCCTGGTTGCTCCCTGTTTGTGAGAATTGATGTATTTACTCTATAGTAAATAGGTAGGTACCATAACAATCAATACCCTACCGTGTATTGATTGTTATAGTAGCAGTATTAGTAACAGCGCCTTGTATACTTCACTGTGTGCAGCAGATGATGAATAAGACCATGAAAGATGTTTTCACAGTTCTAGAAAGAGAGGGAGATGTGAGAAATGGATTTGTAAAGAATTCTCAAAACCTGACAGAAAGCTCACACAGTCTTGTACATCTGTATGCAAACTCTGAGATAAGGTGTGCTGACTTAGGAAGGCCATGGAATAGAGACGACCTTGTTGAGAGAGAGATTGAACTAGAAACAAGTTTGAACAAGCTTCAAAACATGGCCTTGCAAAAAGACCAGATATTTTAGAGAATTAGAACTGTGAAAGATGCATTGTAGCAGGACCACGTGGGGTAAAAATAAAGGTGATTGGTGTTGGAAGTAATAGCAGCATTGTGTGGCAACAGCTAATAGGCTGAAAAACATTTATAAGGTATTGTAACCAGGAAATAGTCTGGCTTCTGATAGAATGGCAATTGAGTTTTACATCTCTTATGTCTCACCCTTCATGGAGACTGATAATGGAATCAAATCTTTTAAAACTCCTCTCAGTTGCCCCGTCTCTGTAAAAGCTGGGAAAACCAACAATGTTCTGGTGGAGCAAGCCATGGAGATAGTTCTTGTTTTGGCAGGGATGTGATGGGAACTCTTTTCCTCAGCTGTGCTTGCAGGATCAGGACAAGCTCTGAGGAGAAGGAAGCTGTGTGTGTCCCCTTCCTGTAGAACAGGTGGGATCACCAGTGCCCACTGTTCAGCTCCTGTCACTGGGAACACACCTTGGGGATGTAAAATCCTTGGGGATGGTATCCTTGATAAGATCCTTAGGAATGTAAAAATCCCCCATGGTAGGGAGCAGAAGGAGCTCTGCCAATTTACAGAGCAGCAAGGATGTGATTTCCTCTCCTATCTTAGCCCAAGTAGTAGGAGTTGCGGAGGTCAGGGATGGTTTTTTGGTCCCCAAACTGCATGGAAGTTCCTCTCAACTGCTGCAGCTCCTTGTTTTAACACAGTGCTTGTGTTTGATCCCCCTGATCCCACTGGATCCCAGGCAGGGCCCTCAGTGACATCACAGTAAATCATCCCAGCAGCCCAAAGGCTGAATATGAAATATGTTTGCATCCCCCATTTCTCCAGGAATGCTAAAGAAAGAATCAGCTCATAAATAAGGAGGCTTGAGCACGGGAAGTTCATAAACGCCAAGGCCTGTTGAACCATTTGCTGCCAATAATTCATTATTTTATAGAGGGCAAAGGGAAATAATGCACTATTCTCCTATCACCTTAAAAAATGAATTAAAAGAAGCTGCAGAATAATCTATCCTGTTCCCAAAATGCATTTTTGGAGCAGACTTCCTCAATTCCCATGTAAATACAAACCCCCCTCTGGCACTGGAGCTGGATCTGCCGATGTGAGCGCAGAAGGGAGGCAGAAGGATCCGAGTAAGTGGCATGAAGACAATTTGCTTGGACCGGGGAGGAAGATGCACTCTGACAAGGATAGATGGAATGAGGTTGTTGCCAGAGAAAATCTCAAGGAATTGTGAGCCAAGTTGGGGGGAGCCTTGGATGCAGCAAGCATGCAAATCTCCTTGTGTTTTTTGGTTTTGAAGTAGTAGCAGAGCAGGCGAGGGGAGGGAGGGGGCTAGAAAAATCCAAAGAAGCTTTGTCAAGTCTGACATTCCTTTTGCATCCAAAAGTGGGTATTGATTTTCCACCCGTGACTGCTATAAATGAGAATTTCTGTGTCGCAGCTCAGGCCCGCTCTCCTTGTGTTTCTTATCTCTTTAAATATGATTACCTGCACTTCATGGCTTCACAGGCAAAATTGTAATGAACTTTGCCAGCCCAGGCAGCCCCACATTGCCTTGGTGTGCGTGAGCAAATGAGTTCCACCAGTTCCTCCTGCTCTGTCTCCGGGCTACAGGTTTATTGACTTTCCGCTAATTTTCTTGTCAGGATAATTCTCCCAATCAAGATTTAAAACAAACTGGGAGGTTACTAAAGTGCTGGTGGTTCAAGTCCTAAAGCTTTTTGTTTTTGACTGAGAGACCTTTGAGCATTTGGGTTATGGGGGGCAGGTGAGGGAAGGGGATGGGGTGAGGGGGTTGTGCTTGATTTTGGTCTGGTACAAAGCTCTTTGTGGAGGGAGTGGGTTGTTTGTTTAGAGCAAATCCCTTCTTCCATGCCAACATCTGCTGCTCTGTATTTGCTCGCAGGGGAAACTATAAAAAAAAAAATAGAAAAAGAAAGAAAGAAATAGATTATTCCCACTGCATCAACCTACAGGCATCTGCTGGCTGCAATTTTCTTCAATTTCTCGCCGTGAAAAGCAAGAGCGTTCATTTTGTAAGTGCTGCTTTTGTGTGTGACCTATATTTTGAAAACTGATGGGGTCACCACCTCCCTCCTCCCAACCTGTTGAACCAAAGAGTGTCTGAGATCTCTCCTAGATTGTATTTATCTCAGAGATTATTTAAAAAGCAAGGTAGCTATTACTAATAAGACGGTGTTGTTCTGGTGAGGTTTGATTTTTTGCTTTTTTTTCCCTCTCCCCTTTACTCTCCTTTGGAAATGAAAATCCCAGCCTGGCTCCACCTGATCAGGAAAGGGCTTCCTTTGCTGTGTCCATCCTTCAGAGCTGATTTAAAAGCACGTAATCTCCCTCCGCTCATCCTCTCCTGGCCCTCTTTGATTTCCCCCCCGTGGGTTGCTATTACGCTGCCTGGCAGAGTCGGGAGGTGTCAGAGCCTGTCAGGTGCATTTGAAGACATCCCATTTGTGCATATGGATACACACATTGCAGCTCTCCAGTTGCTTAATGACACATCTCATTCCCCTTGGATTGCAGCTTGGATTGGCACAGGCAGAGCCAGGTGAGCTGCAGCAGCCCAGATCCATCCATGTTCAGCACTTCTTTTGCTCTTTATCAACTTTGGGGTCTTTTTTTTGCCTGTCAGAAGTTCCTCTTTTTTTTTTCTTCCCCTTTAATCTCACTTTCTATTAAAAGTCTTCCCAGAGCTAATGTAATAAATTTAGATCCAAAGCCAGATGCATAGCAAAACTTTTGGCAGAGAATACTCTATCAGAAGACATTGCAAATGAAATATGCTTCCCCTTGGGGATTATTCTACAGTTTAATTTAATTTGATATTTCAAATTAAATTAATTCAAATGGTTATGCAGTTTCCAGGGAAAACAGACTTCATTTATGATGTTCTGCCACCAAATTGTTTTGCTCCTATCATATATCTTATATTGTTAACTGGGAATGATAAGTAGTGACAACGTAGGATTTTTTCATGCCCTTTGTTTTGCAATTCCCATCCTAAAGGGAACAGAAACATCTCCTTATGCAGGGGTTTCTCTGTGGGGTTATTCCAGCATTTCCACTGAAACCTGACTGTGGCTGAAAATTAGATTTTCATCAAAATGTGGCTTAAAAAAACAATAATGTGTTTGCTTTGAGAAGGTTTGGGGTTCGTGGGACTCCTACCTCTTGCCTGGTTTCAATTTACAGAAGAAAAAACAGCAACCCTTGGTTTGGGATTGGGGTTTTGATCTTCCAGGCTTTATGGCACAGGCAGGAAGGATGTGATGAAAAAGGTCTGAGATGCTTTTCTAGCTTATTCTGTTGGTTTGGGATTGGTTTGGTCGCTCCTGGGGACTCAAAAGCAGCGTGGGCAGGACCTTGAGGGAGCTGATTCTGCCCCTCTCAGGTGAGACCCCACCTGCAGAGCTGCCTCCAGCTCGGGGGGCCCAGCACAGGAAGGAGCTGGAGCTGCCGGAGGAGCCCAGAGGAAAGGGAAATTATTACAGGGATGAGGCACCTTTGCTGTGAGGAAAAAGCTGGAAAAAGCTGGGAAATTGGGGATTGCTCAGCCTGGAGAAGAGAAAGCTCCAGGAAGACCTGATTGTGGCCTTCCAGGACCTGAAGAGATCCTAAAAGAGAGCTGGAGAGGGACTTGAGACAAGGGATGGAGGAATGGGACAAGGGGATTGGCTCCCAGTGCCAGAGGGCAGGGATGGATGGGATATTGGGAATTGGGAATTGTTCCCTGTGAGAGTGGGCAGGCCCTGGCACAGGGTGCCCAGAGCAGCTGAGGCTGCCCCTGGATCCCTGGCAGTGCCCAAGGCCAGGCTGGACATTGGGGCTTGGGGCACCCTGGGACAGTGGGAGGTGTCCCTGCCCATTGGGGTGGAATAAGAACTTTAAGCTCCCTTCTAGTCCAGGCCATTCTCTGACTCTCAGTTTTTCAGCCAGAAGTGATTTTCTTTTATCAGGGCAAGTTGGGGAAATTTCTGTACTTCCCAGCCAGATCCAGCTTCACCAGGGGCAGAATTGAGGGGGTTGTGCTGCACTTGAGGGGTTCCATTTCCTTTCATCCTTCAGCAGCAGGGAGGAACTTCCTAGAAACAGCCCAAACCCCAAACCTGGATCGTTGTGCCTTTAGTGTGCCCTGCCTGGAATGGGATTACCGATGTTGTGCCAGCTCTAAAGCAGCTTCCCAAGACCTGTGGGGACTCCCTTGGGATTCCTTTATCACCATCTTATCCTGCTTGTGCAGGGAGTGATTGATTCAGCATGGCTTTCCTCCACAGGCTCTGATTATCCAGAGTCATCAAGGAACTTGCTCCAAACTCTGAAGTACATTAAGACAAGGTAATTCAGGGAAGCCTTTGCATCTGGAAATCTCTGTAAGCACTTTCCTATCTGCTGGCCTGTAGAAAAGCCATTATTCTCGACAGGGGAAAAAAATATTGCTAATATCACAAGAGGCTTTGGAAGAGAACATAAAGCTGGTTTCATTTTCCAGTCAACTGAGATCTAATATTTCCTGTACAAGATGTTGAGATGTTTTAGAAAAAGGAGCAATGTTTATTTGTCTAAAGCACCACACACACACACACAGAAGTTCTATATTGTGCTTCTGGCTTTTTTCCATTGTAAATGGTTTTGCAGGGAGAAATCTCTTTCCCATCCATCACAGCCAGTAGATTAGAAAAATATAAATATCATCTAAAGAGAATGGAGCTGAGGCTCTTATGGAATGCACAGGAGAGAAATGACAAATGCAGCATCCCTGGTGGTGGGGAAGGCTGGGCTTTGGGTCAGAGATAGCCTTGTTGTCTCCCTGGCGATTTATTTGCTTACTCTCTCCCAGGACAAGGCTCCCAGAGTGATATTTCTTATCAGACATGTCTTTTGGGCTGGTCCAAACCCATTTCATTGAGCAATCTGCCATCAGCAAAGGAAGGTTGGTCAAAACATTCTTTTCTTTGTCCTTAGAAGTGCATCCACTTGGGGGTTTCTCTCATTATTTTTCAAGTCCTGCAAGGATTTCTTCCAGAGTAGCCCCAAAGCACTCCAGGGAGCGCTGGATTCCAGTGCCCCCATGGTGCTGATCTCAGGCTGACGCCCCAAGCTTTTGTTTTTCCTGACCATTCCCTGACCAGTTTTGGGCATGATGGAAGCCAAGTCTGTGCCCTGGAGGGCTCATGGGTGGCTGGATGTGTGTGATGAGGATAAAGCTGTACTTACAGGGCCATGGCTTGAAGTGAGAGAGGACCCTCCCTCATCCCTTTGGCCAGCCCATCCCCATGGCTGGGAGCACTGGAACAATGAAGGTTTCAAGTGTTGGGATTTCCATCCTTTTTAAACTCCTCCTCCTCCTCCTCCTCTCCTTCTCCTCCAATTTTATTTTTTTATTTCTATTTGTATTTCTTTTTCATTTTTATTTTTATTTTTTATTTTATTTTTTATTTTTATTTTGATGATGATGATGATGATTATTATTATTACTACTACTACTACTGCTAGACAATGCTTTACTCCTCAGTGCTTCCCTGGCAGCCAGGAATTCTTCACCTTGGAGTTGCCAGTGCTTTGGTTTGATGATGTGCTGCCAGTGGTTTTGGTATGGAAATCCTGCTAGAACTGAAGCGGCTCTTTGGGCACAGTCAGGGTAGTCAGGGAAATCTCCTCTCCCCCCCAAAACTGAATTAAGCCCAGGTTTAATTTGATGTGGAGCCCCCCAGCTGTGGGTGTTCCATTGTGTCTCAGTGCTGCTTCTCCTCAGGCAGAAACCAAGTCCATCCCAGCACAGATTTTGCTTTTCTCATTTTGGTGATTCACCTTGCTATCCATCTTCCCTCCCCCAAAACCTCTCCATCCCCCAAAGCCCACCTGGGCAGGGGGAGCATATTCTGTCCTGAGCACAGACAGAGAGAAATGGGACATCCAGGCCATGGCTGCCTCCTTTGGCTTGGCCTCCTCTCCTTGGAAGCCTTGGCTTTTAGTGGTGCTGATGCCTTTTGGGCTACTTAAAAACAGAGACCAGGCAAAATTAAGGGAATAAAAAGCAGTTTTATTTATTGAAGGGCATTCAGGTACATTTAGGGCAAAGCCCCACCAGGAGCTACCCCCAAAAATGGACTCACAGGTTTTCATACTTTATAAGTTTGGTCCATTTGCATTTTGGGGCTTAATGCTGCAATTATAGTTTCAGGTAATGAAGTCATTTACCCCAAGTTTGCTGCCCCCAACTCACTTTTGTTCCCACCTCCCAGGCCTGAGGCAGTGAGGTGTCCTTGATAGCCAGGCCTGGAGAGGAATTGTTGTGTCTGCCCAAAATGGGGAAGCAGCAGCTCCCACTGTGTGTGGAGTTTAGAGTTCTACACTAAAGAACTGCAGGATTGCAAATCCTCCAATATTATTTACATAACAAAAAATATATAAATAATAATTTGTATTACAAAATTATTTTTTAATTTATATTACAGAAATGATAAAAGCTACAATCCTAAGGCATGAGTGCTGGTAGTTCCTGTAGTTGCACAGGCAGGCCCTGGGAGGGGATTTCTGGGAGACCTCTGTGTCCCAGAGCTCAGGCTAGGAGCAGCTGTGCCCAGAGCCTGCTCAGATGCTGGAGATGACAGAATGCAAACACTGCAGGCAGATGTTCCTGCAGCCCAGCTCATCCTGCAATCCATTCAGGTGCCTCCCCTCAGGAAGTTTCTCAGGGCACCGTGTGCTCTGTGACACCTCTGCTGTTATGGTTTCATTTTTCTCTGCTGCAGCCTTTGTCTCTGAGCACAGAGAGTCGCAGAGAGAGATTGTCCAGGCCTGGCTCTGCTTTGGGCAGTTCTGTTCTCCCCATGTGCCTGAGGGGCCTCCACAGGCAGCCCCAGCATGGAGCCCTCCAGGCCAGCAGAGCGGGGATTTTGGAAGAGCTGACCATGGAATCATGGAATGGATTGGGTAGGAAGGGACCTTAGAGCTCATCCAGTGCCACCCCTGTCATGGCAGGGACACCTCCCCTGTCCCAAGCTGCTCCCAGCCCTGTCCAGCCTGGCCTTGGGCACTGCCAGGGATCCAGGGGCAGCCACAGCTGCTCTGGGCACCCTGTGCCAGGGCCTGCCCACCCTCACAGGGAACAATTCCTAATTCCCAATATCCCATCCAGCCCTGCCCTCTGGCAGTAGGAGCCATTCCCTGTGTCCTGTCCCTCCATCCCTTGTCCCCAGTCCCTCTCCAGCTCTCCTGGAGCCCCTTCAGGCCCTGGCAGGGGCTCTGAACTCTCCCTGGAGCCTTCTCCTCTCCAGGTGAGCACCCCCAGCTCTCCCAGCCTCTCTCCATGGGAATATTCTCTTGAGGGGGCTCTGTTTGGGGGGTCTATAAATGGGAAATTGAGTCACAAGCTGCAGGATGGGTCTCTCAAAGCCACAGAGAGGTGCTGGCTGCAGTCAGAGCAAAGGGAGGTTGCTGTTATCTGGAAATCCCTACAGAAAACCTCTGATATGGGCTGGCTTTCCCAGGGACGTGCCTCTCTGGTGTCCCTGGGGAATGGCAGCTGCCATTGGTGAGAGCATTGCTGCCAGATCCCACGGCCTGAGTAGCCCATGGTGCCTTTATCCTCATCCCAGAGTGACAGAGTGTCCCCTCTGGGCCTTGGGGTGAATTTGGGGGGTCACTGGGGTGCCTGCTTTGCTCCAGAGCCAGCTGTGTGCCACAGAGGTAAATGGTTGCAGAGGGAAAAGCCTCCAGAAATGCAGAGTGTTTGTCCCAAGCACCTCTGGGTGACCCAAAGCCCTCAGAGGTGGCTCTGGGGGCCAGAGTCTCACACGCAGCCCTGCCTGGACTGTGCCACCTCTCCCTGGCCTCAGGAGCAGCATCTCTTTGTGTTGAATACATCAGTGCAGATAAAACCTGTGATTCAGGAGGCCCTGGCTTCAAAACCTGTTGGGGGGGAGCTGCTGCCCTTAAGGTGCTTCGGGAGTTATTGATGGAAGAACCTTGGGGGCCGAGTCTCAGCTCTGACAGAGGCAAAGGAGAAATCATTGTTTAAATAACCCCCAGGGACTGGAACTGGTGGTGACCCAGAAACAGTTTATTTTTTTTATTGCTTTCCAGAGCTTCCCCAGGCTAAAGCTGTCTCCAGTAAAGGAAAACCAGGTTGCTACTGGGGGAGTAAGCAAATTAGCAGATGAGGGCAAAAGCTGAGCAGAGCTGAGGACCCGGGAGCTGTGACAGCTGAACAGCACTTGTGCCTTTCTCTCTTCTCCAGCTTTGAGTGTCCCACTGATCTGTAGCCCCTTCACCAAGTAATTCTTTTTTTGTTTCATTTTATACCATTGTTTCAGTATTTCAGGGTAAAACCAGATTCTTCATTGAATGGCAATTCCACTTTCAGCCTATGTGATGCTTGGTCAAAACCAAACTGATTTCTTAATCACTGAAGGATGTTTTCAGGGGATTTATTATTCTTTATCATTTCAGCCACTGTGTGGGTGCTCACAGCAAATCTCCCAGCCTGCTCCCTGCTATTTCAGGGAATGTTGGGGGTAGGAGCAGGAGGGGATAAATATATCCTCATTCACTCATCTCTTGACCTGAATAGAGACCATCACCATCTTTATTATTTCAGGGTTGACTTTGGGGTTGCATTTGATCAGCCTGAGCCTCCATGGCAGCCCTTCCTGCCTGCTCTGTGGGAGCTGCTCATTCCTGTGGGATGTTCCAGCTCCCAGTCCCACCCTGCCCGTGGCTTGGCCAACACAAGGGGTTTGTTCACTTGTTTGCTAATTGGATTTTGCACCAAAGGGAGATCCAGAGAGCTGCACCTCTGGCCTAAATCAGCGTGGTGGTGACCCCAGGCCATCAGTGCTAAAAGCCCTGGCCATGGCTTGGCAGGCTTCAGGAGATCTCTTGTCACCTTGGATCAGTGTGAGCCCTCACAGCTCCTGAGCACCCGCCATCAGCAGGGAGCAGGACAAACGCCCTGGTGCCACAGATGGAGAGAACAAACAAGTCTTTGCCTGCATTATTGGGTTGTTAATGAGGAGAGACCTCATCAACCTCCCAGCCTGTTGGAACTCAGGACATCCCTCTGGCTGTTCTGGATGGCCAAGACCAGTGCCAGGGGGCTCAGAGACCCTGGCACAGAGCCCAAGACACCTGTGACTTTGATTATGACCCAAGGAGCAAGTTACCAACCTTATATGAAAATCTGCAAGCCATGACAGTTTAAGTAGAATGATAGTGAATTTATCACAACGTGACAAATAGATTTTGGGGTTTTTAGAATGGGGATTCAGGGGGCAAGATGGAGGGAACTAGGTGTGTCCAACCTTTCTCCTTCTGCTTTTTCTTCTTCTTGGCCTCCATCTTCTGCTGTGATGGTGGCACTTTTAGATTGGTTTAGAGTAGAAGCTCACTGTCTAACATAGGTGATAGGTATTGGAAAGTAATTGTAAATATTGTACACGCAGTTTTTAGTATAAAAAGATAACACCATCCCAGGGGCAGGCAGAGTGCCTCTGACTGTCCTGCTGAGTGGACCTTGTCTGGACAGGAGAAAATATTTTATAGATAAGGAAGAATAAACAACCTTGAGGCCGAGAACTGAACAGTTCTGATTCCTTCTTCGACCACCAGGCTGGGAAAAGAGACTTTCTAACACATCTGGGGGTCACTCTGGGCAGCTAGAGACCCCAGACCAGCCATCTAATTTCTCTTGGCTGCCATTTCAGCCAGTCAGGAACCACACCAGGAGCAGCATTTCCTGGCATGAACCAGCTCTTTGAGGGAAACATTTAGGATGAGAAAACTAGCAATTCTCCCTTTGCCCCTGTCTCTGATATCAGAAATCTCCTCCAGACCGCACATCTTCTGCAGAATGACTGAAGTCCAATCCCAGCTGTCTCAACTGAGCATTGCCCATTGTGTGCCTCCAGCAGCATCCCAAACCTCTGCAGGATGGAAGTGGGAGACTTTCCATCCTCACCCTGTAGTTCTTGTTTCAGGTGCTGCTGCTCAAGCCCAGAGCATTTGGGGGTTATTTTTTAACCATGACCTCACCTCCGTGTAAGCAGAGTTTTCTTGGAACTCAGCCATAGAGCTGAAATCACCAGTGCCCCTTTTGAAGCTCAGACAGCTCCATCCCTCTGCCAGGAGTTTTCATCCTCCCTGTGCCTCCTGGAAGCATTGGAGTTGTCCCTCTCCCCAAACTGGACCCAGCCCCTACAGCCCCACACCAGCCTCTGGCACTGGTCATGTTGCACAGGTACCTCTCACTCACCCAGCACTGACTCACAAACTAATTAAAGTTCATGTCACACTGGGAAGATGCAAAATGCTCTCTGAGCACTAGATGTTATTATTTTAAGCTTCTCTTCTTTTTCCTGAGGCACAGCAACTCCCTGAATCCCAGCTGGCACACCACATCCAGCCACAAAACACCGCTAATTGGGTGTTTCTCCTGTTGACCTCATTTCTCCAGCATACTTTGGCTGGGTTTATTTCCATGGGTTTTTAGGGAACTTTTTTTCAGGAGGGCCTGGAAACCAGATAAACAGAAACACTTTGCTGACTGTCTTGGGCAGTCCTTGGTCATTCCTCTCCTCCAGACCTTGCCCTGATTGAAGGTGTAATAATGCTGCTCTTCCCCATCATCATCTGTTTTACACATCCAAGGAAATGAGAGGCAGAGGGAGATAGGAAGAAAGAGATCAAGGGCAGAGTGATGACTTTGGAAGAGGTTTCATTTCGAGGAGGTCATAGACCTCTAGTCTAGGCAGGACCTACACTGTTTCTCCTTCACATCCCAAGGCATTGGCAGGTCCATCATCCTTAAGAAGTATTCCTGAGACAGGATTTGGGTACTGAAGGGTGGCTTTTGGACTGATTCCCCTTCGAAGGAGAAGGTGACTTGTGCTATAAATGTTGTAAAGCTCAGCCAGGCTCTGGGACAGCTCCTGCCTGATGAGCACACCAAGTTCATTAGCGATGACTTTGTTCAAGCGTCCCCGACCCGGTTCAGCTCCCAAAGAATTGAGGAGTCTCCCATTAATTCCTTAATTGTGTTATTGGGAAGGTGCCTCCTCAGTGTCACCTTGCAGAGGTGGCAGGTGGAAACCTTTCCCTGATGTTCTCCAGGTGTCTTGTTTCCTTCTTTGGGTGTTTGTGAAAATAGATTTGATTCTGTGTGTGGGATTCAGCCCCATCCACCTTCCCTGACATGAATTCATCATGCTGTTTCCCCCACACCATTCATTTCCTCCTTAAAAATGAATGCAAAGAGAAAACACAATTAGATGCTGTTTTGGTTAAATAATACCTTCGAAAAAAACAGAACAATGGCTTGAAAAATAAGGAGAGAGTGAAGATTGTGCAGTTTGAACTAATGATAGAAATTACCTCGAGTTAAGTTGGATTTTAAATCAGAGGTTTGGGGATTGTATTTTTTACTTTTCTTTCCAGTGAATTATGAAAAATATAGAGGCCTTCTGGATGGATGATTAGATTTTTTTTTTCTCTCTCCCATCCGCATTGAAAAATGAAATATTTCTGTAATATTAAATCTGTCCAATTGATCAAAGTGTGGTGTCAAAAAATGTTGTAAGCTCTTCTTCTCATCCAACCTCTTCAGCAGATGCAAACCAAAAACCTTTTCAATGCCTTTCTGGAGGCAGCTGAGGTTACCTCTGCTAAAAGAGTCTGTGCAAGGAGTGAGTCTGCATTTCTCCAGCACATTCCCACAGCAGGGACTTACAAAGGACTGCGGATTTGGCACATGGAACAACAGCACATACCCTCAGCTTTGGGGCTTTGTCTCCCCACAGGGTCATAATCTGTCCTAATACAGCCCTACCTAACAGTGGGGCTGGAATGGAGGATGGAGTGACCAGAAAAGAGGTGAGAAAGGGAATTTTTTCTTCCCTGGCTCAGTTTGATGAGTAACCACTGGGAGATTTATGGGTGTTTTCCCTCCCCTTATGTTTTTCTTTCCCTGCTTACTTTCACTGGAGAACAAGAAAACCAAACAAACCAGAAACCTCAAATATTTGGTCACTGTTTGAGGAAGCAAACACAAAGTGTATCCAAACATTTGGAGAGGTGGGAAGCTGTGGTATTGCACAGCGGGATAAATACAAAGTGTGTCCAGAAAAGAAAGATTTTTTGGAAAGCTGTCAGTGAGGAAAAGCTGAGAGAGTTGGGGGTTGCTTTGTATACAAAATAAGGGATGGTTTTCCTCAAGTGGGTACTGTGGATAAGACTGAACAGTCTTGCAGTGAAGAGAGGAGGAGAAACCAGCTTGGTTTCAGCAAGAAAGCTGAAAGAGGAATAAAACCCCCACTTCTGCTGGGATGGTGGGGTGTGGGACAGGGAATGTAGAGTGTTATGGACTCACCTTCATCAGCAGCTTGATTAGGAATAGGTCTTCCAAATACCTGTGGTTGTTTCCATGCTCTCACCCAGCCCCTGGAGCTGCATGGAGAGTGACCCAATATTCCCTTTAATTCTCAGTATCCAATTCTCCAGCCCCTTGCATCGCCTTTGGTTCTGCTGTTTTGACATGAAACTCTGGTTGTCTTCAAAAGAAAACCAGAGGGCAGAAAAGGAACCCATCTGTTGCATCTGTTTGCATATCAGGGAGGTGTTTGCTCACTCTGGGAGGACTCATTTATTCCTGTGGCTGCATGGGGACGTGCTCAGAACTTCCATAAAACGTGTGAGGAGCAGTAAGTGCTGCTTCATCTCTTGGTGAATGAGCAGCAGTTTCAGAAAGCAAAGCAAGGAGTGAAAGGCTCCTGTTCTCTCACTTCATGCCTCAGTGTCCCCCAGCTCCTGGACACGCATGGGAGATCAAAAGGTGGAAATCTCCACTCTCCTACACATCGATCCCTTTGCTTTAGGAGCTCTTTGTGCTATTGACTCACCCTCCTGAGGGAAAAGAAGCATTTTCCTTAGTTACACAAATGGACACACGGGTGTAAAAGAGATGAAGTCATTTTCAGAAAGTCACCGACAGAAATGAGGGAAAGTCAGAGAGCCCTCCTTCCCTGGCACAGCCCCTGGTGAACCTCTGGATAACCCAGGGGAGGGTCTCCAACAGCTCCACAGAAATGCAGCAAAGAGATGGATTGCTGCAACTCTGCTGCTTACCAAATTAGAAACAATTTAAGGATTTAAGGATTAAGTACCATTAATTACTGCCCAACAAATGCTGATCTACAATGGAGCACTTGTGGAAATGGAGAGAGAAGTTTCTGTGTGAATACTAAATGGCTTCATTAATGCTCAGTGCAATTTCATTGAGTGATAGATTAATTAGCTTGATGCTCCAAGAATTACTGAGCAGGATCATGGGCACATGTGATGAAGGGACAGCAGGAGCCCAGTGTCCCCTTGCCTGGGCAGAGCAGTTCACACAAGTGTGGGACATGTGGGGGCAAGGTAAAAGGAGTAAAGAAAGAGGAAATGGGGTTTCTGAGAGAGGAAAAACCCAGATGAAAAATGGGTTTCTTCATCTGGATTCTCTGATCTGGAAAACACTGGAGGTCCCAGTGGTCAGGATGAGAGAAGTGGGATCAAGGTCATTATTTTCCTGTGGCACCTGGAGATGATGCTTTACCCTCCTGCTGTTGTGCTGCTGATGGTGGGTGGGTCAGACATCATCCCTGCTCCTCATATCTCTGTTCCCTCCATCCTCTCTGTTCAGCCATAACCACGGGGCTGAGCAGACCCTCCCAGCCACTGATTTCCTTCCCTCCATGGCTCGTGCTGGGTGCTCTTCCCATCACACACCAGGATAACGGAGGTTGGAGTTTGCATCCTCTTTATTCAACACTTGTGGCAAACTCTTGGAGCATCCCAGGTTCATTGGCATTGCTCCAGGGGCATGTTTACCTGGGCCTGGAGAAAGACTTGGTGCTTCCAAAACCTGGGGGAGCCCCGTCTGGCGTGGCAGCCCAGTGAAACAGTGACAGCTTGAGCTGGAGTCTGCTCCCCGGCAGCATTTTCTCCCTGAAGCAGTGGAGGAGGAGGAGGGAGCAGCATCCAGCCAGGATGTCTGGCAGTGAGTAATTTCAGTTTCTCCTCAGGCTGTCATGCCATGACAGCTGCCTGGGCAGAGCCTCCCCACCCCCCTTCAGCACGTTACCTGGAGTTCAGCATCGGATTTCTGTCCCTCAAGACTTTTTAGCCACCCGTGCCATCGCAGCGTTATTGATTGCTCACCCAGCCGTGGCTGGAGCTGGATTAGGTGTGAACACAGCACTGCCCCAGCAGGCCCAGAACAGGGCAGGATGCTCAGAACCTCCTTTCACCATCCGGCTTTTTTTAGCTCTTCCTTGCATTGCTCTTTGGCTGCCTCCTGTGCCTCACTCTGTGCCTCACTCGGTGCCTCACTCTTCCCCAGCACATTTGCAGTGTCTGTAAAAGTTGTGTGATTTCACAGCTCTGAGCAGGTCCCTCCTTGCCCCAAGGCTGGGGTCCCCTCAGCTTGTTTTGCTCCCACTCCTGAAGGCAGAGGGTGGAAAATGGCAGAGACACTTTGTTCCTCCCTTCCAAGGGGAGATTGAACAGTGAGGAGATGTTTGTGCCCCTCCATGGTTCTCCACATCCCTCTCCATCACTCCTCCCCCAACCCCTGCAAGAAAACCAATATTAGGGTCACCAGCTCTTGATATCATGGGATTAGACATTATAGACATCATATAGATATCTATATAGATATATAGATATCATGACATTAGAGCTCCTTGTCTTGGTGAAGCCCTCAAGACTTCACCCAAATATTCCAGGTCTGCTTTGGCCAAGAGGGGTGGCTGTTCAGGATGCCCCATGGAGGAATGCAGGTGGATGTGGAGACTCCTCTGTGCTCTGAGTGGCCCTCCCTGGCTCCTGGTCCCAGTCTGGCTCACATTTGGGAGCTCACAAATGAGATGAGCTGAGTTTCTTACATCCCCCATCCCCTGCCCTGGCCATGGAGACTTATCCTGGATTGGCCATTAGGGACCAGAGAAGGAATATCAAATTAACAGCCCTCATGCTCACAACATGCAGAACTCATACCAAAGTTTTCCTAGCGTAATGAGCTGGTATAAAAGCAGCCACAGGGAGACATCCTCAGCTTTATTGGGCTGGCAAAGGCAGGCACAGAGCTGTGCATTCTGGAGTGCCATCTTCTGGCACCTGCAATGCGAACTCGTCACATTCCTGTGTGGCTGAAGCAATCTGGTAGCACAGAGCTGTGCCAGGCACGAGGAAAGAAGTGGATTTCCAGGATTTTCCAGTGTATCCTTGAAAGATGCATGGAGTGCAGATGCTTTTTTTTTTTTAGCATCCTCCCATCCCTTTGGCTGGCGGGTACCTGCCTGTGCCAGGCAAGGAGCCGCGCATCTGCACGGAGCTGGTGTCAGCTCCCCGTGCCAGCTTGGGAAGCATCTGTTTCCTGGTTTATTTATCCCCTCTGCAGTCACCACGGGAGGATAATCTCAGTGACATGCCACATCTTGTTTACAGCCGGCCCCTGAAAAGTTAGAAGTGCAAGTTGTGGGGTGGGGAGGAGGCGGGGGAGGACGCGGAGTTGCGCACGCTGGGGACTGAGAGGGGACTTCGGGAAACGTATAAAATATTCAATGACATCGTGGCAAGACACAGACAGGGGGAGAACAATAATTAAAGTAAACAGCACATCAAAAGCCTGGCTAAAACTCACATTTAAATTTCAAGACAACGCAGAAACAGCTCATGTAGCCGTGTGTAAATGTGTTTCCAGGAACCTTTTAAGAATATTAACGATGATGGAAGCAGAACAGCAATGATTCAGACTTTATGTTATGTGACAATACAGGAGGCCACCAGACTCCTGCCTGGCTGCTGGCATAAGGAAGCTGATGAGAGCCTGGATCTTGCCAGAAGAGCAGGTTTCTTTCCAGGGAGTGAGAGATCTGAAGTGAGCAAGAATGGAGCCTCTTCTCTTGCCAGGGACATGCAGGGCTTCCTTCAGCTCCATGGGTAAACTGAACCCCTAAAAGTTACATGACAGGGACTTCTGTGGGTTTGTTCCCTACATCCAGTCCCACATTGTATCGTGCTGTCTGCTTCCCAAGCTTTGTCCTAATTAGTTTTAAACATTCCTGGTGAGGTTCCTGTGTGTTCTTCATCAGGATCCTCCAATATGTTGCTGTTTTCTTGACTTTTGATTTGCTTGCAGCCACCAGTAGTTCCTGGTGTTGCCTCCTCCTGTGTTCCAGCCTGGAGCATGTGGAATCACCACACTTGAGGCCTGAATATAGCAGAGAATATAATTGGAAAACTCAGGTCAGGCCCGAAGCCATGCAAGACAAGCTGAGCAGCCTCTTCCCTCCCCAGTATGTTTGAATTAAGGGCCAGAAATCAGTGTCAGATTTGTCTGGACTCCAGCACTGAGTACCTTTGGGCTATAGAGCAAATCTCTTAATTATTCCCCGTGCCTTTTGCCCTCTCCTGTACAAGGACTACAATAGCTCTGTCCTTGGGGAGCCCCAATTCTCCTTAGTCCTGATAATACCATGATTTACGCAGGATTTCCCAACGAGCCTTCAGGGCACGGTGTTACCTAATGGAAGTAATTAAAAAGCATTGGGAAGTGACCCCCTGAAAGTGCAGGCAGCTGCAGATGGAATAAGGGAATTAGAAGGCTGCAGGGAGCTGCAGGAGCCCGTGTCTCTATGCTGTGCCACAGTGGGATGGGGGGCTCGAGTTGGGGCTCAGGAAGGGGATGCCATGAGGGCCTGAACTGGAAAATTTCAGGTGGTTTATTTTTTCAGTTGACTCTGTATTTTCATGAGGACTTTTGGATATTTCAAGCTTAGGAGGTTCTTGGGGGACTGCACGAAGATTTGGCTTCCCATAGGGTTCAATTTTCCGCTAGTTGAAGTCTCCAGGCTTTCCTGTTTTCTTAGAGCAGTAGAAAACTCTTCACATCCTTCTGTGCTGCAGCTCCCAAGCTGCTGTTCAAAGGAGAGCATCCACTCCCACTGACAGCACGGAGCTGTGCCAGGAGAAGTTTAGGCTGGATTTCAGGAAAGGTTCTTTCCCCAGAGGGTGCTGGCACTGCCCAGGCTCCCCAGGGAATGGGCACAGCCCCGAGGCTGTCAGAGCTCCAGGAGGGGTTGGACAGCACTGCCAGGGATGGACAGGGTGGGGTTTTGGGGGGTCTGTGGAATTGGACTGGGTGATCCTGTGGGTCCCTTCTAGCTCAGGATAATCTATGGTTATCTGAGACTGTGATTTGGGGAAACTGAGGCATGGCATGGGGGGACAAGTCTGAAGGAGACAGTGCCCATTCCTGGGGTCTCCATACTGCAAAGGGAATCCTGCTGCCCTCTAAGCAGGCAGGAAACAGGGCTGGCAGCTGGGATGAGCCTCAGGACAGCTTTACTCATGAAATATCTGTGTTGCTGCTCCTTCCCAGGACACTCAAGTGCAGCCCTCCCTCTCCAGAACATAATAGACACCACAAACAATTTCCAGGCATGATTGTGTTCAAAATATTCCAGACACTGCTGGGCTATTTGCATCCCAAGTTCACAGGAGGCTGGTCCCACATCCAAGGACAAACATTGCATGGACAAAACACTTTCTTTGCCAAACTCTTTGGCCCTCAGTGCAGGAAAGCACAACTTGGTTTGGGAAAAGAGCAGCTCAAAACACACTCGGGGCTTTTTGGTGCCTGGTGAAAATCCAGCACTACACAAAGCCCTTTCCCAAAGCCATCATAGGTTTAGCCAGGACAGGATTTCCCTTTTTTCCCCTTGCACAGAGAGTGGCTGAGTCTCCTGTCAGGATTTTCCCAGCATGCAGATGTTGTTGTGACCTAGATGCTTAAGCATTCATTTACTGCTGAAGTTTTGCATTTAGAGGTCTTAAGAGTTCGGGTCGTGGGCTGTCTGGAAAGCTCCAAAAGGGAAAAACACCGAGGGCAGCTCACGAGTTCCGAGAGAAAAGCGATTTGACGTTCTTATGCCTCCATTTATTGGCAGCCCACAATGAGATGTAAAGAAATGTCAGAAAATCCCATGTGCACGTTGGTTTGGATCGGGGAAAAATTGCTGTTCTCCTCTGCCTGGAGGCTACGAGTCGCTCTGCTAATGCAAAGGCACTAAAATGACCCCTTTGTTTTTCCTATGATCACTTCTGATAGCGCGCTCTGCCAGAGATATCATATCTTTGATCTCTCTGTGCTGATGTTAAGTCTCTCTTGAGTTCAGTAGCATCTCCTTGAGATTAATACTTCATGGCATTCTCAGCACCAAGCTGTCCTAACCCATACATCACAGGATGTCACGCTTCGCACTCGCCTCTGCCTCAATGACTTCGCGCTGGCACCATAAATAACCCTTGGCCGTGTGTGTGTGCAGAGTCCTGCAGGACCTCTCTGGAGGTGAGCAGGGAAGGGATGCTCCTGTGGCCACGGCAGGCATGAGGATGGCCCTGCCTCGTCCCTGCAGGGAGGAGGGTGCTGGGGTTTTGGGAGGGTTATTCCTGATCCGTCTCCAGGCAGAGGGAGGGACTGAGCGCGGCGGCTGCTCCACGGCGCCTTATAGGGAGTGACAAAGCCATGTACCCCAAGGGGACCCATCTGCCAGCCAGCTCCTTCCACGTCTCCTCCACTAGGCCAGTTAGGAAAATCACTGTCTGCTTCGGATTTTACTTTGGCTTTTTTGCTTCCTGATTTGATTTCCAAGGGCTGGGTGGGCAGACTGGGCTCCTTTAGCAGGACAGGCTGGGTGTAAAAACACCTGCCCCTGCTTTGGGAGATGTGTGAAATGCTGCCAAACCCCAGTGCTGCAGCCCTGCAAAAGGCACCAAAATTCAGCTGCAGCTGACTCAGAGTCCTCTGATGCCTCCGAAACCCTCTGATCATCATGGGAGGCTACGGGTGAAAATCCCCCGCCTTTCCCAGACAAAAAAAGGAGTTTTAAGGGAATTTTGAACATCACATCCAGCAGATGTTGGGGTTCTTGAAATGCCCAATATTGAGTAGGATCTGGCAATGTGGAGCAGGCTCCAGGCTGCTGAGGCCTTGATGCTCTTGGGATTGAAACAAGGTCATGGCTGTGATCCAGACAGAGCAGTAGAAGTCTTGGTCTAGGGCATGCTTCAGTATGAGGCTGGGATATGTCCCCAGGGCATGAAATCTGCTGTGGTCTCAGTGGTTTGGAGTGAAGAGGACTTTGCAAGGTCTTTTTTTTTTAATCCGTGGTCTATTACTTCCATCTTGAGTTTTGCTCTCAGGCACAGGGTGGGATTCTTGGGATGTCCTGTGCAGGGTCAGGAGTTGGACTCGATGACCCTTGTGTGTCCCTTCCAACTCAGAATGTCCTGTGATTCCATGGTTTCCATGGTTTTGCTGGTGCTGCTGATGTTCAAGGTGCTGTTCAGTGACCCTGTTCCAGGGACATGAGTCTTGTCCAGTGCTGAAAACACCTCGAGCTTCACCTCCTCAGCCTCAGAGTCTCTGTGAACTCACAGCTCCGTGGTGTCCCCTCACACCCCCCAGGCTCCCTCCTGGTCTGTGGTGCACGGGGTGAGGAGGGGATGAGCTGCTGCCCTTCTGTCCCCAGCCCAGAACAGTCTGTGTGATTCCTGCACAGCATGGGGTTAGTGAGGAGAAATCCTTCCACTCCCTCAGACTGGATTTGGAGATAATTGAAAGGAAGAAGGGAGGTCTCAGGGGAAGGAGTGAAGACACTGACACTCAGCAGGGCTGGGATGAGATGCCCTGCAGTCTGTGACCCTCCTGTTTGCGCCAGAGGGGCTCTGTGTCCCCTCATATCCCTCCACAGTGCCAGCTGCAGCTCCTTATGGACAAAGGGGCTGTTCCCTCTCATGTCTGTTATAATCTCCTCTTTTAATGTGTAGTTAATCCACCCTGGGAAGTACTCAAGGCCAGTTTGGATGGGGAAACGTGATCTAGTTTGGATGGGGAAGCTTGATTTAGTGGGTGACATCCCTGCCCATGGCAGGGGCTTGGGAAGAGATGATCTTCAAGGTCCTTCCAATCCAAACCATTCTGGCATTCTCTGATCCCAAGTACCACTTGCCCAGAGCCAAAAGGTGCCTGGCCCAAAGAGCTCCCACCAAACAGACAAAAGAAGGGATGCTCACCCAAAAGAGGCACTGAGGGCACACCATGAGGCTTTTCCTCCCCACAAAAAAGGGATTTATGGGGTGGATTCAGTTTAATCCTGGCTGGATTGGCCATTCCTGTGCCGAAGCTGGAATGTGAAGCAGACTGTGCTGCACCTCTGCTGCTCCCTCTAATAGCAACCCAAATAATTAGCACTGGTAAGCCTGGGCCTAATAAGAGCCTGTTGCTAATGGGGTGCAGCAGGCTGGGAGTGCAGGTTCCACATGTGCCTTGCGGGCTGGGTGGCTGCTAACGAGGAGGGACGCCGCAATTAGAGAAATCCCCTTTTTTTCTAATTTCCCACCAGTCTCTGGGGAAAAGGGTTTCATTTTTTAAAGTTCTGTCACACCAGGTTAGAGTATTAACAATCACGGTTCGCTGCTATCTGTATTTGTTCCATTTGTGGCATTTATGATGGTTATCCACATTAATTATTTCGCTGCTTAAGTCCCTTCTAATTTCAGAGCACTGTTATTTCCAAGAAAGATGGATATTAAATATGCCACACATCAGCGCGGGGTGGCATTACACCGTGCTATTAAGTTTGATGCGAGGACTTGGCAAAAAATAACTTTGCTATTTGTAATCACCGTGAAGTGTTTTAGTGTTGCAGCTTGGAATAAGAAATAAAGATGATGACAGGAACTGATTTCTTATTAGGACGCTGTGCAGGAGTTTACATAAATCAGGATGGAAATAACAAGGTAACCCTTGGCTGGCCAGATCCATGTGGGTGCCAGTTGGTGGGGTCTGATGGGGAATGGGTGGGTGCAAAGTGTTTGAGGGGACCTCACTGCGGGCTGGAGCCAGGCTGGGAGAGATGGGAGTGTGCAGCCTGGAAGAGAGAAGCTCCAGGAGAGCTCAGAGCCCCTGGCAGGGCCTGAAGGGGCTCCAGGAGAGCTGGAGAGGGACTGGGGACAAGGGATGGAGGGACAGGACACAGGGAATGGCTCCCACTGCCAGAGGGCAGGGATGGATGGGATATTGGGAATTGGGAATTGTTCCCTGTGAGGGTGGGCAGGCCCTGGCACAGGGTGCCCAGAGCAGCTGGGGCTGCCCCTGGATCCCTGGCAGTGCCCAAGGCCAGGCTGGACAGGGCTGGGAGCAGCCTGGGATGGTGGGAGGTGTCCCTGCCCATGGCAGGGGATAGAACAGAATGAACTTTAAGGTCCCTTCCTAGCTAAACCACTTGAGGATTCTTTGATCTCTACCCAATACCAAGGTTCTTTATCCGCCCTGGGGAGGAGGTGAGACCATGGTTGAGTGGAATGAACCTTCACCCCAGAAAGGAGGGGGAGACCCATCAGTCCCAGGAAAGAGCTGACACCCCCAGGGGTTTTGGGGCTGGTGTGTGATGATGCAAAGATTTGGCAGTGTTTTTCCTCAGAAAGAAGGGGCCTCTCACTTGCTCACTGGGCTGCATTTTGCACACACAACCCTCTTACCCTCCCTGGTGTTGCTTATAAAAATGTTAAGCTCTTTGGAAGCTGCTGCATTCCCATGGCTTGGAGGTGCTACCCCTTTCTAACTCAAGGGAGAACCCCAGGACTCTCTATGAACCATCCTGTGAGGGTCCTGCACTCCTGGAACAGCAAAGCAGAGGGAGTTTTACCTACCAGGAGGGAATGGATTCCTCCATCACCCCTGAGTCTCTGAAGGATGAGAGAGTGCTCAGGGGAGCTTCCAGGGCTCCTTCTCCTGTGCCTGACCAGCATGAGGGGACAGCCAGAGAGATGATGGCACTTTTGGTCGGCATTGGACATCTGAGTGCTGCAGTAGCTCTGGCTGGATCATCCCTGTGAATATCCTTGATCCACAAGGACACCCCTGACATCTGCCAGGGAGCCAGCACAGGGGTGATGCCCCCACATTTTGGGCAGTGGTGATGAACCCCTGGCTCCAGAGCTGAAGAGGGAACAGGAATTGTTCAGCTTTGCAGGCTGCCAGGGGCTGGAGCATCAGCGTGGGGTGGTGTTAGGGTTTGCCTTGGGTTGAGCCTAAGGAAGATTCTTTGTGATTTTCAGCAAACCAGTGATAGAAAAAACAAAGAAAGGTTGAGATCAAATGCAGAGCTTTGCTCAACTCCCAGGTGCAATGTTCCCTCTTAGCAACGAGTGTTTGTGTACAGGTTTTGCTAAGAGAGAGGAATAATTTGAAATTAAAAGTAAACTAAAGGTGGAAAATGTGTCCCTCTTATTTTTTCTGCCAGTGTCAAAACAAATCCCTCTAATTCCTTGGGGGAATTGTTTGTTTATTTTTTGACTGCTGTGGTTTTAGCTCTTCAGGCCCCAGAAACTTTGCCAAGGCTTTGGTGAGGCATTCCAGCATCTCCAGAGCTGTCTGTGTGCGAGCTGCATCCACCTGGCAGTCTCAGGTCCAGGGTGTGATCCCAAGGGATCAGATCACATTTCTGGACTGAGGTGGGTGCCCAGCAAATTGCAGACCAGGAGTGTTGGATGAAGGTCCATCATCCAAGTGTGGAGGCAGACAAGTCCTTGTCTCTCTTTTTCATGTCTCAGCTCTCAAGCAGCTCCTGCTCAATACAGAAGGATACACCAACCTTTCTCAACTGTTATTGTCTATTAATTAAATGCTAATTAATTATTAAAAGAGTATTTATTGAGATTTAACAAGTCTGCAGCCAGAAAAGAAGGAAAAAACCCATTGGTGGCAGGTGTTCCATGCAGTAATGAGGTTCTTAATAACCAATTGGCATTTGTTTGACTTAGAATAACATTCTTATTAAACCTAAATCAACTCTTTACACTTAATTACATGGGGGTTATTTTTTTTTCCCTGCCACCTTTCCCTGGTGCTGTGGGAGTTCCCCACCCTCACTCCTGGTGCTGAGCGAGGAGTCTGTGACTGCATAAATGTGAAAGGTGATGGTTTCTCATGGACAGTGGCATTTATGGAATGATTTCCCTGAGCTTGTGCTCACAGGGGTTTCCAGGGCTCCTTCTCCTTTCCTTTGAAAGCTGGACATGGGAGAGCTCTCTGCCTGTGCCATCCTGGGGCAGCTCTGCTCCTGCCCTGATTTAGGGAGGGAATTACCAGCCTTGCCTTTTGCTTGGTTATTTGTTAGAAATCCCTATTTGTTAGAAATCCCTCCCATTTAGCACTGGGAGAAGTTGCTGGTGCAGTGCTGGAAACCCACAGGAGAGGAAATAAAACTCCATCCAAGCATCTGGGTGACTGTGGTGCCCTGGGGGGAAGAATGAGCTGCACAAAAAGCCCCAGAATTCGCTCTGGCTGCAGCTTTGTGTTGCTGATGTGAAGGGGAAAGGCTCCCCAGTCCATTATCCAGACACTTTGGTTCCTTCAGGGTCAGCAGTGATGTTTAAAATGCTCTTGTTGCGAACATTTTTGCCTTGGAAGGAGATGGGAAGGTGGGCAGGGGAGCAACTGCTGCCTTTAATCGGGATTTAATTACTTCCCCTTTTAATGTGGCTTTTAAAAAGGAAACAAGGATCCCAACCGGGTGCTCTTGTAGCACAAATAACAACAGGGGGGGAAAGGAAAAGTACCCGACAACAACAAACAATCTGTGCTATTACAGGATCATTATTCTGATATTATTTATTTCAGACATTTTGATACTCTCCAATGCTTGACTTCACAGGCTCATTTAGTTCCTTTCAAAAGCAAAGCAGTGCTGCAATTTGCCAGGAGAAAATGTGATAAACACTGAGAAGGGGGGAAGGAAATAACCCGGCGACCATAGGGATAAATATATTTATTTTCACAGACTGGGGAGTTGTGTGGGTGTGAGGGAACCATCATTCATGGCTTCAGAGCCACAGGACAGGGAGCACCTGAAGGCTTGATGTTCAAGGGCTGATCATTCAGTCACCTCCCAGATTTTAAATTGCATGGGAAGATGGTGGCAGGCAGGAATGCTTTCCTCCATTCCCAGAGAGATTTGGAATTGTGATGCTCCAGCATTGTCAGGACATGCTCTGGAATTGTGATGCTCCAGCATTGTCAGGACGTGCTCTGAGGCATTTGAGAAGTGGCCAAGCCCTGGAACAGGGTGCTCAGGGCAATCACTGTCCCTGGAAGGGCTCAGAAACCACACGTGGATGTGGTGCCAAGGGACATGGTTGGTGGTGGCCTTGGCAGTGCTGGGCTGAGGGTTGGACTGGATGATCCTGGAGGTCTTTTCCAATCTTAATGACTTTGGGATTGCCAGAAGTGCTGGGCTCAGAGAGAGTAGGGCAGGATTGCTCTTAGGGCAGGGAATGCTGCAATCCAGCCCCAGGGGAAATATCTCCTGCCTCCCTGGTGTAAAACACATTTCACTTCCCTGTGCCCAGCTCTGTGTGCCAAGGCAAAGTGTGTGACCTTTCCACAGGGGTCTCTCCAGAAGGCTGGAAGCACTCAGGTCATTTAATATCCATTTTGCCTTTCTTGGGCAGCAACAACAGCCACACACAGGCATCTCTGAGTCTACTCCAAAAAATGAGAGTGATGGGCCTACCCCACCTTCAAACCCAGGAGAGCAATAAAACCAAGCAAACCAAGGAGAGCTCTTTGTTCTCCCTGGGTAGTCTTGAGCATTCCTGGAACTTGGGGAGCTCCTGGGTGTTTGTGTCAGCAGGAATTAGATCACAATATCATTAGATCACAAGCCTGTGCCTGGATTATCATCGATAGGCAGTGAGAGCTGCTGCATTCAATTAGTTTATGGATTAAGGGAATCCCTTCTGAAATTTACTGTCTCAAGAAGAAAAAAAAAAAAAAAGAAAAGAAAAAAAGGCACAAAAAGTGTGATTTGGATTAAAAAAACCAACTGGAATGTGATGATCCTTAAGGTCCCTTCCAGTCTGAGCCATTCCAGGATTCTGTGATTAAAAGTTCTTTAAGCTTAAAAGTTCTTTCAGAGTTTGGTGAGCAATTGGTTGCCCAGAGCAGCTGTGGCTGCCCCTGGATCCCTGGAAGTGTCCAAGGCCAGGCTGGACAGGGCTTGGAGCAGCCTGGGACAGTGGAAGGTGTCCCTGCCATGGCAGGGAGTTGAAAAAAAATCACCTTTAAGGTCCCTCTGAACCCAAACCATTCTGGAATTCCATATCCTGATGTTTGGGGTAGTGGATGGGTAGCTTTGGACATGCCTGATCCCAAAACTCCTCTTGGAAAGGAGTCTGAAAAATCACCCCACCACAAATCCTGCAACTCATTTATCATCTAAAGGACCTTGATATTGAAAAATGAGCCTTGATGTTGTGAAATGATGGAAGTGCATGGACATCATTTAGCTGGAGCTGCCTTGTTCAAACAATACTGTGAGACTTTATTTATATCTCTATTTTTTATATATTTTTGGGTTTTTCTGCAAAGACACACCCTGCTACACCCTTTCAGAGTTCTGTTGGGATGAATATGGCCTTTGTTGGTTTCTCTCTAACTGTGGTGCACCTCAAACCTCCCTGCTGGATTCATTTGAATTTCTGGGTCACAAAGTTGTGTCGAGCCCCCAGTTTCACACCTCACCTGGACTTCCCATGAGAAGGGGCTGGAGGCAACCCCACAATGCCAAACCTCCCTGGATAGAGCATCCTCACCTGCTTGTTGTTGGGAAGGGATGGGCGAAGAGGGTAAAATCAGCAAAACCACTGCAAAACCACCCTCCTGGGCTGTCTCTCACACCTAGAAAGCGCCAGCACTCCCATCTGGGTTTTTATCTTGGCTCACTCCAGAGCCAGCGGCACCAAGCTTCTGCAGAGCAGCCAGACTTACTTATGAATTAAAATAGGAGGATTTCCTAAAAAAAAAAATTAAACCCAACCCTAAAGCAACAGCAAAGTGCTGCAAACAAACCAGCCCGCTCTGCCCCTCCTGCCCTGGCACTGGAATGCAGCTCGTAGCCATTATCCTGGGATTTTTAACGGCGCCTTTGCCAGCCCACGAGACAGATTTGCTGTCCCCAGAGCCTTGTCTTTGGGATGTGTGTCAGAAACATCCTTAAATCTTCAGAAAGAACCCACCCAGCCCCGGCGTGGCTGCGGGGCTGAGCGGCGGCTGCCGTCAGGAGCTGTACAAACCTGCTGATAGACAGATGGAGCGCTGTAATTACACACGGGGAGGGGGACGAGCACGCTGGAATTATTGGTGTGGGCAGACAATTAGAGGCTTTTCCAGAAGATTACCCTCTCCCTCCCATCTGTGCTCCAGGGAGGGGTTTGCTGTTTCTGTCCTCAGCCGTGTGCTGTTTGCCCAAATCGCGGTTCCGCGTCCCTTCGGACCCCGCTGGAGCATCCCTGGATTGCAGGAGGAGGGAAAGGCTCTGATGGGACAGAGCCACAGAGCTTTGGGAGAGGCTTTGGGTGAGGCTTTGCTGGCAGTTCAGAGCCCCCATCACGGGTGAGGATGCCATGGGATGCAATTTGGGAGGTGACTGAATGATCACCACTTGGCCCTCAGGGACTCCAAGTCCAGTGGCTCTGAAGCCATGAATGATGGTCCCCTCACACCCACACATCTGTAAAAATAAATATTTTCCCTTGGGGAATCAACCCTCAAGAGGCTGATTTCTCAGGGAAAAGGGTAGGTATGGTGATTTGGGGTAGGTTTGGTGATTTCTGGGTTTCTCCAGCTCGCCAGGGACATTTTCAAGCGTGTTTAGACTACGTGACCTTTGAAAGGTCCCTTCCCACACCAGCTATTCCACAGTTCCATGTGTGCAAGCAGCAGGGAGGGCAGGCAGCTCTCAAGGCCAGCAGCTAATTACAGCCCCCTTTCAACCCAAATCACTATTTTGTGTTAACTGTGTATTTATTTTCAGTATTTGATGTGCTGAGGAGTTAAACAGGAATTATTTTGGGTGGCTCACCAATCTTTTTTTGCTTGAAATCAAGTCAGGACATTTGATTTCAGCACTGAAGGGTGATTTCTCCACAGTTTATTTTTCACATTATGGTCACTTCGGTTTGAAAACATTGCCACTGGCCATTTGTTGACTTTTCTGAATCAGGAAAATAATAATAGTAATAAAAGAAAATACTTGGATGATTCACAATGTCCTTTGTCAGCTTTTCTTTCTCTTGGAAAGAAGATGATAAATTGGGTGCAAACTTTCTCCCAGCTCCCATGATAACACTGGAGATGATGTTTGTGGTGAACCTGTAACTATTTCCTGATGTCCCACATTGTCCCTGGCTCCTACCAAACTCATAACAAGGGGTGACACCAGCTCCTTTGGAATGGAAACCACTCTGACACACAAACCTGGCTATTTATATGTGTGTAATACATTTATTTTCCCTCTTGCCATGTCTTAAAAGCCCTGTCAGAATCCTTTGCTTCAAAGTCTTCCAGCCAGACCTTGAGGCTACCTGAAGTCTGAGGACTCCTTTGTGTCCTGTAAATCGATATACACGGGGAAACACAGAGATAAAATAAGAACTCAGTAAAATGAATAAGCTGGAATCAAAATAAATGGCTGCAAGCAAAATATGGGAAGTGGGAGATGGGAAGGGAATTTATTATTTATTATTAAATTGGTGTTTGAAGGGTAGGGGCAGCTTTTGCCCTTTGCCCTTAGCTGCTGCTGCTGCTGCAAGGGACCCTTGTGTCTCTTTCGTTCCTTCTCTATGGAGCTGTGAACCAAAACATGCTTTTGGGTGGTTTTGCTGTTTGGAGGTGCTTGAGCTCTGGAGGTCTGAGTTTGCACATGGGTACCAAAAACTGATGTCTCTCCATTTGTTCTCCACCTTCCACAACCTCTCCCATAGTCCCTGTCCTTCAATGCAATTCAGCACCCCAAAATCTCTTCCATGGTCCCTGCCCTGCTTCCATGGGACTCAGCCTCCCAAAACCTTTCCATGGTCCCTGCCCTTCTTCAACAGGGCTCAGATTCCCAAGACTGCTCCCCTGGTCCCTGCCCTGCTTTGTTGGGGCAATTGTACACATTTTGGGGCTGTGCTGAGCTCGCACCCATCTGTCTGACATCCTGGGGCAGCACCCTGGCCAGGACAGCTCTCAGACCTGAAGAACCACTCACATCCCCTGTCCTGAAAGATGCCTTGCAGACACACAGCCCCCAGGCCTGGTTTCAGCTGGGGCTGCTTTTGGCTCGGTGTGCTCTGGCTCCTTAGCTCCCATTCCCACCCCAGCCCTATGGGAGGACACTCGAGGCTGTGAGTATCCCTCTGCTGTTGTCAGGACCCAGGACATCAGTCTGGCTGTCCTGAGCAGCCAAGATCCCTGCCAGGGGGTTCAAAACCCTGGCACAGAACCCAAAATGCCCCTGTGGGTTTGATTATGACCCGTGGAGCAAATTACCAACCTTAGATGAAGATCTGCAAGCCATGACAAATTAAGTAGAATGATAGTGAAGTTATCACAAGGTGAAAAAGTAGATTTTGGGGTTTTTAGAATGGGGATTCAGGGGGCAAGATGGAGGAATCTGGGCATGTCCAGCCTTTCTCCTTCTTCTTCTTGGCCTCCATTATCTGCTGTGATGGTGGCACTTTTAGATTCATTTAGAGTAGAAGCTCACTGTCTAACATAGGTGATAGGTATTGGAAAGTAATTGTAAATATTGTACATGTAGTTTTTAGTATAAAATGTCCACACCACCCTGGGTGCAGGCAGAGTGCCTCTGTCTGTCTTGCTGAGTGGACTCAGCTGGACAGGAGAAAGAATTTTATAGATAAGAAACAATAAACAACCTTGAGACCGAGAAATGAAGAGCTCTGATTCCTTCTTCAACCACCAGGCTGGGAAAAGAGACTTTCTAACACATCTGGGGGTCACTGTGAGCAGCAGAGACCCCGCCATGCTGTCACACTGCTGTGTGGGAAAGGAGCAGCTCCAACCAGCCCCACCACTCCTGCAGCGCTCCTTGATGGGAACAAGGGCCTCCAGGGGCTGTGAGAGGGATTCAAGGGCCCTTTGTGTCTCCCCTGCTGCTCCTCTGGCCGTGGCAGCCCTGGCAGGAGCTCCTCTGGCAGTGATGCCCTCCTGGCTTCCCCCTCCTGCTGCCAGGGCTGCTGGCAGGTCAGGGAGCATCGAGTTCTCCTCTTTCTTCCAGGGCTGGATTACAGCTTCTCCCTGCAATTTAACTGGGATTAGGTGCATGAGTGGTGCTGCTCGACAAGGCTGGAGAGGCAGTCAGGGATGTCTTCACCCCTCTGATCATATCTACCACAGCTTATTACCCTATTTTTGTTTCTATCTTTTTCCCTTCTCTTTTTTTCCACCCTCACTGGTTTGCCAATTGTCATTTCCCTTAGCTCCTCCAAGCAGTAAGATCCTCACAAGATCCTGCTTCCAGTCAGATAAATCCATGAGAGTCTTTGTTTCCTTTTTTCTGAGTATTTTTTCCCTTCCCTTGCCCCTGGTTCTGCTCCATCCTCCTTTTTCCCTACTTTTTTGACTCCACCTGATTGGTACCAATCTTTAGCAGTCAATATACTTCACACCTTGTCCCATTAGGGGAAGGAGAATTTGGGAAAGGAGGGAAAGGAGAATTTAGGGATAGTCTTGAAATAGGAGGAGGGATTTTCTCTGAGAAAGTGCAGCTTGCAGCCCAAATTTGAAAGAAGTTTGCCAAGCACTCCCCAAGGCAGAGAGATGGATAGGGAACGATCTCTCCCTGCTCCCTAATTTACAGCCCTGACAATACAATGCTGTTAGTGAGCATCCATCTTCGTGTATAAAGGGGGGGAGGAAAAATGAAAATAATAAAAAAAAAATCATTACATGCCTTTCAGCATTGACCAGCCCGAGGAGACGCAAGTTATTCTTAAGAAAGTCATGTATCTTCCTTACTTTGGCATCAACATAAATAAAATTACTTATCTCTCGGATTTAAATGCTCTGCACCTTTAGCAGGCCATAAATTCTTCTCTCCTATCCCTTTATGTATTTATTTCTTGCTCCATCCTTCACCTCTGGATGTGAAACTGCAGCTTCTCTCCCTGCTCTGAGCAGGGGGAGGACGCCAAAATTCCCTCCATCCTTCCACCCGTGTTTTCTCAGGAGGGATGCTCAGTGCCAGAGCAATGTGTGGTCCTTTGTCACCCACCAGGGCAGGGAGGTGGGGCTGGTGCTCCTGGGAACCTGGACTGAGTCACCTGGAACCTTGAGAGCATTTCATGAACCTCTGTCATGAGCAGTTCAGCACCCCCAGCAGCAATCAGTGCCCCAGGAGGACATCCAGGCCCAAATTAAGATATTTATGATTGATTTTGTCACCTCCTCTGTGACCACAGGTGCTACAAACCAATGCACACAAATGGACAGAGCTCATAAACATTTCATTTTCATTCTTTCTTCCCTCTCTCCTTGGTGCTTGATCTGACATGACCAACTCTGCTTAGCTGTGCTTTCCCTCCTGGATTTAAAATGGAGATAGGACAGTAAAAATAATCATTCCATGTGGATCCTTGTCATGGTGAAACCATAAAGTCCAAACTGCTGCTTTCAGGTGGGACAAGGTGAAATTGGTTCTTGGAATTATGGAATAGTTTGGCTTGGAAGGGACCTGGAAGATCATTTCATCCCAATCTCTCTTGTTCCCACAAGGAATGGCTCAGCCCTGAACCAAGAGTGGACAGGTCCCATTGGCTCCGTCCCACTTAGCAGGCAAAGAAAATCCTGCTGGAAAATCCGCATTTTCCTCAGAATGAAATTCAAGCAGAAAGCCCTGAGTCCCAGGATATCTTTTGTCAGGAAGATTTTGCTCTTACCCTTGGAAGTCCAAAGGGATGAGCATTTTGTCTCACAGATAGAACTGCAACAGGAAACAGGAACCTCACCTGCACTGATTTTGTGGTTTTTTAAATTTGGAGTCCATGTTTTCCAAAGCCTTCTCTTTTTTTCCCAACCCAAAATAACCTGGCAGCAATGACATTTTAACAGGAAATTAAATGAAAACATTTATTTTGAATTGACATTTTGACTTGAAATGCTGATTTGTTCCGGATTTTTAAGCCAGAGAGCAGCAACACATGGTCATTGTAAATGAGAAAAAAGGGAGAAATATGTGAAAAATGGCCACAAACTCTCAGGACACATCAGGGACAGAGAGGGGACACTTGGCTCCTGGGGAGCTCTGTAGGGAAGGGCACAGGATTCACACTCAGCTTCTGCACCAACCCACCTTTGCATCTAATTTGAAACAAGCAAAAAAAAGGGCAGTTTTCTGTTTTCATGAGAAAGGCAGAAATTTCTGTGAGGCTCAGAGAGTGAGAATCGATTTTTCCATCTGCTGTTCTCCACCACCGTTGGAGGGTGATACTGTTGATGTGTTGAGGTTTTGCCTTCTTTAAATATCACTGGTATTTATTTTCATTGCTCACTCTTAATTCTAACGAAGCTGAAGTCTCCTCTGTGCCCTGGTGGGGAATTTATCCCAAAAAAGCATCGAGAAACGTTTGGTTTCTTGGTCTGCAAACATCCTTTCATCTCTCCAGCATCCCATCTGTCTGTCTAGCTGCTCCTCCACCACTTCCTTCCTCTTCCCTGTGATCGCAGCCACCACGACCTGTGAAATGAACATTTTCATAAATTCTTCGTTTGCATTTCAAACGAGGCAGAGGCACAGAAACCCACAGGAAAGGAGAAAAAAGCACAAAAACCAACTTTGCTTTCTCGGTTCCTCCTCATTTCTCACATCTGAAGAGATTATTAAACATGTCTAAAGGTAAAATCTCAACTCTTCCCTACGTGCCTCCAATGGAAATGGTTTTCCTTGGGTGTTCTCTTCCCCTGAGCCTCTTCTGGTACAATTTGGATGGGCTTTTGTGCTGTCATGATGAATTTGTGTGATGTTGCCCTCTAATGGCTGATCAACAGGAATTTTAGGAACCCTGCCCAAGAAATCCTCCTTTATTTTCTTGTGAGAAATGGTGGGAGTTTAGACATAAAGGGTCTGGGGTTTATTCTGTACCCAACAAAGGAGTGGGAAATGCACATTAAACTCTCGTTGTGTTGCCTCTCCAACCCCCTTGTCACTCATCCCTCTACCCCAAAATAGAAAGAACCACAATTAGAAGTTTAGGACAGCACTTCTTCCCCCACAAGCCCTTTCTTGGCTGCCTCCACCCTGCAGGAGATCCTTGAGGACCTCAGCAGATGGCTCCCAGCACCGCAGCCTTCCGACAGGAGCTCCTCCACTCCGCTCCTCTTTGAACAAGGGAAAACATTTTGACTTGAACTTTCATACATAATGATGAGGGTTGGTTACCCAAATCCACACATTTTCTTTAGTCGTTTTCATTTACTACTGTTTTAAATTATTTCACAGCTCCTCCTGACAGCCAGAGCCCAGGCACGGAAAGGGAGAGGGAGGAAAAAAAACCCCACTAAGCGTTCATTTCTCACATAATATATTCCAATCCTGTTAGGTCGTGCTGGTGAAGGTAATATTTCTGGCATTCATTTAATGAAATTGACAGTGATGAATGGTTAATTATACAAATTACATTCTTATTAAATCCCCTGGAATCACTGCCTTAGAAAGTCTTAGCTATGGACTTCTTGTGCTAGATACTTATTTTTTTTTAGGAGCATCTTTACTGCTGGCTGCTGCAAAACCGTCTTCCAAAAAACCTTGAAAAGCATTAAAAATCCCCTAGTTAAGTCAATTACTGCAGATAAGTTAATCTTAATGGGATGCTTAAACCCCTGTCCTTGCATGAGTTTACTTTTCATCCCTCGCTCTCGGCTCTGGAGGCGCTGGAGAGAAAAGTTTTCTGACGATTGTTGTGACAAATGGATTAAGAGTGGATAAACAGGGCTGGATGCAAAATTTGCATTCAGACTGGTTTTTGGCAGAATTTTCCCCCCGAGCTGGCAGTGCAATTTCCCATCTTGGGGTGGAGAGCAGCAGGATGCCAGCGTGTCCCACTGGATCAGTCACTGGGTCGGGATGCAATGCCCTGGGAACTGTGGGCTGGTGATAAAGAATTGTGGGATCGTGGGATTATTTTGGAAAAGCCCTCTGAGATCATCAAGTCCAACCATTAACTCATGTCCCCAAGTGCCACATCCACATGGCTTTTTAACGCTTCCAGGGCAGTAGCACCAAACTCCCCTCACCTCTGTGAGGTGGACAAAACCAACCATGGACATCACTGATTTGAAGGGAAGGCACCAACCATTAACCCCTGCTTATTCCCAGGGTGTTAAATCCCCCTCCCAAACCCTCCAAACACACAGAGTGGTTTTAATTGCAGGGTACGGGATGAGCTGGCATTATTAAGCAGGGATGCTTGGGAGTAAATGTAATAAATAGACTGTTAAGTTAAGCAAGTTTTCAGCTTCAGCAGTGAGAGTGGCCATCTATCTTGTGTGGCTTTCTGCATGCTTCATTACCACATGTAACCACACTGGAAAAATCAGCTTTATCCCTTCTAATTAGATGATAAGTTCCCTAAGATGTGTGTTAGTGCTGCCAGGCACCTGACGCTCCGCCACGGCGCCCACTTCCCGCAGCTCCCGGGGAAATTTATTACCCAGCCTCATATTAGACTTAAGTTAACATCACTTAATCTTCTTACTTGACAGAGTTATGTATGAGCACTCAGGATATATTGGCCAGGATGTAGGGACTCTCAAGGGGGGAGCTGTGCTGGGGGGTAGAGGTGGGTGCAGGGAGGGTGGAGGTGCTCTGAAGGTGAGCAGGGTGCATTTATTTCCCCATCCCCTTATTTCTGCTGGTATCCCAAGGGGACAGAGCATCTCCTGCAGCCTCTCCTTACCCTTTAACTAAACTTCAGGCTGTTTCTGCCTGGCTCTATGCAGAGAACAGCAGCAGTCAGTATCTAAGGAAGAAGCCATGACCTCTTTGAGGGGGCAGGAGAGTGTGGAGTGTTGCTGGGCACAAGCAGAGTGTCACCAAAAATCAAAAATCCTCTGATGATGTAGGCTGCAGAATAGTGTTCATCAGGTCCAAAAACTACCCCTGAGAGCATCACCACCTGCTCCCAGCAGCTCTCTGGTCCTGGGCTGTCCCGGGTTCTTTCAGCCCAGAGAAAAATGAACATTGTTTTCTTCCTTATTTTCCACCTTATTTTCCAGGGAGGCTGGAGGCACACAGAGGTTGCAGGGAATTGTCACAATTGAACAACTTGTTTTGATTTGGATTTGGGGTTCCATCCATCTCCCTCCTCCTTTCCCCCACCAGGATCTGCGTCTCCATAGCAAAGTGCTGATCCCCTGGTGCCTTCTGGAGCCTGGAATAAGCCAAAGGCAGGAGAAATGATGGAGCTGCCATCACATCTCCCTCTTTTGACTCAATAAGCTTCATAATCTCTGTATAACCACCTATATCACACCAAGACAGGAGGAGCAGGGGGAACTTTATGAGCTGGTTAGAGCAGGCAACTCCATCACCAGCCATGACTATTATTATAAAATATTCTGGAAGTTAACTCAATAAAAAAACTAATAATGAGAGGAACCATCTCTGCCTTTGTTTATGGCTTCTTTAAGTGTATAAATGAGCACAAGGTGATTAATGAGGGTGATCTGAGAGAGAAAGATTTGCATGCACAGTGCTTGAATTATTTCGTTATTGCATGTGCTTCCCAGTCCCTGTGTTTATTGTGCTGCTCGACGCTGTTTAATACAGAATGACTAAAGTTATGAGATCCTATTTATTCCACCTGACACTGTCCCCTCTGCCAGCTCAGCCCCTGGGACAGATAGCGCATGCACAATGAATTTAGAAAATATATTAAAAAGCAATTATAAACTCCCTGCCTTGGGTGTCCTGGCCTTATTCTTCACAGCTCTCCCCGAGCATTTGCATAATGTCTACAGGCTCTTGTGGAGTTATCAAAACATGAGGAGTCTCTCTCTTATTTTCAAGAACTGATGGATTTAGGAATTAAAGGTTGCCAAAGGTGCCTCGGTACCCTCCTTCTCCGTGCCCTGTAAATGTTCCTGGTGCCAGTAGCTCATTCCCTGCCCCACCAGCCTCCCCAGGAGATGATGGCAGCTGGAGTTTTGCCAGCTCAGTGCATGTTTCTTGCATTAAGCAGCATCCTTTGCTCTTCCCACCACGATGGCTCTGATATTAGAATTTCATTATCTTCCTGGGCTGCTTTCCTCACTGCTTTCTGCTTTATAGACTTCTCAAAACCTCTCTAAGGGACAGGAAGAACATCAGACCGAGCCATTCCTATATGATAGGTAATTTTTCTTGCCTCTCAGACATTGCAGGGTAAAATCCTGTTGGCTGGGAGTTGGATTTCACCTCTCACTCTTTCTCCAGAGCTCTTCAGCCAGAGAATTCCTGTTCCACCCTGGATGTGCTCTCAGTGCTGGTGTGCCACTGGGAACATCCTGCACATCCATGGCCCATGGGCTGCCGTGCTGAGGCACAAACCCACCAGCCAAAGACCTTTTACCTTTTACCCCAGTAATATTTCTGGCATTCATTTAATGAAATTGACAGTGATGAATGATTAATTATACAAATTACATTCTTACTAATTGCTGGAATCGCTGCCTTAGAAAGTCTTAGCTATGGACTTCTGGTGCTAGATACTTATTTTTTTTAGGAGCGTCTTTAGTGCTGGCTGCTGCAAAACCATCTTCCAAAAAACCTTGAAAAGCATTAAAAATCCCCTAGTTAAGTCACCTGCAAGGGTGACAGGCATCAAAGAGCCAGAAACACAATTTAGGGGCTTTTTGAAGCTGTAACAGCATAGTGTGTAGTTTCAGTGGGATTTTAGGGTTAAAATGATGGTGAACTTGGGTGTTTCACCATTCATAACTGGGGAAAACTGCAACAAAATCACTGCAGCCTTGCCAGGTTACACTGGAAAAACTTCTCACCTGGATATCCCAGTGGTTTATTATTGATGTCTTCTCTTACGCATAATAAAACATGGATATGTTGCAAATCCGAGGTGCTGTTGAAGCAGCTGGCACTGTGTGTCTCCATCTAATTACACACAGTCCTTTGGGTTTCATTCCAGCCCCGCCATCATTCTCTTCCGCAGGATTTTAACTCACTCCCAGCACAAACGCTTCATCTCCGTTAAAAGTGAGGGTGCGAGCAGATAAATTAGCATTTCAGGAAGTACTTGAAGGCTTTCACAGCCTGTCTTTCCCCAGAAACTGTTTATCAAGCATCTTAATACCGACCAATTTGTACACCTCAAAAATACATTTATTCTGTAAATTGTTTATAGAAAACCAGCAGAAGGAAATGGGCTTTGCTGCTATTGAATTCATTAGTAGCAGACTGGCTGATTGCTTTTATTCCTCCTAACCTATTGTATATTTGATTTGCTTGGAATATTTTATATACATCAGCGCTGGATGCATTCTCTGCCGGGGGTTTCTGGGACTTAAATCAGCCCCAAATTGAGGAATCAGACAGCACTGCTGGGTTTTGCTCCATATATTGGTTTTGTTGGAATAGGTAAGAGAAGATGCAGGGTTCCCAGAGCAGCTGGGGCTGCCCCACCCTGGAAGTGCCCAAGGCCAGGCTGGACAATGCTTGGAGCAGCCTGGGATAGTGGGAGCTGTCCCTGCCCATGGCAGGGGCTGGGATGAGAGGAGCTTTGAGGTTCCTTCCAACCCAGATCATTCTGGGATTCCATGACAAGTTAGATTATTTTATCTCACTCTTCTCTTGCAGTTTTCCCCACCCAGAGCTGTGGGGTCACTGCACAAACACTTGTGGTTGGCACTGCCATGGGGACAATTTTGGGAGAGGTGGCAGGACCTGTGTTTGGTGATGGAGTTTGTGTCATTGTGGGTTTGCCTCAGGGAACGCTCCTCAAATCCCTTAATCCTTCCTGGCTGCTCAGGTTTTTATTGCTCCTTCAGAAGAGGGGGGAAAGGCCCTGAGAAAACCCCTCCAAGCTGGGGTGTCCTCATGTCAGGACTGCAAGGGAGCAGGCACAGAGGGAATTCCAGGTGCTTGGAAAGAGCAGCTCTGTGAGGAGCAGCTCCCAGGGCTGCAAAAGCTGGTTGGGGTCACCCCAAACAGCCGAGACAGGCATGGAAAACCCACTGAGGAAACGAGGCCAGCCTTGGATTCTGCTGCAGGCTGGCCTGGGGCTGTGCTGAGCATCCCCAGCCTGGCCATGCCCACCTCCTGCCCTGGCTCACACACCTGCACCCAAAGTGGCGCCTGCAGAACATCCTGGAGCACAGATCCTGCAGGTTTACCCACTGGGTTGGATGTGCTGTGTGCTGCCACAGGATGCTTTGCCTCTCTCTGCCCAAAGTCCCCCCATCACCACCTGAAATTCCATGGTCCCCTTCTCTGAGAGCTCTCTGCTTGTGGCATGCCTATTCTGGATCTGAATGCTGTTCTTGCTGCCAGTGCCTGATGTGATGTTTATAGGACACAGCCTGTGCATCTGTGCTTATATTTGCATGTGTTTCACTGTGTTTAACCCAGTTTGTAACAGGGTTCACCTGCTGGTTTGGGTGCCATGACCTGCAGGGTATGAGAAGTCAGGGCTCCCCAAAGCGTCCTTGCTGTCTCTGGAGTCTTGTTCTGCTGTCCTGTATTGGGGGATCTAAGGAAGAGGCAAGAATAACAGAGCTCCTGGGTTGGAAATAGGCCCCAACCCCCCTTTTTTGTGATTTGACAGTAATTCTGGTTCCACAAAAAAGTAATACAGGATTCACTTTGACCCAGGAGCTGCTCCATCCCTCGTGTGTGTGGAACGTGTCTGTGCTCACTGCCTCCTCTGTGCCACACAGGACAGGCTCCTATGGGAAACTTTCATCCTGATCCCACAGTGCCAGGCACTTGTTTGGGGTGAGGTGGGCAGGAGAGCTCTTTGATCACTGCACTGGGCATCTTTAATCAATCCCTACCTGTGCTCTGTGTGCAGAGAATGAGGTTTAAGAGGAGATTGATGGTGTTGAACCTGAGAGGCAAAGGGAGATTCACCTCCAGAGCTCCAGAACAAACCCCTGGAAACTCAATCCATCAATTATATCCCTCCCCAGCACCCTTCTGTTCCATTTTCTTCTCCTCCAAGGCACTGGATTTGAATTTGAGTGTGCGAGTGATAAAATATGTACATTGGCTGTGAAATATGTAATACTGAAGGGAATAATATTGAAGGGAAGCAGGACAGGGGCCACATGTTCCTTGCAATTTCCCACAGCAAAGGGGCAAGATCACCCCCAAAGGTCAGAGATACCATAAAAATAATTATTCTCCCCAAAACACTGAGTGCTTTTGGGTTTGGTAGAAGAGGTGGCACAGGGAGAGGATGTGCTTTCACTGGGGGAGGGTGTTGGCTACTGGAGGATGTCAGTGATGCAGTTTTAATGTAAAGGAGCTTGTGTGTTGTCCCAGTCACACAGAATTCCCTGTGGACATTTACACAGTGTCTTGATTTTGAAAGACAGGTGCCTGCTAAGGAAGGCAGGAGCCTCCCCTGAAATGGAGAATGTAAACCCTCCCCACCCCTCTGAATTGCTATAAATTTTAAATTAAGGCGCTCTCAGGCAAAAATATGGGAGCAGGAAATAACAATTCTTTAATAGGGAAGAAAATAAAAGGATAAAATAAACAATGCAGTACACTAGAACAACACTGACAGAGTCAAAACACAACCTGACACCCTGTGGGTCAGGGTGTTGGCAGCAGTCCCATTGGAATTGTGGCCCAGCCCTCCTGCAGTGTCAGGGCTGGTTCTGCTGGAGCAGGGATCCTGTAGAAAGGTGCAGTCTCTTCTGCTGAAGATCCAGTGGAAGGAGAGGCAGCTGCTGTTCCTCTGGGGAATCCCGTGGAGAAGCCGTGCTGGTGTCTCAGAACCTCTGGATTATATCCGGGTAGGAATGCTTGGCTCCTCCCCCTGGGCTCACATCTCCCAATGGGATGCTGTAGTTCTTATCAGCCATGCAGTGACATTCAATAGCTGTTATCAGCAGATGTCCCCTCCCAAGGGAGGTGTGAATGTGGTCACTCAGAGAGAGAGATAAGGCAAACTGCCCACTTGACAAAGGTTCTATTATCATACAGATGGTAATTGAAAACATCTTGCATTGCAATCTGGAACACACAGACTCCCAAATATCACATCCCCTGCCTGCACAAAGCCCTGTGTATCCCTGCAGGCATCCTTCCTGAGGGGGATCCAGAGCTCCAGGCTCAAATGTGATCCTTTGCACCCCCTTTTGATCCTTTGCATCCAACTGCACCAATGGTTGCACTCGATGCCAGAGACTTTTTCCAGCCTAAAAAATCCCATGATCTTCAGCTCCTTGCTAAAAACCAAGTGGAGAAAGCAGCAGGGAGAGGAGGAAGGCAGGGGCCAGGAATGTCTGGCTTGGGAAAGAAGGGGAGCAGGGTGGTGTTGAGGGGGGTGGAAGGGTGGCATTTCTCAGCCAGTCAAAGTTTGCAGGAAAACAAACAAAGCCCTTTCCAGACCCTGAGCCTCCAGTGAAGGGAGGCATTTAGGTCCTTGGCAGGGCTCCTTTGGAAGCCTTGGCATGACCCACTTTGGAGAGCAGGAGCCAGCAGGAGACTTTTCCCCTTCTTTGAACAGAAATAAATGGGAGAAGGAAAATAAAAACAGAAGAAAGAGGCAACAGTGCTTGGGAGAGAATTTTGACACTAGGAAAGAGTATTTGCTTTAAAGGGACAAATCCTGTCTTTTTTCCTTTTCTTCCATTAAAAAACCTCTTCATCCCAGCACTGCTCCAAAGGGGGATGTTTGCACCTGCCTCTGGCATTGTTATTCTGTCTCCATTCCTCCAGCACATAGAAAAAATGCAGGTTGTTCTTTTCTTCCTTCTTCACTCAAATCCTGGAGAGTTCTGGGGGTCTGGGGCATTTGCTGTGGGGAGAAGTCTGGGTGCAAGCAAACCCCACATTTCCTGCATTGCTGTGAGGTGGGCATGGCATGCCTGGAATGGCACAACCCTGCCCCAACAGGGAAACAGCTGAATGGTGTAGGCATGGGGGGGGTTAATTCCACATCCCTTTCTTTCCCCTCTTTGCATGCTGGGGAAGGAAGGGAGCAAAGGAAAAGGGTGGATCCACCCCAAAGCTGTGGTCTTGTTTTCTGTCGGAGAGACACAAAACTTTCTGCTGAGCTCGACTTCAAAGGCAAGCGCCGAGCCTGGAGAAATTCATTTTAGAAATTCATGTACAGCTGCATTAGTTCAGGGCTTCACATGTTTTATCCACTTGTCACGATTAGACATTATTATTATTGCTGCAAACAGAGATGGCTGAGAGATAATAATTCTTTATGAACATCCCGTCACAATTAATGTGAGCTCCATACTTGTCCATTTGCTGAGTTTTAAGCTAATCATTCCTTATATGTGTTTCAAGCCTTTAGTGAAGTACAAATAATTTGAACTAATTAGCTTATTAAAAGAAGGGAATGAAAACAAATGGCACATGAATGAATTGTGGGATTTCGTATGGAATTAATATCTCACTAATACATGTGGATTTGGTAAATTCATTATGCATTCATAATCAGACCTGATGAATCACCTAGCTAATTCAGGAGTAATTAGCCATGAACCACTGACACTTATTTTAAAGTGCGACCAAACTGCTTGGCTCTATCCTCAGGACTCAATTACAGTCTCCAAGGCACGGGGAAGCTCTGCTGTGTTCCCTGTGAGACCTGCCAGGGTGACTCAATGAGACCCTCTGGGAATCATGGCTGTGTGATCAGGTGTAAGGGTGTCCACGCTTCCAGCCCAGCAGCTCCCACTGGGAGGTATCCATGTCCCCTTTGCTGGAATTCACTTTGCTACCCTTGGAACCAGCTCATTTTTCACTCCTAGGCAGCTGATGCATTAACAATCCTTGTAATTATTTACTTTTTCTATTATCATTACGGCTCATGTAGTGCAGCACCTCCCTCATTCAGCATCCCGTGGAATGTGGGGCTGATCCAGACCCCTGGCCCAGCCTTGGAGAGGGGATCAGGCACTCAGGGAAACAGAGCGGACGTGGGGACACAGTCCCAGCCAGCCAGAGGGTTTTGGAGGTGTTGAGGCAAAAGGAAGAGCCGGGGAGCCCCTGCTGAGAGGCACAGGGGCTGGGAGGGGTGGCAGAAAGCACCAAGGGTGTGACAGGAGAGTGGTGGGAAGGTGGAATCAGCTGGAATAAAGGATGGGAGGAGTGGTCCTGTCACAAGGAGGGCAGGGCACAATGAGGGTGACCTTTGAGCTGGGATTCAGGCAGGACATGAGCAGGGAGAGTTTGCATTGCAAAGATCAGAGGAAAGGACTGTGGTGTAGGAGCATTGGGGGGGTAGGATGGTTGGGACAGAGACGAGAGATCTCTGCAGCCAGGTCGTGGAACTTGTGGTTTATTGCAAAAGGCCTGGGTGCAGGGCCCTGCTGGGAGCTGCCAGCCACAGCTCAGAGCAGGCCCGAGAGAAGAGAGGGGGAGAGAGGATGGGAGGGTAGAGAGTAAGAGGGGTAAGAGAGCGAGGTTCCGGCTACAATACAATAAATCTTCTTCTGTGTTGAATACTCTAATTCTCACTAACCAGTCTAGTACAAGATACAAATCCTATAGCATTTACATACAGCCTATAAGAATCATTACATTGCCATACTGTGTTACATTTTAAACCCTAAAAACTCCTCTTTGGGCCCCTTCTGCCAAGCTGTAGGGTCTGGTCTGACACTTGGATCTGTCTGCAAGCAGAGGATGTTGTTCCATCAAAAGGGGATTACCTTCAGCCAGCCACACCATTGTTTTCCAGTTGTGCAATAACTGAGGTATCTCAAAGCTTGCTTTCATTTCAATCTCACTTATAGTTTCCATATTCTCAAAATCTTTTGCCAGACAATCATATTTATAAGGCTTTCCTGTTTCATCTTCCCCAACACTGTGGAGGAAGGCTCAGGGGAGCCTTGAGCCCTTGGGAGGAGGAGGATGATGGAGGAAGGCTTTGTGGGGAGAGAAGCAGGATCCCGAGGCTGAGGTGACATTGTGGATTAGGGAACAGTCTGAAGAGCTCTGTGGCAGCTGGGTTGGGCTTGGTGTGATGGTGAGGCACCCCCGAGGAGGGGCAGGGTGGCAGCTGGGGCCAGGTGGGGGAAGCACCCACGGCTCCCTCCGTGCCGGAGATCCTCAGTCACTGAACGAAACCTCCGCTGCAGATCTGTGACTCATCTGCCTCCAGGTACCAAATTTGTGTTTGCAGATAAGATTATCCAGGGATTAATTGTAGAGGGAGAAGAGAAATGTAGATTAGTCATCCCTTGAGAGCAGACATAGATCAACAGCATTTAGAATTACCTTTGGGTGTTTAACAGCCACGGATCACCAGAGTACCTGAACACCTACCATGTAAAATCAACAGTCTCGTTAATTATGAAAAATAATTCATGTCACACCAATCTAAACCCACTAAAATCTCTTCTGCATTCATCCCAGAGGCAGCTGTATCATTCCTGCACTCACCCTAGGGCCAGCAGAATGTCTTGAATGCCATTTCTTCCTACACCTTCTCCAGAAAACCCGGGGTGGGAAGGCCTGGCAGCAGCAAAATTCCATGGCCTAATCCTCCCTTTTGCAGGAACCACTGCTGCTGAGAGCCCTGGTGTCTTTCAGAGCCAGGAATGCACCTGGGGAATCATCTTTGATGTCTCCACCTGTGTGCCTCCCTGCAGTGCAGCCGGGCTGCCCCTGGCCCTGCAGCAGTGGGACAGGGTGGATTTGCCCTGCTCTGGGTCTGTGCCTGTAGGACCTCAATGATTCCCATCCCCTAAGAGATAGACAGAGCCCTGCACCCCAGCATTCCACCCCAAACAAAACCCAGGCTGCATAAATTGGGAGCTTTGGTTCCACTTCTCCGAGCACGTGCGTGACAATCGGATCTTTCCCTACCTTAGAGAAGGAAGACAAAGTGGGAAATCACATTCCAATCACATTCCTTGCACGCCGAGGGCAGCCCAGATCCACCAGGAGGGCCGGCCCCGCTCAGCCCCGCCGGTTCTTGCGATGCCGCGCGCGGATCCGAGCGCAGTGCAATCACCAAGAATAAACAGTAGCAATTATTTAATACTTGTGGTGATGGAGTATTGAAAATTAGCGGCGGAGTTAAGCGCTAATAAGACACGTAACACACCGTAAGCCTGTGAATTTTATAGAGTAGGATCAAGAGTAAATAAAATTACAATTTAAACAAAGGCAGATAATTTAATTATCTTGTAGGCACAGTACTAAAATTTGGAGTGATTGGCTAATCAATACGTTATTACACGATGCAACAGTGTGGTCTGCCTGGGAGCTGGTAGGAAATGGATCCTCAGGAGTAGTGGGAGCCAGCAGGGCCAGAGCCTGGCAGATCCCTGGGGCTGGGATGTCTGGGGAGCATCATTAGCATGCCAGGGTACCCATGGGAGCAGAGGTAGAAACACAGAATCATTGAGGCTGGAAAACCTCTCTGAGATCGAGCCCAACTGAGCACTGCCACAGCTGTCCCCAAGTGCCACATCTACAGCTTTTGAACACCTCAATGGGTTGGTTATTCCATGGGCAGCCAGTGCCAGTGCCAGTGCCTGACTAAATTCCAGAGGGCTGGAGTTGTAGAAGGAAGGAACGTTAGGTGCTTTCTCTGATCCCTTCACGTGTTTTTTTGATTCACAAGTTTTCAGCACTTTGACATTTAAATTTGACATTTAAATTGAACTTTCTGGAAATGAGCAAAATGAGGGAGGTAGGCAAAGCTCTGAGAGCAGCAAGGAGCTGCCACCTGCAAGTACATGTGTAAAACCCTCCCCAGAGCAGCAGCTCTGCCATGGTGTGCCCATGCAAAACTGCCTGGGATGGTGCAATGCCAGCCTTCACCATCAAAATGCTCACAGGGTCTTTGGAGCTCTCCAGTCTGTCCTCTGCTTTGGGTGACCTTCCAGACAAAGGGAAAAATCTTGTTTTCTCTTAGTGTTCCTTTGTATTAAGCCTTGAGGTCTGTTCTCTGTCCCTGATGTCCTGCAGTAACAACAAGGAAGCACCTCTTCTCCAGGCCATCTGAGCTCACAACCCTTTTGCACTCAGAGATTCCAGCCCCTGAAGCTCCTAATATCCCTCTCCACATGAGACAGGAGGACAAGCAGGACATGCTGTCCGCTCACACCCATCCCATGGGAAACGTGCACGATGAGTGTTCCTCCAGCCAGATCCTCACCTGGCAGGGTCTGTCATTGCCACACTGGTGTTGGGGTGCCAAATTCCACCATCTGAGGATTTGGCTGCTGCACTCAGCCAGCTGAGATTTGTGAGGATCAGGAGCTGCAGCCAGCTGAAATGCTGGGCTTTGGTTCCACACCGATGCCAATCTTCTAAGGGAAAGCAGCTCTTCTTTCCAGCCCATTGTATTTCGCTAATTTAATTCCATTCTGTATGTCAAATCACATTATACATTCACACCGACGGAGGATCTATTTTTTTCTTTATTAATATTAAGACATTTATTTGTCATTTTTTAACAAAATTGAAAAGGAATCAAAACCTCATTTTCTGGAAAGCGGCGCTATTGACGTGCGTGCACCACTGCAGCTGTCTCGCTGTGTGTGGCTCACCTCTCTCTGCAATTTTTTTTTTCCCTTTTCCAAAATCCAGCTCAGGCACAGAACTCCCCCACAGGATTTCATACAGCCAAACCCCCTCTTCCACAGAGCACAGCCCAGTTTGGAAGGGCCAGCAGGGAGGGCACAGGGCAGCTGGGGTGAAAATGTTGCTCTCTGGTGCAGGTGGGATGAGATCTCTCATCCTGTGCTCAAAGGACTCTCACAATGAGGAATCAGAGAGTCATGGAACTGTGGAATGGTTTAGGTTGAAAGGAACTTAAACCTCATCTTGTTCTAATCCTCCTGCCATGGGCAGGGACACCTTCAGCTGTCCCAGGCTGCTCCAAGCACCATCCAAACTGGCCTGGGACAGTTCCAGGGATGGGGCAGCCACAGCTTCTCTCTGAACAGCCCCATCTCTCCCAGCCTGGCTCCAGAGCAGAGGGGCTCCAGCCCTTGGAGCATCTCAGTGGTGTCCCCTGAAGACAAGGATAGGGAGCAGAGTGATTGGGAGAGGGGGTTTGGCTTGTCCCATGAAAATCCTCCTGCAGCTCTGACATAGTACCTTGTGCTGGTGCAATGACAAGATGAACATTCCATTTCCCACGAGGACATGAGATCACCCCATTTATTTTGTAAATTGCCCTCCTAGACTCTGCCCTTCTGTCTGCACAGAGAATGTTCAAAGCAGGTGATGTGAGCCTGGGAGCCTTTCCAGCCTCTGCAGTGCAGATCTCCTCTATCCCGTGGTTGGGAATTGTCCAGGGATCCAGTGGACAGAGGCAGGAGATGGGCTGGGTGTGCATGGATGTGGTGGTGGGCTCTGAGTTTGAAAACCACTGCACTGAAAGGTTCTGGGGTCCAGCCAGACCCCAGGTACAGGGACTGAACCTCACTCCTCACACTCATCACACCACAGGAGCCTGGGAGTGTATGGAAAATCTCCCTCTGTGACCTTGGTGGGGTGCAGATGACCTCTCCATCTGCTGTAAAATAATTTCAGTGATGTTTCAGGGAGAGGACTGTTATTTGACTGAGAAACTCTCGCATTTTGTGGAAAACTCCATTTTCCTGTAGAAGCTGAAGATTGGCAGCCGGAGAAATGGAGTGAGAAGTGGCAGTGGCCATCTGCAGTGCACAGGAGTGTTTTCCCTCTGTCTGCCTGCCCAATGCTTTGTCCCCTTTGCCCCAAGCAGAATGGTCCCCAAGAGCTCTGATTTTTCCCTTTTCTTAAAAGCATCATCATTTTGGGGTTTTTTTGAAAGGTGTTAATTCCATGCTGTGGCTGGTGGGAGTCCATCATGTTTTACAAGGCTGCAAGCTGGGTGGTTTGAGTTGTTTCTTCCCTGTTCTGAAGATCTTTGGGGGCAGGTTCTTGCGAGAATCAAATAGCTGGGAAAAACTTTGTTCAGCTCCAGCTGCCATGGATCTGAGCTGTGGCTTTGTCCCTCATCCTCCAGCACAAGCATTGCTGGAATTAGGGACACAAAACAGGAGTGCAGGGACGTGCCTGCCCTGCTCGTGCACATTTCCACAGCACAGCAGCCAGGAAGGGGTTGGGTGAGTTTATGGCATTTTTGGCTAATGAAGCACAGATCTGCATTGCAGTAATTGCAGGGAGGGGTGGAGATCCCAGCAGGGGCTTTGCAGGAGTGCTGAAGCAGAGGCGGGAGCAGCTCGGGGACGTTTGCTGAGCTATACCCGTCACTGTGAGGCACCTGGGCTGGTTCTGCCGTGGTTGGTGTCACACAGGGCAGGTTTGGGCAGGGTGGCACTCACAGGCCCCCATGTGGCATCCTGCCAGCAGACAGGGCCAGTTGTGAGCTCCTCCATCCCACCCTGACTCGAAGATGCTCAGCTCAGACCCCTCAGGGCTGGCACTGGGCTACCAAAGTCTCTCAGCTGACAAACCCTGGTGGTCCCTCAAGGTTATTTTTCCCCCTTGGAGGATGGCTGGTGCCAGCAGTGTGCAGCCATCCCCTGGCATTGTTCAGAGCAGCTGTGGCTGCCCCTGGATCCCTGCAAGTGTCCAAGGCCAGGTTGGGCAGGGCTTGGAGTGCCCTGGGATAGTGGGAAGTGTCCCTGCCATGGCAGGGGGTGGGACTGGGATGGGCTTTGGGATCACTTCCAACCCAAACCATTCTGGATTCACCAGATCTTTCTCCAGCCTGACTGGCTGGTTGGGACCAGCCCATTGCCTGTCCCTGCTGGTGAGATGCCACAACCTCTTCCAATAAACTGCTTCCAATAAACCACTCATCTTGTTCCCCAGCTAAGAATGGCAGCTGGCACCCCAAGAGAATGGCAAGAGGCTGTGTCAGGTCTAGGTTGGACATTATGGAAAGGTTCTTCCCCCAGAGGGTGCTGGGGCACTGGAACAGCCCCCCAGGGAATGGGCACAGCCCCAGGGCTGCCAGAGCTCCAGGGATGTTTAAACAACTTTCTCAGGGACAGGGTGTCATTGTTGGGGTGTCTGTGCAGGGCCAGGATGTGATCTCAATGATCCTTGTGGATCCCTTCCAACCCAGAGTGTTTCATTATTCTGTGATTCTACCATTTCTCTTTCTATAGGAGACTCCAACACAGCACAGCTCACCTGAAGCACAATAAAAAATGGAATTTCTTATAAAACCAAATGTTTTCTAGAAGAATATAAAAACAAAAAAAACCCACCACCACCCCCCTCCCATTCTTTTCCTGCTGTATCAACATAACCTGATAGCAAGCCATTGCTTTGATGAGGTCTGCGTGTTTCCTTTCTGGTTTATGGGATCATATGATTATAAAGTTGAAACAATAAAAGCAAATCAAAGCCCTTTGATAGCATGAAAACAAAACGTTTGGGGTTTGGCTAAAATGAATTATATTGCTGGAGCTGCACAGAAGTGCTTGGATTTTTAGGACTGCCTTGTGGTGCTTCTAAAAAAAAAACCTTTACATTAAATTTAGGTAAATTTTAAAACAAACCATCATTTCAAAGTAGAAAAAAAATCCTAGCGCTGTGCTTTGTGAAGGCAGAGATAAAAACTTCCCAATTTTCCCATAGAAGAAGAGTATTTCCAATTAGAAGTGTTTCAAGCTGGTTGTCAACGATTTTGGGACATTATCTGACTCTTCAGTTTTCAGCAAATGAGGTTTCTGATTGGAAGGAGCTCACCCATCTGTAGGAGAGTGTCCTATATAGAGGACTAATAATGTTGGCATGAATAATTCATCGATCTTTATTACATCGAAAGGTATGTGTGGAGTGTGATGCACACACAGCCTCATCAAAGAAAGGCATATTCAGTTAAAAATAATCAGTTTGACTGTAGATTTTGAGAGTGTTTGATGGATTAACTCCAGCAAATCAACCTCCAAACTCGACTTTTGTTTGTCTCTCCCCGATCTGTAGGGAGATTATTAATATCATGTAACATTCAGTTAATAGGTCAGATGTGAGACCTTATTACAGACTGGGGATAAATTGCCTCTCTGGTAGCACATCCCTGACCTTCACAGACTTCAGAGTTCAATATTCAGCCTTCATCCATCCAGCCTTAATTACTGTGTGCACGAGCATTAGCAGCACCACGAAAGGGCCAAGTTCATGCAGCCAGGACCCTGCTTTGCATCGTCTCTCTGCCTGGGAAGGACACAAAAAAGTCTTTGACAGGGTTAGAGACAGGATCTTCTTTGTGTCTAGATTGTCTTTTAGTTGGTTTTCACCCAAAAGTTTGCTCTGGGTTCTGTGGAATTGAGGGATTATGGTACTTTCTGCCTCATTAATAACCCTGAGAGCTTTCAAATATGCATTGACTGATCTTGTTGCACCCGGATTTTGGGGCTGCCTTTGCAGGATGTTTTCACCCGGGACAGCTTCTCAGTTATTGCACAAAACAGCTGCAGGGGCGGAGCTGGTTCTCCCAAAATCCCACAAATCAGTGAGGATTTGGTTTGTGCAGGGGAGACATCACCATCTGCAGCTTTCTCCCGAGGGGCAGGTGCCAATCTCTGCTCTCTGGGACAGGGACAGGAGCCAGGGAATGGCTGGAGCTGTACCAGGGCAGGGCAGGCTGAGAATCAAGAAAGGTTCTGCCCCAGAGGGTGCTGGCACTGCCCAGGCTGCCCAGGGAATGGGCACAGCCTGAGGCTGCCAGAGCTCCAGGAGAGGTTGGGATGCCCAGGGTGGGATTGTTGGGGGTCTGGGCAGGGCCAGGAGCTGCCCTGGATGATCCTGGTGGTCTCTCCCAGCTCAGGAGGCTCTGTGATTTGCACAGGAAAGCTGTTGGGCTTTTTCTTCTCTGAGCAGCCAGAATGATTTGTGGTGCTGTCTCTAATTGAGGATGGATGAGACCAAGGGTGGTTGTAAGGCGAAAAATGTGGGTTTGGAGATGGATTTGATGATCCAACCTGCCCCATCCCTGCTCTGGCTGTCTGAACAAAGGATGGTTGGCAGGTGGCCCCCAAGGAAAAGCTCTGGAGGGTCCCCAAAGAGAACTTCCCTGGAAATGTATCTTTTCAGTTTTACTCAGTTCTACTCATTTCGCCGGGGGAAAGTCGATGGCCTTCATTACGAGTCAGAGCAGGTGACATAATTCTCCTTCTGTGCTTTCAAATCTATGAACACACGAACTTAATATTAGCAACACAGATACAAATAGCATTTTAACGCAGTATTTATCACCGCGCCTTCTCAGGAGAAAATCTATCAAAGCTTTAAATCTAAAACTCTCCCATTCTTCTCGAGCAACAAGATCAATTCATTAATATTTGGAAAGCTCTCAGGGTTATTAATCATCTGTTATTATTTTATTTATGTACCTCTTACTAAGAAAAAGCGGACGAACCAAGGCCAGTCTCACTGATTGCAGCTTTTAACTTGGGGAAATGCGATGGGAGAAGGATGGGAACAATTTTATGGGGAAAAAAAAAACATCCTTTGTACTTGCAATTTGCATGGCAGAGGTAATAAAAGATGCTGCAAGCCATCCAAAAGGCTGAGAAAGGTAGCAGGTTAATTGTCTTATAATTATGAATTCACTTTGTATCCGTGGCCTTAACAGAGATCATAATGAATTTATTTAGTATTCACGGGGCCATCGTGGCACTTTGCTGCCATCAGTGGGGGCAACACCTGTGTTGCCCCAGGGTGGCCATTTGGGGGCTGGTCTGAGCCCACACTGGAGTGGATGGAGCAGAGGAGTTATTAAACCATGCAGCCAGGCAGAGAGGTCAGCCCCCTAAATGAGTTTAGCTCCTTCCCTGGGTCTATCTCTGATGAGTACCCACAGCTTGAAAATAAGTTTGTAATTGACTGATCCAGACAGATGAGTTTGGGAAGAGGTGATTGATGTCAGCAATATATCTGAACACAATCAGCCTGGCCCACAATACTGATCTGACAGCCTTTAGCAGCTCAGAGCTGCTGCTCTAACACACTTGGGGTAAGTGGATGGTGCCCCAACCATCGCCTTGGGCTTCTGCTTTCTCCTGCCTCAGAAGCAGTGAGGGATCAGGAGCTGCCTGTGATGCCAGCCATGGGTTTATGTCCAAATCATGAACAGGACAGGATTGCTGTGGAATACTTCTCAAGCTGTTGTATTTTCCAGCATCAGTCACATTACATGGTTATGACAATGGGAAGATGCCAGCAGATCGTGTCCCCAGCAGCAGACAAAGAGCTCAATGTTACAACTCACTTTATAAGTTTTTTGACCAATTACACAAAGCAAAAACACATTGACAGTAGTTCTATCCAGTCACTATAAGCACACATACCTTTGGTTAAAACAATGCTTGCTTATTTTGAATACAATACCTACTTGTAAGCCTTAAGATATAATACACAGAACTCCATTATTAAGCCTAGAAATTCCTAATATCTTGCTAGATATACTTTTCTGTAGCTTAGGGAGTTATTCTAGCCAAGCATTAATACACAAACCATTGTTCTATTTGTCCTTGCTTTTCTACTTCTCGTATAACTTTTCTGCTGACAAATCTTACAGCTACTGCTTAGCTCTGATTGCAGTTTTGCTGTTTCTGAGGTCTTTTGCAACTTTCCCAAAACCCTCTGATTTTAAGGATTCCCACAGCCTGATCTGTGGTGTTTTATTTGTGTTGAGCCATGGTTTCTCTCTTCAGGTCTCAATGCTGCCCAGTATTTCAGCACACACATTTGGGCTCATGAGAAGTTGGGCTGATCTTGGCCTTATCTGCCTCAAAACACCAGGAACAAGTGCGGACTGTGCTAAATCAGGGCAGGACTGGGAAGTTGAGCTCAGGCTGGAAGGTGGAAGCAGTGGGGCCTGCACACTCAAGAGGCTCACACAGACTTGTGAGAAGAGCAGCTTTGTCCTGGGCAGCCTTCTGCTGAGAGACAAATGGCAGAGAGACAAATTCCAGGGTTACCACCGAGGTCCTTTTCAGTAGCAGGACGTGGAACTGTGTCTGGGTACCTGGAGCTGCATCCAACCTGTGGTGGCCAAAACTCTGGTCCCCAGGTTCTCAGGGGCTGCCACCCTCACCAGGTCACCAGGCTTGGGAAAAGAAAGCTCTGGGAAATCAAGGTGGGGCAACAAAAGCAAAGGGTCTGGAAAGGGGCAATGGTAGGGTGAATAAATAGGAGAATCCACATTTCCCCACTTTTGGTGCAGAGACATCTCAGACAAAATCATGGTTTAGTTGCTTTGTTGCAAAACCAAAACAAAATGCTGGTGATTCTTCACCTTGAGGAGCAGCATCAGGAGCCTTTTCCCTGGGTATTTTCTGGCTCATTAGATTAATGGTGCGCTGTGTGGGAGTGTTAAAGTTTGAAGGCTCTGTGAGATCCCTGCCATTCCTTGCTTTACCAGCTGACAAGCTCAGAGATGCATGGGGGAAGGTCAGGGCTCCAGCCTGGCTCCCTTGATACAGCAGCAAAGGGCACTGCACAGCCACCATGAGGAGGTGTGGAGATGCCACAGACAATGTGACATTTTCCTGGGCTTGATGTCATTTGGAAACCCCTTGTTTGCCTGTGCTGTCCTGCCCAATACCCGCTGGAACAGCAGGGAGGCCAGGCAGAGACACAGGAACAGGGGATGGAGCTTCCTCTCTTCCCCAGCCTGTTGCACCTCTCCTCTCCCTTGCCAAGAGCCTGGCTGGCATTCCTTAACCATGAGCAGTGTCCATCTGAGCTGTGTCTGTCTGTCCCCACCCTCAAACACCTCATTGAGGCCCCATAGCCCGTAGGCTTTGCTGAGCAGCATCTCTGGTGTGGTGGCTGCCGGTGGGCAGGAGCTGCTTTATTCCTTCACCAGCTCCTTCATCACCAGTCCTCAGCTGACACAGGGCCTTGGATTCACATGTGGGGTGGTGTCTGTGTCACTGCTGTCCCATTTCTCCTCCCTCTGGGTGTCCTGCCTGCAGGCCAGGGCTGGGATGGCCCTGGGACAGCAGGCACGAGCTGTCAGGCATTGTTAGAGCTGTCCCAGATTTGCACTTCTGTTCCAGATCTGCACTTCTACAGCAGGCATGGAGCACATCATGGAGCTGCCTTTCCAGGGAGCAATTACCCATCCATTTGCCAGTGGTATTTTCCTTCCCCTGCCCTCCTGCTCCTCCCCAGCTTGGCAGTGACCCCAGGATGTCCCTCCTGCCTGTCCTGCCCTCTCCCAGCTCCCTCCTGCTCCTCAGTGTTTGCCATCACTGCCAGCCTGTCCCCACCTAAAGGGACTCGTGCTCTTTTCATCTCTGCATCTCTTTAACTCTTCATTCTTTTGCCTTGTCTTCCTCGCTGGCAGGATATGAAAAAGCCACAGAAATCGAATTCCATTTAAAAGCATCCACCAAGAGAGGATTTCTTTTTTAATCCTCCTTCCCCTTCTCTCCTTCTTAAAATGAAGTTCCTTGCACTGCTCATTAGATGATAAGTGGATACAGAAAAACCTTTGAGCGAAGGTAATTCCTGGCGTGTGGAAGAGGGCTCTGGTGCTGGCTCCACGTTTATGAATGCAAACGAGTCCAGGCGTCCTGTGGGGATGCTTTGTCAGTCCTTTTATCTCTAAAACCAAAGTTCAAACTGACTTCCTGAGTCAAGAACCATAAAATTATTCTGTTGAAAGAATTCTCAAATGCCATCGGTGGAGGGGGGAGACTTTCATTTCCCAGCCTCTGAACTGGTCTGTGCATGAGCAGGGGAAATGAAAGAGCCCCTCATTGTTGGGGTGCTGCTCAGCCCCATGCTGCTCTCCCATAATTGATGGAATATATCATGCTCCAACAGGGAAAGTCCAAATGGAAATCCCCAATAATAATAATTATAATAATAACTCAATGTGCTTCAGTCACCCATCCAATCCCCAGATCTCAAAGTGCTTTTGAGACAATTAAGCAAGACCCACAGAAATCCTCACCAAGCCAGGATGTCACCATCACAACCTTTGCCTTTGTCACAAATCAAAGGAGCTGTAATTTGAGGGGTGTCCCTTCATCTAGGCACCATCAGCACCCCAAACCCATGGAGTGTGGGAGCAAGGATAATTCTTTCTCAGGTTTTGGTTGTTATTGCTGCCCCAAGATGCGCAGGATGTCTCTGTTTCAGCCCGCGCGGCTGAAGAACGAGTCAGAGCTCTTCACTTCTCGGTCTTGAAGTTGTTTATTAATTCTTATCTATAAAATTTTCTTTCTGCCCAGCCAAGGTCTGCTTAGCAGAGCAGCCACAGGCACTCTGACCGCCCCCAAGGTGGTGTTGTCCTTTTATATTACAAACTACATATAACATATTTACACTTAATTCCCAATACCTGTCACCTGTGTTAGACAGTGAGCTTCTATTCTAAATTTAACATATTTACAATTACTTTCCAGTACCCATCACCTATGTTAGACAGTACACTTCTACTCTAAACCAATCCCAAAATGCCAACATCACTGCAGCAAATAGAGAACAAGAAGAAGAAGAAGAAAGGTTAGATACCCCCAAGTTCCTCCATCTTGTCCCCATAATCCCCATACCAAAAATCCTAAAATCTTCATTTTCATCCTGTGATAATTTTATTATTACACTATTCAAACCTGTGTGACTTTCACGTCCTCATACAAAGTTGGCAACTTGCTCCAGGGGTCAAAATCAAATGCTCTGGGCTGTGTGCCAGGGTCTCTAAGCCCCCCAGCAACTCTGGACACCCAGAGGGATGTACTGAGTTCCGACAATTCTTAACAAATCATTCTGTTGGTGTAAAAAGGTTGAAATAGAAGTGAGAGGATGCTTTAGGTTCCAACACAATGGACATGGGCTAAAGCTGCCCAGGTGCCTGGCCATGCTGCTCTGGGGTGTTTTGAGGAGGTTTCCAGGATGTGCCGTTAAAGAGCTGCAGGTCTGTAGGACTGGGGCCCTTGCATGTGACTTTGGAGCAATCTCTGCAGCACCATTCCTGTGCACAGAGAGGAATTTCTTTGTGTTGCAAGCCCCCAAAATCAGTCAGACCTGCTGCATCAAAGGTAAACCCTTTACACAGGCCACATATTTCAGCTGGGATGGTGTGAAAACACAAGCACAAACATGCCAGAACCTGGACAGATAAAACAGAGGAGCACAGGGCAGGGAAGTGACAGCAGAGAAGGAGAAATACAGCAGGTGTGACTGCCAGCACATCTGTCCCAGTTACCTCCCACCAAGGAGACTCAACAAGGTCCCAGCGCCAGCATCACCCCTGTCACAAGCCACTCAGCCAAATGCTGTCAGCATTCCAGAGGTCTGGATTTCACTGTGGCACCAATTAATATTACAGTTTACAGGCACTTTGCTCTATTTTTTTTTTTTTTTGGAGGATTTTAAATTGCACGTCTTTTTTAGTAGCTTTTCCTGCAGAGATAAACTGATGCAGTGGGTTGGGGACCAGAACAGCTCTTGATGCCTCTTTAGCTGAGCATCAGAGCGGCAAAGACATCTCTGCCCACCCAGTTGTATCTAAATCCCACTGGTGCCAGTACAAATCTCAAGCAGCTCCTGAACACAGATCACCTGGAGTGATGGAAACCCTCCAGGGGCTGCAAGGAGAGCTCAGGCTCTGCTCCCTTTCAGTCCAGGCATGTTTTACTGCCAAGCAGGATGCAGCCAGGGCAGGAGCTTGGGCTGTCCAAGACAATGCTGAGGTCCATGCTGCTTTCACAGCCAGTGTGGAGCAATACTGGAGGATGCTCCTGTTCCTGTCCAACCTTCCAGCTTGTTCCTTCCACTACCTCCCAGCACTGCCTAAAGGTGCAGGACCCTATTTAATTAAGTAATGAGAATCAAATGTGATAGCTACAAGCATCAGCTAATTAAAAGGAGGGGAATTGCAAATGAGAAGTGCCAAGAATTCACTGAAAATCAATCAAATTAGAGCAGTCTCATCATCCCCTCAAATGGGCCTGATCTTCTCCCTCTGTCTTGCTGCTTAACCCTTTGTACCAGCATATTTTGGTTGGTGTTAGGGAAGGAGCTGCAGAGACATATTGTGGGACAGGGCAGCATTTGGGGCTCCAAAGGGACGTGGGCACCCCAGTGCTTTGATCCTCTCTGGAGCTGGGTCTGTGTCTCCTTCCCCCTCTGCAGGTGCTGCTGGCTCCTGGCAGGGCCTTCTTCCTTTAAATCCTCACCCAGGAACACGACAGCAGCACCACCAGAAGATGAGGAAGAAAAAAATCTCATTTAATCAAAGAGAATATTAAAGTTGAGCTTTTTGTACAGCAACGGGCCTCAGATGGAGAAATCCCCTCTGTCGGCAGAGGGAAGAGCAAGGGAGAGGGAAAGAGATAAAAAAGCATCAGAGTTTTAATTAAAAAGCTGCATCCTGCCTTCGTTTGCAGCTTGTTTCCGGATCCCTTCATTAGGCTTTACCCTTTAAATGCTCGTTATCAAAGCTGTACAAATTCCACTGACTTGGGATGTGCTTTTGCTTGGAAAAGCCCTTTTTGTCTGTGGGTTGGATTGCTGATGGGGTACAGATGGGCCAGCAGCAGAGGGAAGGAGCAGAAATTGTTGTTTCAGGGAGAAGCATCCCAGTTCCAGGGATTTTCTTCCATTGTTCTCACTGCTCCAGCCATGCCACCTCCTTATGGGGCTGCTCATGACCTAAAAGAGGTCATGATGCCTCTTTAGCTGAGCATCAGAGTGGCAAAGACATCTTTGCTGCATCCTAAAGGAGGTCACGAGGCAAAAGGAGGAGCCAGGTGTGTTGGAAGAGCTAATTTGGCTCTGGAGGCTCAGGAGGGCCTGTTAGGGCCTGCAGCTCCCACCACACCTTGCCTGACCCAGCAGGAATATTTCCAGAGGAACTTTAGGTCTGCAGAGATTGTGCTCAGCATCTTGCCATGAATATCCCCATCTGTGCTCCTGGAATTGAGGGGAGTTCCATTCCTGATCCCTGCAAGCTGCATCACAGTGGGGTTTGGCCAGTGCCATGGTCCCCAAACCCTCTTCTTGTCCAAAGTGCCACAGGACCTTTCACAGCAAGAGATCTGTGCCTTATTTTCAATTAAAGCACTAATGACCCCTTCCAAATTGGGCTGCTGAAGGGAGCTGAAAGAACACTGTTCTCACCCCTCAGATGCACTTCAGGTTCCAGAATTAAAAGAGAGCCTATAATGTGGGTAAAGAATTCCTTATAAAATCCTGTCAGGGTCTCTGCTGCTCACAGTGACCCCCAGATGTGTTAGAAAGTCTCTTTTCCCAGCCCGGTGCTTGAAGAAGGAGTCAGGGCTCTTCATTTCTCGGTCTCAAAGTTGTTCATTGTTCCTTATCTACAAAATTCTTTCTCCTGCCCTGCCGAGGTCCATCCAGCAGGACAGCTCCAGGCACTCTGCCTGCCCCCAGGGCAGTGTTATGTCTTTATACTTAAAACTACGTGTACAATATTTATAATTACATCCCAATACCTATCACCTATGTTAGACAGTGAGCTTCTACTCTAAACCAATCCTAAAAGTGCCACCATCACAGCAGAAGATGGAGGCCAAGAAGAAGAAGGAGAAAGGCTGGACATGCCCAGATCCCTCCATCTTGCCCTCTGAACCCCCATACCAGAAACCCCAAAATCTACTTTTTCACCCTGTGATAACCTCACTATTATTCTACTTAAACTCTGGTGGCTTGCTGATCTTTCTATAAGGTTGATAATTTGCTCCACGGGTCATAATCAAACCCACAGGGGCATTTTGGGCTCTGTACCAGGGTCTCTGAGACCCCTGGCAGGGGTCTCGGCTGCTCGGGACAGCCAGAGGTATGTTCTGGGTTCCCACAAAGAATCCCTTGTAAAATCCCTCATTTCCTGTGTTTCCCCCTTGCTGGTGCTTTTTCAGGCCTCTGGCTGTGGTGCTGGGCTGGAAGGAGGACGTGGCAGCTGAGTGGGGTCACAGCCAGGCTGTGTCCAAGCCCTCTGTGCAGCAGTGTTAAATGTTTAATCCTTGGGAAGGGCTGAGGGGCCAGGACACCTGGGCCTGGCACTCACCCGTGCCAAGCTGTCTTTCCTAATCATTAGCAGAGCAGCAGAGCCAGGGTGCACAAGTTCAGTCCCTGGATGTGTCAAGTCTGTTTCCCTTTCATGCCTGATGCTGGGGACTGAAAAATCAGAGCATCCAATGTGGCAAGTGACCTTGAGCAAGGTTGTCCATCCTGGAGATGGATGGGACTTTCTCCAACCCTTGTGCAGGGTCACTGGGGAGCCTGAACTCATTTCTGTTTTCAAGGCGTGAATGAATGCTGGATGCTGCTTTGGTCCTGTTACAAGACGAGGAAGAGATGGGATAACTTCCTTCCCTCTTTCCACTCAGCCCCCTGACAAAAAGCCCAGCTAGCCACCAGGGTCAGAGCCACCATCACCTCACTACCAGTGACTACCCTGTGGCAGGGAGAAAATGATGAGGAGGACTCCATCTTATCAAAGGCTAATTAATTACTTTCTTATACTATATTACTCTATACTATATTACATTTCATCTAAACTGAATCTGCACAAGCACCCAACTCAACTCAACTGCCCAGAATCTCGTGGCTGTCTCCTGACCCACAGTCTGGACACGTGCTCAGTCCTGATGGGCCAAGGAAACAAATCCCCATCACTCTGGGTAAACAATCTCCATATTGCTTTCTGCTTTGGCACAACACAGGAGCAGCCAGTGAGATAAGAATTGCTTGGATCATTCTTTTCTCTGCTTCTCTCAGGTTCAGAGGATGTGAATCCCACACTCGTGGGTGCCCATTGGCATCTGCATCCCAACAGAAAATCACCCAGAGGTGTGAGCCCCCTGAGAAGGGCTCACCCAGAACAAGCCCAGGGAAAGCACTGCTCCTCTGCAGGATGGCTTTGCTCATCAGGTGTTGGAAGTGGCCAGGGAGGGGAAGTCACCATCTGTGGAACTGTTCTGCATGTGCACCTGGGGATGTGGTTTAGGGGGATTGTGGTGGTGCTGGGGATTAGGTGATGGTGAGATCTCTTCCAGCCTTGATGATTCTGGGGTGCACAAAGGGATGCCCTGCACAGCCACTGCTCTGTTCAAAGGCTTGGAGGGAAGGATGCAGGGCCCCTGCACCCTAAAAATCCCAGCAGCTCACCCACTGGTCCTGTTGCCTCTGCTTGTGGGTGTTTAGGAGCTTTCCTCCTAAAATAAAACCTTCACTACAATGAATTGCTACCTAGCCAGGTGGCCCTGGTCCCTCAGCTGGGTCCCAGCGACAGCTGCTGGGAGCGTGCTCCGCAGCCAACTGCTGGACCTGACAGGATGAGTTAATTGGGATGTGATGTTTGTGATGTTCCTGGATGTGACACTGCTGAAGCACAGCACAACTGGCAGCGTCACTCAGGGCGGGCAGTGTGGCCACGGTGCCACCTCTCATTAGCGCTGACAGCGGGGTGGCCGTGCCAGCACAGGGACCCTGCTCGCTCCAGAGAGGGCCTGGCCTGTCTGGGCTGCTGTCCTGCTGCCCTCGAGCTGCTCCAGAGGGACAGCACTGCCTGGGAACAAACTCAGCCAGCAGTTTCTGCTTTCTGTCTTTCCTGAAGGAAGGGCAAAGCCGGGGCACCGGCTGATAAGGAGCTGTGCTATCACTCACATGTGGGTGCCTCATTTAGGTGCAGGGACTGCTGAGGTGGGAGGGTTTGACTTAAACCCACTCTCATCCTCTGCCTTCACACAGGCAACAATTCTGGCTGTCCTGGGATGCTCTCCCTTGTGCTGAGGTGGAGCCTGACTGACCTGGCAGCACCCAGGGAGAAAACCTGGATTGTAGCTCCAGCAATGCATCTACTCACAGCTCCTGCCCTCTGCCCTGTTCCTCTCTGGCTGGGCAGGATGACCCCAGTTGGGATGTTGGGGTCATTTTGGGTCCTGTTGGGATGTTGGGGTCATGTCTCCCATGGCAGGGAGGATGCCAGGAACCCATGAGTGTCCTACAGGGCTGGGGTGTGAGACCTGCAAGGGCTGCTGTGCCATGTGTGCTTGGGGTGGGTCACTGGTTACAACCTCATTGAGATTAATGGGGCCAGCAAAGCTCCAAGGGTTACTGAATAATAGGTACTGAAGTAACATCTGCAGCAGCTGATCTATGAGGAAAGCCATTGCCTTAGCCTTGGGCTTGGGCCACTTTTCCAGATTTCAGGCCAAGTCGTTTCTGACTTTACATCAGAAGTGTGTTTATTTTTTGCATATCCACACCCACACAAACCAGGGAAGGATCTGGCTCTTCCTTGGTGCAGCTGTGATGCCCTGGGCCTGGTCCTGCTGCAATCTCTGTCTCCATGGCTCCAGGAAGTGCTGTGCTGCTGGATCAATGGAAGTTATTTCCCAGCACACTCTGGACTATGCACACGGGCCCTGTTAGGCAGGTGAATGGTGCAGCTCGCACGTTGCTGTTGCTCTCTAATTGTCATTGCTCTACAAGGAGCTCTGGATGTATCTCAAGTGGAAATAATAACCCCATTTTTATGGGAATGTGGAGATATATACCCAGCCTAACTCCATACAAGGGCAGAGCCACCTCCCTCATGCACCAGTTGTGATTGCTCTCCATGGCTCCAGGGGAGCTTTTCTTGAGCAAATGGCACAAATTCCCATTTCCGTACAACAGCCCTCAGGGAAAAGACAAAAGGTTTTCAGAGCTGTCAGAGAAGCCTCTGCAGGAGGACTCTCTGCAAGGTGCTCCCTTGCCTTGTCTTCTGTGTCTGGTGTTGGCTCTCCCCTGGAAGGTGTTCTCAGTTCTCAGATGATAATCCATGTTTATATGGCAGTAAAGAACCCAGAAGAGACCAGTGTCATGATTGGGTCAGGATCCCTGGATATCCACAGGGAAACACAGGCTCTGTCTTAGGGAATTAATGATCCTAGTGGAAAACACAGCCTTAGGCAGTTTGGAGATGCTTTCCCAGTGGTTAAATCGTGTGTTGGAGCCAGTTTGGCAGCTCCAAAAGGCAGGTTTCTCCTTGAGAGCCTGTCCCATCCTTCTCACTGAACCCTTGGCTCAATCCCTCTTGGTTCAGTGCCCCATCCTGGGTGCCACAGGAACTCTGGGCTCCACTTTCTCCTTGTTGGCTTTGGACCTCCTTGATTGCTTCGATTCCTTCCAAAAATACAAGGGGGTGTTTGGTGCTTTGGACCTGATGTGTCCTTTCTGTATTTCCCCCCTGAGCTGTTTCCACCTTTGGGTGTTCCCATCACTCCTGGAGTATTCTGTATTCCATTTTGGAACACACCTGGCTCCGTGTCACCTCTCTCCTCCATCCTCCTCCTCACCTTGTCCTGTGCCCCACCATGGTGTCATTCACATCCTCCAAACAGCACCATTCCCCTCCTCTCTGTTCCAGGATTCATGAATTTCCATCAGCCAAAAACTGAGGATGGCGATTGCTTGGATTCCCTTCTTCCATTGCCAATGGATTGAAAATTAAAAAATAAAGGACCCTTGTGTTTTGGGATGGGAAATAAAATGTTGGGGGGAGAGAGAAAAAGTATTTCTCAACATAATGAAAACACAAATGGACAGGATAATTATCTTCATAAGGGCTTGGATCCATGACAATACATCTCATTTTATAAAGCCCATTAGAGTTGGAATTTTATGCAAAACGCTAAAAGAAATCTAAAAATATAAGGCAATAGAGGCAAAGCAATGGGGATTATTAAAGGGGGAGGCGTGTTATATTGGAAGCAATAAACCCTGGAAGAACCAGGAAAAAAATGTTCTAGTAAAACTGTAATAAATGACTGGGGTTTAATCACTTGGTAAATAACTAAGATATTTCTGCAGGTTTTACACTGTCACTAAAAAAAAATAATCCCAACCCCTTGTACATTAAGGATTCAGCCAAGATGTTTTTCTGGAGACAGAATCAGGGAAGAGTGTCATTTCAGCAATTCACTTTTTTTAAATAATAGTGTATTATTTTCTGCATGGATCCACTTTTCCAACCTCTCCCTTGCTTTTAAGAGATCATTTACCATTAGCTGGGTTTTTCTCCTGTTCCCCACTCAGCGTACTCTTGAGTCTTTGAACACACAAAATTATATTATTCTGAGCAATCTTCCCCACCACAGCAAAAAGCAAACACTTTGGGAAACTCCTGGAGGGTCTCATTTTTAATAATGATCTTTCCTGTGCTTGGACCCTAATTGAAGATATTATATGGGTGTTTTAGGAAATAGAAGCACATTTTGTGTGGCTTTTTCTTTACCTATTAAATAGCTGGGATCTAAAGAGTCCCTGTTCTTCCACCCCCCAAGTTATGGTGCATTCTGTTAAAATGAAAATACTTTAATTTAATATCCTTTCCTTTTTTCACAACCAGCCTGAATGAAATGTAGCTCTCAGTTTAATTTTTAAGGAGGTGGGGGAGGAGGTGCCCAAACCCTGACCCTGCCCCATCATCAGCACCAGCCCAGCTGGTTCCAACCCCGAGCAAAATCTGCTTGTCCAGGATGGCAGAGGCTGCACAGGGAACTGGTGGGGTCACCATCCAAAACAGAGGGGTGGCAGAGGTGGCACTGGGTGATGTGGCTCGGTGGTCGTGGTGATGTTTGGTGAAAGATTGGACCTGCTCTTGGAGATCTTTTCCAGCTCTGTTGATTCTGTGATTCCAAACTCCTCACTCATGAGCTCATGGGGCCCTGATGTGACCCTGCCCTGGCATTGGGGACATCACCCCTGAGGCACGAGGGGTACCTGGGCTGGGGTTTTCCCTTTGAAAATCTCACATCCCTTCCAGCAGAACAACGCCTTCAGGGCTAAACCTTCATGTTTAGGAATCTTTACATCCCCTCAGCACTCACAGCTTTGCCAGGAGAGCTGGGATCAAAGCCCCACCATGACATTTCCTAAGCAATCTATTAATGCAGGAAAATTGTGATGGAGCATCATGGTGAGAAGCTCAGGGTGATGTTCATCAGGAAACCAGGCACGGGTTCACCCCCCTGACTGGGTCAGTGTGACTGTGTTCACAGGGCTTTTCAGACTGGGGAAGAGACGAGGATCTGACTCCGTGTTTCAGAAGGCTTGACTTAATATTTTATGATATATATTACATTAAAATTATACTAAAAGAATAGAAGAAAAGGTTTCATCACAAGGCTAGCTAAGAATAGAATAGGAAAGAATGATAACAAAGGCTTGTGACTCGGACAGAGAGTCCAAGCCAGCTGACTGTGATTGGCCATTAATTACAAACAACCAACATGGGCCAATCACAGATCCACCTGTTGCATTCCACAGCAGCAGATAACCATTGTTTACGTTTTGTTCCTGAGGTCTCTCAGCTTCTCAGGAGAAAAATTCCTAAGGAAAGGATTTTTCATAAAAGATGTCTGTGACAGGTCAGTGTCACTTGGAGAGTTGATCCCTGTGCTGTGCACGGATTTAATCCTCCTGGATCCATCAGTGCTTCCAGAACCTGCACACCAGCTCCACCAGCATGAATGGGAGTTGCAGAGGGGGAACCCATGCAGTGGAGGCTGGAAATCAGCCAGGAGCTCACCCCAAGTCCTGCTGTAAAGCAAACAGGGGGGTTCCTTCATAGAATCATGGAACATCCTGAGCTGGAAGGGATCCACAAGCATCAAGTCCAACTTCTGGCATGGCACAAGACAACCCCAAAAACGACATTTGGTGTAAAGCAAACAGCTTTTTGCTACAAACATCCCTTTTGATTTATTATGAAGTGTGGAGCTACACATCCCCAACTGTGCCAGGGCTTTGCCAAGGTCACGGCAGGGGGAGGCTGAATTTAAGACCCAACATATGTGTGCAGCAGACCCAGCTCTGATGTGGCCCCAGGGAAATTTGTGTCAGGCTAAAGTGGGATTACAAAATCTTTGAGTGTCTCCACACCTCAATTCTCCCTCCTGTTCAGCTGAGCTGGAGCAGCCCTTGGGGACAGGCACTAGAGCCCTGTCCTGCACCAGAACTGTTCCAGCAGGGAATGTCCACTCTCCAAAGAGAGCTGGCCCACATTTGGTGTGGAGATTGTGCTGTTAAGAACATTTGTTTGCCTGGAAGTGGCATAATGAAGAGAGATTTATGAATGCCAGGCCTCATGGTTTTAGCATCCTGCTTAAATTTTAACCCTGCTGCAAGCAGCTGTTAATCCTGCTGGGTGCTGGGACCCAGGGTGGCCTTGGAGATGGAAAAGGGGCTCTCAGGGCTTCTCCATGTGACCCCACTTGTGCCACATCTGTAAAATTAGGCATTTCACAGAATGACCAGGTTGGAAGAGACTTTCAAGATCATCGAGTCCAACTCAGCCCCAACACCTCAACTCAACCCTGGCACCCAGTGCCACATCCAGGCTTTGTTAAACACACCCAGGGATGGGGACTCCACCACCTCCCTGGGCAACCACTCCAGAACTTTATCACTCTTTCTGTGAAAAACGTTTTCCTGCTATCCAACCTGTATTTCCCTTGGTGCAGCTTGAGGCTGTGTGCTCTGGTTGTGTCAGTGCTGCTGCAGAAAGAGCCCAGCCCCAGCTGAGCACAGGCACCTTTCAGGAGCTGTGAGAGTGATGGGGGCAGCCCTGAGTCTCCTTTTCTCCAGGCTGAGCACCCCCAGCTCCCTCAGGGGTTCCTCTCAGGGTTTGTGTTCCCAGCCCCTCTGGATGTGCTCAGTGTCCCGAAGTCCTTCCCAACCTGAGGGCCCAGAGCTGGGCACAGCACTCAGGGTGTGCAGGGCACAGTGACCTCCCTGCTCCTGCTGGCCACACCATTCCTGACCCAGGCCAGGAGTTTGGCCTCTTTGGCCTCCAGGGCACTCTGCTGGCTCATGGTCAGTCACTGTGGACGAGCACCCCCAGGTCCCTTTGTGCCTGGGCACTGTCCAGCCTCACCATCCCCGCCCAGAGCATTGCAGGGGTTATTGTGGCCAAATTGCAGGACTCAGCCCTTGGACTGACTAAACTTCATCTCATTGGACTCTGCTCATCCCTCCAACCATTCCAGGTCTCCCTGCAGAGCCCTCCTACCCTCCCACAGATGGACACGTCTCCCAGCTCAGCATCATCTGCAGATTTGTGCCACTGTGCCCATCTCTCCCAAGGGTCACACCTGCAGGAGAAGGATGGGGTCCAGCTGCATCTTCCCATCACTGGAACCTCCTTTCCCCATCAGGAAAAGCCCCATCACCCTGTTTGTGTTGGTGTCTGAAAATCCTTGGAGCTGTGTAAATAAGAGGGATAAACAGCATCTTAAAAAGTTCTGGTCTCATGCAGTTGCAGAGAGAAGGCTTTAAAATACAACCCCTTAAAAGCTCGAGGCTCAGAAGGGAAATAGAAAGAAACCACTAAAATTTACTTGTTTTATAAATGCCTGTGATTTCCTCTCTTTTTTTAAGCTGGTCCCATGAGGTGGGGACATAAATCATGGCTTTATTTGAACGCTTGGGCTGAGAAATGCAACTCTTTCTCCTTGGAGCCAGAGAGCAATGGATGCTCTGAGCTTGTAAAGCCCCTTCAAATGGACTTCTCATCTAGCACAGAGCTGCTCCCAGAGCCCAGCTCCCAGGTGAATTCCCAGTTTCCTTATTTCTCCAAGCAGCTCGATCCTCTCAGTGCCAGCCCCTCCATTTCCAGCAGCAGGACATTCTGTTTCCTGCATGGATCTTAGTCTGAAAAAAAAGAGTCTCTGCCCTAAGGCAAAAACCACTCTTAAAAATAAAATTTGAAGTCCTGAACACAGTTCTATTAAAAAAAAAATTTAACATCAAACCTTCTATGTTTACTCTCCAGCTGGCTGGCAATGGAAATAAATATATAAAGCCCTAAATTAAAATTCCAGGGAAGCCATCCAAAATAAATATGCAATATTTTCCTGCAAAGGACCATAATATTATTTTTATTTTTTGCTCCCAATATGATCAGACTACTTTACATTTTAATAAATGCATAGTTTTGAAGAGAAAATAGTTTTGCTTTGATATGGCAATGATTATTTGATCAAATAAACTATTAGAAGTTTTTGGGACTGCATTATGGGGGGAAAATGTTGGCTTCTTTGCAGGATCTGTCTATCTAATAGGCAATGATTGCAAACAAATAGTTATATGCTGGAACAAATGGGGAAAAATTAAGGTTATCTGGCATGGAACAGCCAAAAAAATCCAGTAAGATAACAATAAGGGAGTAATCTATAGCTGAGTGTTTGGGAGATAATTGCATTTCAATTGGCTGGTGGCAGAGCGGACTGAAATATGAAGACAGTGTGGCAGAGGAGCCTTTGTCCTCTCACTCCCAGTACAAAAACGTCCCTCACACCTCCTGCTGGGTGCTTCTCCTCCTCCAAAGCCACTGGAATTCTTGGTGAGTTCTCCTGATGGCAGCAGTTTCATCTTCATCCCAAATTGTCCTGTGTGGTCCTGTTGTAAATCAGAGGCAATTCCAACAAAGGGGAGAGAATGATGAGGACTCCATGGATATCAGAAGGCTAATTAATTACTTTATGATACTCTACTATATACATTTCATCCAAACTGAATCTGCCAAGCACTCACTCTGCTCACACTGCACAAAATTTCATGAATGTCACCCCACAGTCCACACAAACACAGACATACACACCCTGATAGGCCAAGGAAACAAAACATCTTCACTTTGATAAACCATCTCCATATTGCATTCTACTTTGGCACAACACAGGCACAGCAAAGTGATAAGAATTGTGTTTCCCCTTTCTCTGAGGTTCAGAGAATGTGAATCTCAGAAATCCTTGGGAAGAATTTTGTGCCTTGCTTTTCTCTGTGAAGGGAAATGTGGCAATGTGGTCCCACTCTGCTGAGGAGTCGGGGTGGTTTGAGGGGTTTGTGTCATCCTTGAGTGTAGGATTGACGGGGGTTAGCACAGTCGGGACGGACAGAGAGCAGAGATCTCTGCAGCCAGAGCTTGGAACTTGTGGTTTATTGCAGAGGACCTGGGTGCAGGGCCCTGCTGGGAGCTGCCAGCCACAGCTCAGAGCAGGCCCGAGAGAAGAGAGGGGGAGAGAGGATGAGAGGGTCAGAGAGTAAAAGGGGTAAAAGCGTAAAGGGCAAGAGCTAAGAGACAAGAGGTAAGAGCTAAGAGAATAAGAGTGCGAAGCTCCTGTTACAATACAATAAATCATCTTCTGTGTTGAATATTCTTATTCTCACTAACCAATCTAGTACAATATACAAATCCTATTGCATTTACATACAGCCTATAAGAATCATTACATTACCACACTTTGTTACATTTTAAGCCCTAAAAACTCCTCTTTGGGCCCCTTCTGCCAAGCTGTAGGGTCTGCTCTGACCCTTGGGCCTGTCTGCAAGCAGAGGGTGTTGTTCCATCAAAAGGGGATCACCTTCAGCCAGCCACACCATTGTTTTCCAGTTGTTCAGTAACTGAGGGATCTCAAAGCTTGCTTTCATTTCAATCTCACTTATAGTTTCTATATTCTCAAAATCTTTTGCCAGACAATCATATTGATAAGGCTTCCCTGTTTCATCTTCCCCAACACTTGAGCCCTGGAGGTCCTGGGGATGCTGAGTCAGGGAGTGCCCTGAAGTCTCCTGTCACCAGGTGATGTGAAGCAAGAGATCATCCCTTGGAGAGGCCTTGGCTGAGCTGAGGGGCCTGGGCAGGTGCAGGCTGCAGGTTCTGGAGGAATATTGTGTGTGATGGGTCTCTGCTGCTTTGGGGAGGAGTGAAAGATTGAGAATAATTGCGCCAATTGCTCTTTGCTGAAGTGTCCCCAGCTGGGCTCAGTGTAACCCCAGCTGAGGAAACTGCTGGGCTTGCAGGTCCTCGAGGACAGCCAGGGAGGGGGGAATGGCTGGGATGGAGCCCCAAAATCATTAATATCACATGCACTGGCATGTAGGGAAGCAATCACAGATCATGGAATATCCTGAGCTGGAAGGGTCCCACAAGGATCACCCAGTCCCACCTCTGACCCTGCACAGATCCTCTCAACAATCCCACCCTGGACATCCCTGGCAGCGCTGCCCAAACCCTCCTGGAGCTCTGGGGTTGTGTCCATTCCCTGGGGAGCCTGGGCAGTGCCCAGGTCTGGGAAGATCCAAGTGGCATCTGACAGCCCAGCAGGTAAGGAGGTCACCCCAGCTGGGCTGCAGGGCTGTCCCCCCTCACCCCAGGGAAATGCTGGGGGTCACTGAGTTTATTTTCGTGGCTTGATGTCCCTGCTGACATCCTGAAAGCCCAGGGTGGGGGATGAGTCTCATCCCTTTGCTGCCACCCCTGAGTGTGCAGTGTGCTCGGGGAGCATCACAGGCACCAGGGACAGCTCCGTGCTACTGGATTTCTGCTGCTCTGTGTGTGTGTGTGTGTTTGTGTGTGGAAATCGAGGCTCCTTCTAGCCAGGAACAGGAGGAAAAGCCACCCACAGCTGCCTGTGCTCCTCAGCTGGATGAAGACAAAAGTGGGGACAGTGTTGTGTTTAATGAACCCACCCATGGGCCAATAGCCGCAAGGCAGTTGGGAAGACATGTCCAAATTGTAGGGGGAAGGACAGATAAAGCCTGTGTGTTTTTAAAGTTCTGATTTCCTGCTTTTACTGAAAATACCTCACAGAGCACTGCGCGTTTGACAACACTGATTTTAGACTCTGCCCAGCAAACCTGGTGCAGCCTCATGCACTTTGCTACCACACTGAGATTTATCCCACCTAAATTTTGCTGCCCATCTGTCACAGGCAGGATGTGTCACCTGGCACAGGTACTGATCTGTCTGTGCTGAGGAGAAACAGCCCGGTCAAATCCGTGAGACAAAAACCCATTCAGCACCTGGAGTTACAAGGAGCAGAGCACATCCCCAGAATACTTATTCTGCCATCAGTGCTCGTTTTCCCCTCATCCATCCCCCTCTCACACGCCATGTGTGAACAGCCTTTTCCGGCATGGCACAGAGCAATTCTCGCTTCCCCTTTGCAGTCTGCCTTCCATAATCCACTTAGAATTTGCAGCTTTTTTTCCCCTTTGTAAGCCTGCCTTTAAACTCTTGATGTAGCGCTTTTCCCATCTGTTTCTGCCTGTGCATCTTCCCCGTGTGCT